>NC_077232.1:43593366-43913366 GCF_027887165.1 Monodelphis domestica | reverse complement strand
ATATTCCTTCCCACCGTGTTCCAATCCTATGGTTTTCATTTTCCTCTTCCCCTTAAATTCAAACCAATAGCAACCTGAGCAGTAGCTTTGGCTGGTAGGTTAGATGCTTCCCAGTGGATGGCGATTCCAGTGGGGAACCATTGGCAGTGGTTAGTAAACATGAATTTGGAATTTCAGTCATTGCCCCTCAGCCTTGTCAGAGTGGGAGCCCTCTTCCCTTTGGACCTTTGCCCCCACTTGGCTCTTGAATTAAAGGACAGCACCATTCTTCCACTCTGCTCTTTCCACATCAAAGCCTTTTCCATTATCCTTCTAAAATTCCCTTTTACTACTTCAAAAAAAAATCAATACTCATTTTCCCCATCTCCCCACGTGTTGCCTTCTTATGTTTTTCTTTGTTAATCCAACTTCTTAGCCTTCTCCACCCACCAAGCCTTTTCCACTCTTGGCCACCTTAGCATCCATTCTGCTTCATACAAGTAGCAGCAAAAGTGACCCAGTAGATAAATCTCTGCTTCTAGAGGCAGTAAGTCTTGAGTTCAAATCCCACCCTATTCACTGACTAGCTGTGCATCCCAGAACAAGTCACTTAACATCATCTCTCTGCATTATTTTCCCCATCTTTAAAATGGGGGGGTAATAATAGCATCTACCTCCTACAGTTGTTGTGATGAAAAAAAATGATATGATACTTGTAGTGTTTTCCAAAACCAAAAGCATTCACTAAATCTTGGGTTTTATCAACCACATAGCCTTCTGCCACCTCATTTTCTTTGAAGCCATGCTTAAGTGGTATAAATCACCTTCAAAAAGATTCAAAAAGGGGGCAGCTGGGTAGCTCAGTGGATTGAGAACCAAACTTAGAGACGGGAAGTCCTAGGTTCAAATCTGACCTAAGCCACTTCCCAGCTGTGTGACCCTGGGCAAGTCACTTGACCCCCATTGCCTAGCCCTTACCGCTCTTCTGCCTTGGAGCCAATACACAGTATTGACTCCAAGTCAGAAGGTGAGGGTTTAAAAAAAAAGATTCAAAAAGATCAATGACACATGTAAAACCTGGTAGAATCGAGCGTTGGCTACGGGAGGGGGGTGGGAGGAAGGGAGGGAAAGAACATGAATCATCTAATCATGGAAAATTTTTCTTAATTAATCAATAAAATAAAATTTAAAAATTAAAATTAAAAAAACCTAAGATAAAGAAAATACTCAAAAATCTTGATGCTCTCAGACTTACATGCTCCATAACACAGCTTTCTTAAAAGACTTTACCTTTCACCTTAGAATCAATACTGGGTTTTGGTTCCAAGGCCAAAGACCTGTTCAGGATTAGGTGATGGGACTAAAGGATTTGCCCACGGTCACACAGCAAAGAATTATCTGTGGTCATATTTGAACCCAGGACTTCCCATTTCCAGACCTGGTCTCTCAATCTAATTGACACCTAACTGCCCCCAAAACAATTTTCTTTCCTATAATCCAATGGATCCGTGATCTCATTGACCTTGGCACTCCTTCCAACCCATCTATACTTGCTTATCATGTGCCATTCTTGTCGACATCCTCCAGTAAAATCAGACTTCCTCCGCCTTTTGCCTCAATCACCACATTTTCAGCTCTGTCTTTAACCAATCTACCAGCTCCACCCTAACTAGGGTAGCAAAGGATCTTGCAGGCAGTTGTAAGAATCCAGGATCACACTCCTCAAAAGATGATCCCCAGCCCGTTCTGTTAGCTGAGTAAGGACAACTGAGTTCCATTTGTAGGATCCAAGACCAAAAGGGACCTAAAAGGTAATCTAGTCTCAGCCCCTCATTTTATGGATGTGTGCAAAGAAATCAAGTGATTTGCCCAAGGACATACAGTGATAGATCTCAGAAATGGGATTTGATCCTAGGTCATGGACTATCCACTGTTCTATATGATTATGCAATAAATACAATACAATATAATACAGCATTGTAATACAACACAACATACTATGGTGCAATACAATACAACATGACACAACATGCCATGACAGAATGCGATACAACACAATCCAATCTGATCCAATACAAGATGAACAAGTAAGTCCTTGCTATAAGCCAGGCACTATGTGAAGGCTTGGATAAGAAGAAAGACAAAGACACAATTCCTGCCCTCAAAGATCTCCCATTCTAACAGAGAAGACAATATGAAAATAAATATTTACATATTCAATGGAACATAACTACTGAAGGAAGACACTAGCAGCAAGGGATGAGGGGTTGCAAGCAGAAAAGGCCTCCTTCAGAAGGTGGGACTTTAACTGAGTCTTGAAGGAAGCCCAGAAGCAGAGAGGAAGAGAAAGAGCATGTGGGTGAAAGGTCTCAGAAAGTGGAGAAAGCATATGAGGAACAGCAAATACGGTAGCCTGTCTGATTATAGAATGGACAAAAAAGAAAAAAATAGAGCAGGAAGGTAGGAAAGGGCCAGGGTGGGGAGAACTTTAAAGGCCAACAACAGAATTTATACTTGATCCTGGGGTTAATAAAGAGCCATGGGAGTTTATTGAATAGGGAAGTGACATTTAAGAAAATCACTTTGGCAGCTATATGGAAGAGAGATCGCAGTGGGGAGAGATTTGAGGCAGAGATACCAATTAGAAAGCTTCAGTAATAGTCCAAGCAAGATTTTGGGAAAGGAAAAATATTAAGTCCAAGCAAAACTTAGGAAAAAATCACAAAATGTAAAATAAATAATTTTGATTACCTTAAATTAAAAAGGTTTTGTACAAACAAAACCAATGCAACCAAAATTAGAAGGGAAGCAACAAATTGGGGGAAAAATCTTCATAATAAAACCACTGACAAAGGTCTAATTACTCAAATTTATAAAGGGCTAAACCAATTGTACAAAAAAATCAAGCCATTCCCCAATTGATAAATGGGCAAGGGACATGAATCGGCAATTTTCAGATAAAGAAAGCAAAACTATTAATAAGCTCATGAAAAAGTGTTCTAAATCTCTTATAATCAAAGAGATGCAAATCAAAACAACTCTGAGGTATCACCTCACACCTAGCAGATTGGCTAACATGGCAGCCAAGGAAAGTAATGAATGCTGGAGGGGATGTAGCAAAGTAGGGACATTAATTCATTGCTGGTGGAGTTGTGAATTGATCCAGCCATTCTGGAGGGCAATTTGGAACTATGCCCAAAGGGCGAAAAGACTGTCTTTGTACCCCAAAGAGATAATAAGGAAAAAGACTTGTACAAGAATATTCATAGCTGCGCTCTTTGTCGTGGCCAAAAATTTGAAAACGAGGGGATGCCCTTCAATTAGGGAATGGCTGAACAAACTGTGGTATATGTTGGTGATGGAATACTATTGTGCTAAAAGGAATAATAATGTGGAGGAATTCCATGGAGACTGGAACAACCTCCAGGAAGTGATGCAGAGTGAGAGGAGCAGAACCAGGAAAACATTGTACACAGAGACTGATACACTGTGGTACAATCGAATGTAATGGACTTCTCCATTAGGGACAATCCAGTGACCCTGAACAACTTGGAGGGATTTACGAGAAAGAACACTATCCACATTCAGAGGAAAAACTGGGAGCAGAAACACAGAAGAAAAACAATTACTTGATCATGAGTCTATGGGGATGTGATTGGGGATGTAGACTGAATGATCACACCAGTGTAAACATCAACAACATGGAAATAGGTTTTGATCAAGGACACATGTAAAACCCAGTGGAATTGCTATGGCTATGGGAAGGGGTGGGGGGAGGGAAGGGAAAGAATATGATTCTTGTAACCAATAAATAATGTTCTAAATTGACTAATTAAATTAAATTTTAAAAAATAGACAAAGCAAGAAATAGCAGGGGCCAGAGCTAGACTTTTGACAAAGAACTTCCCCAGGGCCATACAACTAGGAAATACCAGAGGCCAGATTTGAACTTGGGACCTCCTATCTCTGAGCCTTGCTCTCAATCCACTAGTTGCCCCTTCTTCCTTCGTTTTCAAAGAGGACCAATGGCATGAAGGAGAGATGTCTTGATTTGTAGGTGAATTGGATTTAAGGGAGGCAGAATTGCGTAAAGCCACCTGTCTTACTCCCTCTTCTAGTCTTCAACATCCCATAAAAAAGCAAAAGTCAGGATCACTGGTGATGGCCTGGGATCATTTTGGAAGGCGATAAGAGGGGGGAAAGTCATGTCCAGGAGTCTGAGTCACAGGCCTTGCTTTGGTCTGTGATGCAATATTAGAGAAATTTGCAAAGTACTTTTACATAATTGATTTAAATGAACAATACTGTGAGGCAGATGTCATCTCCATTTTATAAATGAGAAAACTAGGTCTTTAAGAGGTTAAATGGCTCACCTAGAATCTTTTTGGGATGGAGATGAATAACTACAAGAACTGTGCTGAAGTTGATTCAACTTCATGAGTTCAAATCTGACCTCAAATACTTACTAGCCCGTGATGCTGGGCAAGTAACTTAACCTTGTTTGCCTCAGTTTCCCCATCTGTAAAATGAGGTAGAGATACGCAGAGGAACCGCACATCAGCTAGGGAAGGGGTGGCGGGGGGGGGAGGAAAAGAAAATTATCTCTGTTTCCAATGAATAATGTATGAAAATGACCAAATAAAATAATGTTTTAAAAACTAAAATAAAATAAAATAAAATGAGCTAGAGAAGGAAATGGTAAACCACTCTATTGTCTTTGCCCTCCCCCCAAAAAAATGAGGGGATGAAGGATTGGACATGACTAAAAAACAACTGAACAATACTTTCTATATCAGAGAAAACTGATTATTAGAATCAGGAGACTTGGATTCAAATATCAACTTTATGTTGTTTAAAACCTCTAGATCTTGATTTACCTACCTTCAAAAGAGAAGTAATAATATTCACACTATCTCAAAGGGGTGCTATAAGACTTTGATTGTCTGGAAATGTGAGTTATTCAGTAGTTCTGAATCACCAGTTCTGGCGATGTTGAAGAGATACAGGTGCATTCATTCATTGCTTGTGAATGAATGATTTTTATAAAATCAGTCTGAAGAATAATCTGGTATTCTACAGTGAAAGTTACCCCCCAAAAGATCAGTCTTTGACCATTTTCATAATCCTATTACTTGGAAAATAGCCTGAAAATGTTATTTTTTTTTAAACCCTTACCTTCCATCTTAGAATCAGTACTATGTATTGGTTCCAAGGCAGAAGAGCGGTAAGGGCTAGGCAATGGTGGTCAAGTGACTTGCCCAGGGTCACACAGCTGGGAAGTGTCTGAGACCAGATTCAAATCCAGGACCTCCCATCTCTAGGTCTGGCCCCTCCTTTTTTTTTTAAGTAATACCTAGTTATTGGTTTTCAGAGCATCTCTGTATGTAATTACAAAAAAAAAAAAGGAAGCATTCTAAATGTCTCACAAAAGGAATTATTCTAACAAATTAAGGTAAAAAAAGCCTTTGAAAACCATAATATAACTAGATTGAAAAGTATTAGAAATGTTAAAAAAATCTGTAAAGATCTTTCTGACACAATACAAAGAAAAAAAAGCCAAGCTAAAAGAATGGAGAGTATGTTATCCATGAGTATTTGAGGATAAATGAATGAGAATTGAGTGAACTAGAGAGTCCTTGTGGGAACTGAGAGATAATAACTGAAAGTTGTTATATTTTCTGTGCATCAAGAATAAATTGATATAAAAATTTTGTTGCCATTGAGTTGTATTAATCATGTCCAGTTCTCTGTGATCTCATTAAGGGTTTTTTTGGCAAGGATACTAGATTAATTTGTCATTTCCTTCTCCAGCTCATTATAGAGATGAAGAAACTGAGCTAGCAGAGTTAAGTGACTTGTCCAGGTTGACACAGCTAGTAAGTGCCTGAGGCCAGATTTGAACTCACAGAGACTGACTCGAGTTCCTGACACCAGGCCCAATGCTCTATCCACTTCATCATCGCACTGCCCTAAATAGAAATAGCTCTTGAATAAACAACTTAAGTTATTGATATTGGTGTTCAATGTGAAGCTCCTAATAAGGCATGAATTCATTGATTTTAGGAAAAGAAATAATAGGTAACCATACAGACTAACCAAACTTAGTCCCAGGGAAGAAAGGAAAAATGCAAATCTCTTCTCTCTTTGTAGAAGTGGGGGTCTACAGGTGTGGAATATCACATATTTTGTCAGACATGATAAATGGGGTGATTGATTTTGCTGAACTACTTTCCTCCCCCTTTTCTTTTCTTTTCAAATCATTATAAGGGATCATTCATCAGAGAGAAGAGAGAGATATATGCAGAAATGAAGATGATATAAAAAAGCTACCCACAATCTTTTTTTAAAGAAAAAGAAATGTTATTTTTGCATTTTTTCTTTAAGTCTTTAATTTCATAGACAAGATGGAATTTTTTTATAGATGGAAAAGATGGAAAACTTGGACATGATCACAGTTTTAACAATGTGGACAAACTAACCAGATCGCTAGCTATATTATCAAGGCTGCCTTCATACCACCATGATACCTTCTTTCTTTCAATCCTGCTCTCCATTCTTAAAAAAGAAATAATTTTCCAAAGGAATAGAAGCAATTTGGCACAGGCTTCTCCAGTTCCCTGCAGTGGGCTCTGCTCTCTCATTTCATTCCTCTCCAGGCCTTCCCATCTAATTATGGCTCAGTGTGAATTCTCCCAGGATTTTGCCATCACCACCCCCTCCGCCATATTCCTAAATGCTCATTTTCCCTCTTACTTGAAAGTCTCCTCTAGTAGGTGTTTTTGAAGATCCCCTCCATTGGGTTTTCATTCCCTCTTTGACATGCTAGGCAAATTTAGATTACACCCTTTATCTGTTTTCTCCGTTTCAAGGTTATTAAACCCCCAGATGGACAAGCGTGCGCCCCCTTCCTCCCCTGCCTGCCCACCTCTCCAGACTCTGCTCCCCCACCCGCTTTTGATAACAGCACAATTTATCATCCCTCAGCATTTACAGGTCACTGGCCAGTTTTGTAACCATTCCACAATTTCATTTTCCAAATGGCTTCATTGTGAACTTTCTGCTTCTATCTCCTGAGGGCTTAAGGCAGGAGCATTCCGGCATTGGACATGATGTCCACCCGGTTGGGTTGACCTCCACAGGGCTCTGTCTTCCAGGCAGGCACATTTGGACACATTTTCCCCCAGAAACCTTGGGGAAACAATAGGTTTATTTAGCCTAAGGAGGATTCTTGGGAGGGCTGCCTCTAGCATCCTCTGTTCTAACAGCAACCCCCAAATGGAAGATAAGGAGGGGAGACTGATCTCATTTCAGCTACAGAAATCCTGGGCAGGGTGAGAGGGGGTAGAGCCGGTCAGTAATCTTGAAGACAGCAGGATTCAGGACAAAGAACAGAGTCTTTGCAGTCAGAGGACCCAGGCTCCCATCACACCTCTGATGCTTACTACCCACGTGTGCCTGGGCAAATCATTTAACCTTGAGCCTTGGTTTTATCTTTTGTAAAGTGAAGGCATCTGGGTGCCCTTACATCCCTGGATCTCTGAGTCTACACTGAGCTCCTTGGCCACGCACTGCCTTTTTCTTTTCTTTGTATTCCTAGCCCTCAGCACAACCTGGCACACATAGTAGGTGCTTAATAAACACTTACAGACTGATTGTCACAGTGGCTCCAAATGGCACAATGAATTGGTCCCAGGACACTGTTCATTGGTCCACCTAAGATAGACCACAAATAGCAGAATGAGAGCTCCTTAAGAGCAGGAACTGTCATGCCTTTCTTTTATCCCTATTGCGTAGCACATAGTAGGTACTTAATAAATGTTTACTGACTGACTTCTCTGACTTCAGGGCCAATTATCTTGCCACTGGGGTCAGCTGGCTGGTGCAGTGATTAGAGCACAGGACCTGGAGTCAGGAAGGTTCATCTCCCTGAGTTCAAATCCATTCTCAGACACCTACTAAGCTCTATGATCCTGGGCAAGTTGCTTTACCCTGTTTGTCTCAGTTTTCTCATCTATAAAATGAGCTGGATAAAGAAATGGCAAACCAATCCAGTGTTTTTGCCAAGAAAACCCCAAGGGACACAAAGAGTCCGACACAACTGAACAAATCAACAATGACAATCTTGCCATTGATATATACAGCAGAGCCAAGATGGAAAACAAGTCATCTGCTTTGAATACTCTCTCTAATGTACCACACTAATAAACGCAGGCTTCATTCCATCCAACAAACATTTGTTAAGCCCTCAATACATGCCACCGTCTATGTTAGACACAAGGGATACAAATAATAATAATAACAGTAAAGAAGATTTTAATTAATTAAAATTTTTTATTTTTTTTATTATTTTTAATTAAATTTAAATTATTTAATTAAAAGGCACTTTAAGGTTTGCAAAGAGAGGTTAAGTGACTAATCCACCATCATATGGCAAGCATCTGGGAAAGGAAAGCAGAAATTTGAAAGGAGGGCTTCTTGATATTTAAGTTCAATACTTACACACATTTGACTGCCTAAGCACCCAAATGAAGAAACAAAACACTTCCTGCCCTCTGGGAGCTTACATTCTATTGAGGTTGGCAGTAGGTATATGAAACATGTAGGTAATCAAATTCAAAATTAAAACAAGGTGGCACAGGGCACAGAGTACAGCCTTGGAGTCAGGAAGATTCATCTTCTTGAATTCAAATTATTCCTCCAATACTTATTAGCTGTTACCCTGGGCAAGTCATTTCACCTTGTTTGCCTCAGTTTCCTCATCTGTAAAATAAGCTGGATAAGGAAATGGTAAACTAGTCCAGTATCCCTACCAAGGAAATTCCAAACGGAGTCACAAAGAATCAGACACTATTATAAAATGACTAAATAACAACAAAAACAAGTTAGGAAAGAGACAGAGATAGAGAGCACAGGAAGAACTGAGGCTGTAATGAGCAAATGGGTAGAGGAAGGACAAATGCCTAAGTTCCATCAGGAAGGCAACAATAATTTATCTTCCTACTCCATCAAACTCTGTGTAGATTTTAAATGTACCATAAAAGTTGCCTCTCATGCTTCAAAGAAGGTTTCAAAATTGTAATCCTTCAAGGCTTCTTTTAAATCCACCTCCCTGAATTTCAGGAACTCTCCCATGTCTTTGAGCAGACCCAAATATCATTTTACAAGTTGAAATGGGCAAGGGAGAACTATTTCCCAACTTGGGGGCATATTTTTCCTTCCTTATTAATGTGCTAAGAATGGGTGAGTCTCTGTCAAGTTGCAGAATGAACCCCAGTGGATGGCCTCACTGTAGAGGAGGAGGAGAGCAAGGGAGTGAGATGCTCTTGGACTAAGCTTTTTGACTGATGGCAAGTTAAGCCCAGAACAAAATTGCATTTTTCTTTGTCATTCCTGAGCCAAGTGCACAGCTTCCTCCTATCGCTGGTGGAACAACATCTATGTCACCCTAAAGAGATTGGAGAGCAGAGAAAAAAGAAAAGGATCTATGGTTGGAGAAACTGAGTTCGAATCCTACCATTGCTCCCACTATGACATTGGTATGTTACTTTTTTTCTGAGGCCACAGTTCCCTGATCTAGAAAATGATATTGGAGTAGATGGGTTCTAAGATTCCCAGATTTAAATTCTAGGTATCTATGAAGGGAAGGGTTGATAAGCTGAGACCAGAGGGAAAGAAGGCAAGTTGTATAATTTATATAGCCCTATAAGGTTTGTAAAATGCTTTGCAAATGTTATTTCATTTGATTCTCACAACAGTTCTGAGAGGTAAGTGCATTATTGTACCCACTTTACAGATAGAGATAAGTGAGGGAAAACATCCCTGTTCAGTATTAACCATTTCCGAAAGACTGAAACCTCATGAATACAGGGCTCATGTTAAGTAAATACAGTACTGGGGCAGAAGGAGGGGGGAAGAGAAAATCAAGGATTTATAGGTCTTTTCAGCTGGGGCCATCAGCTTACGACTTTGGGGTAGCTAGGCGACTCAGTGGATTCAGTCCCAGATTTGCCATCAGGAATGCTGTAAAATTGAGATTTGAACTCTGGACTTCAATCCCCACAAGCCCTTGCTCCACTTCCCCAAAATGCTTTGTAATCTCACGGAATTCTGAGGTGGGCGAGAAGGTATTTAAGCTGATTGCAAAGGCTTTTGAGCGCTTTTTGGACTTCCGTTTTGGAGCAGAGGCGTCTCTTTCCATAATGTAGGTTATCTTGTCTAGGCCTCTGACCTAGGCACGTGTTTTTTCTTATTCTGTATTTTCTTTAATCTTAAACTTTTAATAAACCTCTAAAAAATATAATACACCTTGCAGAGAGAAACTAATTTCTACCTGCCTCAGTCTCCCCTAAATTTTAATCTTTACATTCCCAAGTTCAAATCCCGACTCAGTCACTAACTGTGTGACCTTAAGCAAGTCACTTATCCCTGCTTGCCTCAGTTTCCTGATCTGTAAAATGAACCACAGAAGGAAATGGCAAACTGCTCCATATCTTTGCCAAGAAAATTCCAAGAATGTGACATGACCAACATGACTAAACAACAAATCAGACTATCCCTGTTCTCAAGGAACTGACATTTTCCTGGGGAGAAATGACATGTACATAGATAAATAATCATTTTAAATGGACAAAATTATGATGGAGATAGGAATTAGAGGTGTAATTTCATCGATGAAACATTTGAGAGCCAGCTTTCTGGGGGAAACAGTGTGTGCAGACACACTTTCAAGGTTAATCTGCTTTATCAACCCTTTTTTCATCACCTTCTCAAATCTAGACAATCAAGAAAATAATCATCAAGTCCCGATTTGGAGCCTTTGCCAATTCCTAGGTGTAAGTGCTCACAATGAATATTGAACAAGTGACTCCCCAACCTGGTTCAAGCTGGCACACCCAGGTAGACACATTGGCAGAGGCAGTAATGGGCTTGAATATGGCACGATACAGTAAAGAAGAACCCTGACCAGAGCCAAACAACCTGGGTTCAAATCCTATTTCTAATGCTATCGGTCTTACTATGGGCAATTTGGTATCTTCGCCTTGAAGATGGGAAAACCCGGATTCTGCTCCAGACTATACAACCCTAAGAGGAATAAACAAGAGGATCATTTGGAAGCAATCAGAAAAGGCTTCCTGAAAGAGGTGGCATTTAAGTAAAGCCTGGAGTGGAGCTAACGAGCCAAGAAGCAAAGGGGTAGGGAGGATACCTCTCTCTAAAGCAGTAAAGGTGAAGATGAACTATTTTGGGAAAAGCAAGGCGGGAGTTTGGATGGAACATGGAGTGCATTTGGATAAGTAATGTTTAATCAATTTTAAAAGATAGAATGAAGCCAATTTTTGAAGGCTTTAACCATCAAATGAAATAGGTAAATAAAGGATTCCGAGGCGTGGTGTAGCGCAGGGTTGGCGAACCTTTTCCCAGTTTGAGTGCCCAGAGGGCAAATTCAAACTGTCTATGAACTCCTCGATTATGGGTGAGAGTTGAGGAAGAAGGTGCTTGCTTTGGGTGACAGGACAGAGGGGTGGGACATGGAAAAAAAGTCCTCTGGCACTGGGAAGAGGGGGAACAGAGCCCTGAAATGTCATCTGTCCACCTGTACCATGTCTTCGCCAATGAGGTTCTAGAGTATTTTGAGCAGGGGAATGACATGATCAGACCAGGTGGAATTCAAGCCCAGAATTTTCTGATTTCAAGTCCATTATTCTTGTGGTCATCCCTCCTTGCTTTTCATCACTATCAGTTCTTTTTTGATGGCTCGACTTTCAATTTCATCTTTCTGATGAAGTACAGATTTCCTGCCATTTCTTTCCTGATCTCCCTTCACCCCTCCTCACACCCAATGAGGCTAATTGTCAGAACTATGGTTTGGGGCTTGATGTGTGTGAGGGAACCATTTGGACTCCTTTGTCCTCTGCCCTCAAGCTTTGCCTGATAGCTGGAGAACCAACAACCATCTTGAAATGACTTTGTTAGGCTTTTTGTATATCCTTTGCATTGCTCTCTCCCCACATGGTGGCCTCAGAGAAGTCCCATCCAATAAAGAGTTATTATGTACCTTCTAATGAAAGGCAGTGTGGTCTAAAGAGTAGAGAGCTCAGTTCAGAGTTAGCGGTCAAGACCTGCCTCTGCCCCATTTTAGCTGGCTAAACCCTGGCAAATCATATAACCTCTAAGTGCTCCAAACAACTCTCCAAGACCGCAACTGTACAAAGGATGAAGGGAACTTCCTCTCCTGGGAGTTTTCTGTGCAGAGTTCAGGTCCATATATAAGAAATATATATGTCATTCCATATAATGTAATAATCATTCTAATAATCTAATATATATTATATCATTTTAATTATATTATTTCAATATATTACATAAATAT
Organism: Monodelphis domestica; assembly: GCF_027887165.1. NCBI lineage: Eukaryota > Metazoa > Chordata > Mammalia > Didelphimorphia > Didelphidae > Monodelphis > Monodelphis domestica. The sequence continues at coordinate 43,901,017 of NC_077232.1, read as the reverse complement.
ATATTAGATCATATGTAAATATGTATTATATCATATTATTATATTATATGCATATTCTCATATATCATATTTAATTTTTATTGTATAAGTTATATATGAAGTAAATACTTAGATATGTTTACTTTTAATTCTCATGTATTATAGTTATAATACATATTTCATATTATTAACATAGTATGACATTTTATTTACATTTATTGTTTATGTTGTATAAATTATATAAAATATAATAATATGGATATAATAATAATACAAATAGTGTCACTATAATATTGTGTCATTATTATTACTCAGATGAGTTCCTTAGCTTGAAAATCCTAAAACAGCCTGAATGGCTAGCCAGGTTTCTGCACAGGGCTAGTGAAGCCAATATTGGAAGTCCAATTCAGATGGCTAGTATTATTCCGATGTGCCAGGCACTGGGATTGGTGCTGGGCATACAAAGGAATCAATGAAGCAACCTCTTCTTTCAAAGAGTTCAGATTCTATTGGGGGAGAGACCAATGGGGAAGAAGGTGGAGATACATCCTATAAACTGTTTAGGGTACACATGCTTATTAATTTGAGGAGAGAGAGAGCACCAAAGCCTTAGGGACTCAAGAAAGGCTTCTACGGGAGCTCTTGGAACAGTCAACAAGCTTTTATTAAACTCTTATTGTGTGCTAGACACTGTGCTGAGCCCTGGAGTTACAAAGAAAGTCAAAAAATAATTCCTGGTCTCAGGGAATCTACCATTGTACCAGGGGAGACAAAATATAAATAACTAGATGCCTAGGAAATGTATACAATGTAGATGGAAGGCAATCTCAATAAGGAAGGCATCAGCAGCTAGAGGGGCAGTTGGGGAGGGACCAGAAAAGGTTTACTGCGAATGAGGAGATTCTTACTGAGGAAGTAAAGGGGTCATTTTTGCTTTTGCCTCCCTAGCACCTACTTGAATGCCTGGCACATAGCAAGTGCTTTAAAAAATGGCTGTTCAATTGAATTTTGTCAAGATAAATAGGGTTGGTAGTAATAACAAGAGCAGTATATGTTATACAGGATGGATAGTTGACCTTAGAGGCAGAAAAACCTGAGTCCTTCTTCTGACTTATATTGCCTGTGTGACCTTGGGCAAGTCATTACCCTCTTAGTGGCCCCAGGTATTTTGCTAAGACTGTAAGTTGAAGAGCACATCCCTACTGCATTGGTAGAGAAGGTCTCCTCATGGGGAGTTTCCTACAGGATGAAAGCACAGATCTGGACCAAACAAACAATAATCCCACCTTGAATTTGCATAGCACCCAAGAGTTTACAAAGTGCTTTCATATGGGGCAGGGGAAGAGAATCACTCCTTGAAACTTCACATTCCTGGGAAGTAGGCAGGCAGAGCAAATTCTTTATTTTATTTTATAATTTATTTTATATTTTATTATTTTATTTTATATTTTATAATTGAGTAAACTGAGGTCCAAAGAACTTGAGTTGCTCATAAAGAGTCCAGCTAGAACACAAATGCATTTCTGACCTTCTAAGGTCAAGTTCAGTGAGCTTGCCCAACACCATGCCATCTTTGAAAAGGATGCTCTTTGGGTGCTCTTCCCTAAGCTTTGGTTCAGGAAAAGGGCACAAACTCAAATTTGCCATCTATATTCCGGGGGGGGGGGAACTTTGTTAAAGCAATAACCCCGGGTACAATAGAAATGTTGCCTACTAATCATTTCAGAGGTAAAATTAATCAAGTGTCCTTTCAAAAAAGTGTGTATGTGAAAGAAAGGGGGTAAGAGGGAGAAAGAGAGGTAAGAGAAAAACAAAGACAGAGGAGAGTAAGGGGGTGGGGAAGAGAGGGCAAGAAGGAAAGAAAGAGGGGAGGGAAAGAGAGAGGGGGGAGGGAGAGAAGAGAGAGCTGGAGAGAGAGAGAGAAGAGAGAGCTGAAGAGAGAGAGAGAGAAGAGAGAGCTGGAGAGAGAGAGAGAAGAGAGAGCTGAAGAGAGAAAGAGAGAAGAGAGAGAGCTAGAGAGAGAGAGAGAGAGAGAGAGAGAGAGAGAGAGAGAGAGAGAGAGAGAGAGAGAGAGAGAGAGAGAGAGAGATGGCTGGAGAGAGAGAGAGAAGAGAGAGCTAGAGAGAGAGAGAAAAGAGAGAGCTAGAGAGAGAGAGAGAGAGAGAGAGAGAGAGAGAGAGAGAGAGAGAGAGAGAGATAGAGATAAAAATAGCAAAGAAACAACACTTTTCTTAGTTCTCTGAAAGACTGGCATCCTTCCAGAATAGACTTAAGCACTTTTTGTACTTGGAAGAAAAAAAGAAAGATGGGATTGGTTCCAAGAATCATCACACAAACTGGAGAAATATGGAGTCAGCGGCTACATTGAAAACAGCCAAAGTGGTACCGCCAGCTGCAGGCCCATTAATTAATGTTCAGTGGTATGTAGCCATGCCAATGACCTTGATGCTTGTTGAATTCAAAGATAATTTCCAAAGAGCCTCCACTTTTCTCACAGAGGTATATTTATCCAAGAAGTACCTTGCACGTTGTCCCCCATCTCTCTGAGCAGTAAATTTGTTCTAATTGCAGAGAGAGATAGAGTAAAAGCCTGACTGAGCCCTCAGTGGTTTAGAGAGATTTATTTCCGGGGCTTAAGGGGATTTTAGAGTGTGTGACTGGAACAGAGTTGAGAGGAGTGGAGAAAAGAACCCAAGAGAAAATGTAGATTTAATGGATCTATAAAACGGCCCGGCTGTAGATAAATGGGTGTTCCAATGGCCTGACCCAAAAGCCTGGCCCCAAGACAGCCAGTACTACACCAGGGGCCTGTAATATTTTCTATTTCTCTCTCAGGCTTACAGCTTTCCTTGTGAGATTTGTGGGAGAATGGGGGGGGGGGTAGAAATCTAAGTTATAGAGAGGGAAGGAAAAATCTTCATTGCCCAGTTTTGAGGCTGGAAGGGCTTTGAGAAAACCAAGAGACAAAAAGAGGCCCAAGACTCTGCCCTTCCCATCACCCCCTTCTTTTCTCTAAGATAAATTTGAAGCAAGACTCTTAGGAGGCAATTCCGCAGGGGCCTTCCCCAGACAGTGGGGTCTGGCCATTTCTAGTTATCACAGACATTTCCAATTGATGCTGATCCTGTTTATCCCCTGAATGGAGGGGTTCTACTCAGAGCTGGCTTTGTGTATTTGATTGACTATTAAGCCTTTTCCCTGAGAGACTACTAGGTTTTTGATCCCCAAAGCTATGTCTCCATGCAGCTGCCTTGCAAGCTCTACTGAGAATGAACTTTTGACTGTCGTTTTGATATATTGAGAAACTGATCAGGGTTCATAACATAGATTTTTGTCTTGAGGAAAAGGATAGACAGGAAAGGGACTTCTCTTCCCTGCTCAAGAAGAGAGCTCCTAATGAGGTCAAAGGATCGTAGAGGCAGAGGAGGAAGGAACAGGAAAAACCATCCAATTAGGTCCCTTGATTTGACAGATGAGAAAACTGAGGCATGAATAAATAAAAGCTTCTGATTCCAAGTCCAGTATTTTTTTCCATTCTATTTTATGACTTCTTGGCATCTGGAGGAAGTTGACTTGTTGGCAGCTTTCAGAAGCATAAAATATCAGTATGGAGAGGGACCTTGGAGATCATCTAGTGTTCATGGTGCAGGGGAGAAAACTGAGGCTCAGAGGTGGGAAAGTGATTCCCTCTAAATCACACAACTAATTCATAGAGAGCCACCACTGGAGCATAGATCTCCTGGGACTGCCCTAAATGGATTCCATTAGTCAGTAGGGTCCAAACATTTCCAGCTATCACTGACATTTCCACTGGGTACTGATCTTGTTTATCTCCTAAATTGGGGCATTCTGCTCAGAAAACAGAAGTGTTTTCCTAGGCCAGCATTCTTTCTACTGAACCAAGATGCCCAGCATATGGCCACTTACTTACCAGCTAGCAGGACTAGACCAACAACAGGGAACTGTGGGGTGACCTGCAATTTTTGCTTTTCTCTGGGTCATGAGGTTAAGAATATATGAATAACAATAGATAATATTACTAATTAGTTACATTATTAATCCTTAACATTAACAACTAATAATAATATAATCAAGATAACAATAATAATATTTATGTTGCATTTTCAGCTTTGCAAAGTGCTTTACATTTGTTATCTCATTTAATTCTCACAAAATCCTGTAAAGTGTGTACTTTTTCAATGGTGCTTCCCCATATCTGAATTTTAATCTTCAATTTGAAGGGAAATATCCCTCAAATAATTGGCTGTTATAGTTTAATTCAAGGCCCATTCCAGAGGGAAGTACCCAATTCCTGTTGGTCCCTATTATCATATTCTATTCCCATTCATTGGAATGGGGGATCCCTCTGGTTTTCCTCTTCCATTTATTGCTTTCTCTTGTTTTTTATTAAATTGATATTTTGTGAATGGCACCAACTCAAGTTTCATCATTGCAGAGCTGATCGTAGAAAGCTACAGAGAATCCTTCAATCTAGTCCCATTCATTTTCCTTTTCTCATTCACCAAATTACTTATATGATTATGGATTCTCCCTGGGACTCATTAAGTTAAAAAATAATTTTAAAAAAGTGTGTACTTTTTCATAGATTAGAAAACTAAGGCTGAGAAAGGTTAATGATTTTTTTTTATAAAACCCTTACCTTCCGTCTTGGAGTCAATACTGTGTATTGGTTCCAAGGCAGAAGAGGGGGGTCAAGTGACTTGCCCAGGGTCACACAGCTAGGAAGTGTCTGAGACCAGAGTTGAATCTAGTCTCTAGGCCTGGCTCTCATTCTACTGTGTCACCCACCTGTCCCCAAGATTAATCAATTTGACCAGGATCATATGGCTATGTGGTAGGAGATTTGAACTTGGATCTTCCATACTCCAAGTGTAATAATCCAGTTATTATATCATCTAGTAAGATATAAATCTGCTATTATGCAGAGAAATTCTGAGCTAGGGGGCTGGCCTCATGAAAATAGACTTAGCTTGCTTTATGGAGGTTTTTTTTGTTTCTTTTTCATTTAAATTGGTGTATCATATTAAAGTTCCCATGTATCTCCTTTCCTTCTCTCCCTGCACTAGAGAAGAATTACTTGACAATAAAGAATACATACCTATGTGTGTGTTTGGGTGTATTTATAAATAAAACTATGTTTCTATTTTGCAGTTCTTTCTCTGGAGGTGAACATTCACAGCTGTTCTTCAAACAGTACTTCTGTTGCTGTATATAGTGTTCTCTTGGGTTGGCTCTGCTCATATTGCTCTTTGTGATTTCATGTAGATCCTTCCATTTTTTTTAATTAACCTGATCATCATTTCTATTAGCGCAGTAGCCTTCCATCACAGCCATATGCCACAACTTGTCCAGCCATTCCCCAGTTGATGGGCTTCCCTTCAGTTTCCAGTTCTTTACCACCACAAAGAGAACTACTGTAAATATTTTAGAACACATAGGTTCTTTTCCTGTTTCCCTGATCCTCTTAGGAAATAGACCTAATAGTAGTATTGTTGGGTCAAAGCATGTCATCTTGACCAGGGTTGTCTGTAGGCAAAGTTCCACTCATCTCCACTCTCTGGTGATATCCTTGTCCTCAGTGCCTCATGCCCATCTGAGAACTTCTCCTTAATCATTAGCTATGTTCCACAGCTTTCCCAGACCTCAGGCCTTGCACCCAAACGTATTCTTTTCTATCTAATTCTCCAAGTTCTGAAAGAATACTGACTCTAGAGCTAAAGCACCTGAGTTCATATCACTAGCTATCTGGGTAACCTCAGATAAGTTTCTCATCATCATGAAAAGGCTAGATCAGTTGACCTCTGAGAACCAATGATCTTATATCTTCTGTTATTGCTGTTCAGTGACGTCCAACTCTTCTAGATCCCATGTGGGGTTTTCTTGGCAAAGATACTGGAGTGTTTTGCCATTTCCTTCTCCAGCTAATTTTACAAATGAGGACACTGAGGCAAACACAGTTGAGTGATTTACCCAGGGTCACACAGCTACTAAGTATCTGAATACAGATTTGAACTCACAAACATGAGTCCTCTTGCATCCCTGCCCAAAGAGCTATCCACTGTGTCACCTCACTACCCACTTTATGATCTCTGCAAGATGATAATGGGGTAATTATCAGCACCATGGCTAGGTCAGTCAATATACTAGTCAGAGGAGCTGCAGACCTGGCTTTAGTTGAGCTGCATTGGATAGGAAATATTGGCTTCTCAGGGAAACATGTACTCAGAAAACTTAAGGGAGAAAAATAGTAGTGATTAAGGTGGTTGTACTAATTGGACTAGTCACAACAGTGGCATCTTTGGGAGTACTAAATTTTTGGCAGAGTGAAATTCAGACCCAAGAAAACCTATAGGGTTTTGGCTTTAGTATGGCTGAATGATTCAGGCTTCCTGGGAGACTTCCTTGATAAGGGAATTTTTCTGTGTGTCTCTCCTGATGTGATGACCTAAAGCTGGGATGTGCAGAGATCCATAACCAAAAATATTTGTCTTTGTCCCCCCCCCAAAAAAATCAAGGATCCAAGTTTTTCCCTACTTCCCACCCTCCTAATTGCTGGTGCCTTTCCTTGTGTAGATCTTATATGTATTTAGTTGTCTACACATCTCCCCCACTAGAACACAAGTTCCTTCCTTGTGTCCTCTTTTAGAGGGGTGGGTGATGTGAGAAATGTCCTTACATGAGGGGAAGGAGCCTACCAGGACACCCAAGGGGTGGAAGAAGGAAAATACAGATACTACATGTTCCCCTGGACAGTTCCTTTAGGTCGGGTCATGGTGATGAACCTATGGCATGTGTGCCAGAGGGAGCACTCAGAGCCTCTCTGTGAGCATACATGCCATTGCCCCAGTAGAGTAGTAATGAACTCTGGTTGCCCTTGTGAGTACAGTATTCCAAGATAGGTTAGTCTTTGATGATAAGGCAATTTGTATACAACCCAAGTTCTATCTCTGAAAAAAGGATAATTGCCTTAGAACCTTTGCATTCTCCCTTAAGCTCTGCTTGAGAGCAATAGACATAACATTGATGACTTTAATAGCCTTTTAAAGAAAAATATATACATATGTATATATATGTAAAGCCTGAGCATACAAGCTTTCTGAGACATCTTACACTCTACACACTTCCTGCTGCTGAATACCTTTCAATGGTAGTAATACCAGGTATTATACCAGGAGAGTGTATGTGGTTAAGTTTTCTCCATGCTTTCAGACCTTGGCGGGGGGTGAGGGAGAAACACCCAGAGATGAATGGCATTTTCCAGTAAGAGGAGACATTTTTCAGCATAGGATGTAAAAGTGGAAAATTGGAGCCGAGAAACAGAGATAAGGATTCAGAGTCAATTTCATCCAGTGCATAGCAACTCCTCTTGCAGCAAAAAGGAATAACATTCACAACCATGATAAAAGAGGGTGGAGTTGGATGAATTCCCTCAAATAATGTGTTTCTGGAAAGTCCAGTGAGCCATGTTTCCTGCAGACCTGTCACCTTTAAGCAGGGGATCCATCAGCTTGTGCTCCTAAGTTAAGGCATAAATTCAAGCTAGCTGGGACCTTCGAATTTAGAACATATGTCATTACAGCATGTGCTGTTGGAGCTACAAAGCGTATCCCATTAGTAAACTTTGTTACTTATCAGGAAGACCAGATGATCCCATCTTTCTCTTGAGATCTAGCAAACATTGACCTTCTTTGGGACCACAAAGTCTGAAACTTCCAAACCCGGCAGTACAAATACATCCTCCACGTCCATCTTTTCATCTTGGAGTTTTTCATTAGATAAACTCACTGTTTATTGTAAATATCCTATTGATACAAAGAAAGGTAAAAGCAGTCTCTGTCCACAAGGAAGGAGTTCATGTTCTAATGGGGGAGATGTGTAGACAACTAAATACATAGAAGATCTACACAAGGAAGTCACTGGAAGGGTGGGAGGTAGGGAAAAACTGGGACCCCTGTTAGTTTTTTTGCTTTTGACCAAAGACAAATATTCTTGGTTATGCATCTCTGCAAGTTCTGAATTGTGTTACATTTGAGGTAAATGGATATAAAATTGGTGATGCTCCTTGAATCCTGGCAGCTCACCATTTCTGACATTTTCTCTCAAGTTTTTCATAGATGGCGTCTTCTTCCCAGATCTGAAATGGTCCTTTAAAGAGCCCATTTCTCTGTCCCATGTAACATTTACATTAGTCTATAGAACTAGCTGCTGCTGTGTGATCATCACATATAGGGATGAAAGAAGGGAAATCAGACCCCAGTGTGCTGAGTAAATGGGCCCCCGCTGGACAGACAGCAAGAAGGGCCCCAGAGTGGGGGTTGGGGAGTCCATGGCCATCCCCTTCTCCTGGCTGTTTTAGCATAGAAACACATCATATATAAACAAAGTATTTTATCTGAGGCTATGGCGAGAAGCTCCAAGATTGTAACATGCATTAAGATAACATTCCAAAATGAGCTTTTCAGGTTTCTGGCCAAGAATTTGTTCTCGTGATCCCTTTGGCCAAGGAAACCTTTGCTTCAAACATCAATTTTCACCCCACTGGTCTTGTTTCTATATTTTGCCAATACCAGCAGGGTAGAGAGGGAGCCAAGAGTGCTGCTCTTGGCGTCAGAGAGATCAAGTTCAAATCCTGCCACAGATACTTGTTTAGCTATGTGACCCACAAAAATCATTTAACCTCTCTCTACCTCAGTTTTCTTATCTATAAAATGGGGATAATAATAACTCATATCTCATAGATTAATTAGAAAGAGCTGGCAGGCAAAGAAGCACTGTGCTCAGCGCTAAGAGCATAAATGCAAATTACACACACACACACACACACACACACACACACACACACACACATAATCCCAGTTCTCAAGGAACTTATATTCTAAAGAGGTAAAAGTAAATGTCTGAAAAGAAAGAGGAGGTTGAAGTATCAATGGTAAGAGAAGGCACAAGAGGAAGAGGGAAGTTCTAGGTTAAGAAGGCTATGAAGATTAACTAGTCTTGGCCCCTCCCTAAAATGGAGACCCCAGAAGGAATTCTCCAATAGAAAGAAGGGGCCAGAGGTAAATAGAGGGGCAGGGAGCAAGTGAGTTAATGCAAAGTGTAGAATTAAATAAACATGAGCTATTGTTGTGATTTTTTGGTGAGAATTTCATTCTCTCTCTTTATTTTTAGTTGAGTTCAAATGGTCCTGAGGCAAGTCACTATCCTGCTGTTATTCATTTGATGCTCAGTTACTATTGCAGAAGTAGAGAAAATACCTGCTTTTTTTTGTAGCTGAATAAATGTACAAGGGTGACAGCTCATCTTTGGTAGGGTCAATGAAAGAATCTTTGGGGCAGCTCCAGTAATAGGATGACAAGGACAAAATACACCTCACTGTTCCCACACAATTTTGATGTCTTCTGCCAGATCTCTTGCAAAGTTCTTTATTCCATGTGGTTTGGAGAAGATGAGTTCCTGGTACAGTGCCTTTATTCAAAACATTCTTAAATCGTTCCAGTTCAACATTGTGTAAGACTATTGTGAACAACAGTTCTATCTGTAATAATGGACTGTTTCTAGTACAATTGATTTGTTGAATTCCAAAGGCTATCTGAAGGTCTGTATTTGTAGTATGGGAATTTGTCCCCAGTTAGTTTATAAAAGAGAGTATACCTTTGATGATAAAGACGCTATCTCTGACATATACATCACATTGCTACCCCTGACACATACTGGACAAGCTATATAAATTCTCGGTGCCCTCAGCCATCTCTCTAACACTGTACAATTCAGAGCAGGCAGTAACCCATCTTGGAAGAAATAGCTTCCTCACAGAGGATTCCCTCCCTCTAGCAATGGAATCCCAGGTTCAGTATAAAAATGCTCCATCTATATAATAAAGTGTCGCTTTTTAGTTACCAAGAGCTTTCTCGTAGATTACATCATTTTAGCCTCATAACAACTTTGTGAGGTTAAGTAAGAAGGCTAGATAGTATTTATTCTCTTTGTCCTACAGAGAGGGATCAGAGGTGTAACATGGTTAAAGGACTTGCTCAAAAAAATCTCTTGACCCCAAATGTAAGGGAAAAGGGAAGTTACTATCATTCCCATTTTAGTGATGAAACAATAAACCTTGCAAAGCAAAGTCATTTGACCCAAGCCCCACAGATAATAAGCAGCAGAACTAAGTCTCAAGTTTAGAACATAGGATCGTAGATTTAGTCAGTCAGTCAATAAGCATGTGTTAAATACCTTTGCATCCAACTCTCCATGACTCCATTGGGGGTTTTCTTAGCAAAAATATCAGTGTGATTTTTTATTTTCTTCTCCAGCTCATTGCACAGATGAGGAAACTGAAGCAAATAGGGTTAAGTGACTTGCCCAGGGTCACACAGTTACTAAGTGTCTGAAGCTATATTTGAACTCATATGAAGATGAGTCTTCATGATTCCAAGTCCAGTACAGTATTCTAAGTCAAGTACAGTATCTATTGTACCCCTAGCTGCTCTAATTAGGTACCTACTGTATGTCAGGGACTGTGCTAAGTTCTGGGGGTACAAAAGAGTCAAAAGACAGTCCTTCCCTCAGAGAGCTCATCATCTAATGGGGGAGACAATAAGAAAATAAATACATACAAATAAGCTGTAGATTTAGAGCTGGAAAGGACCTCAGAATTGACAGAGACTACCTCCCTTATTTTATAAATAAGGGAAGACAAGTTTAGAGAAGGTGAGTGATTTGCCAAAAGTTACCCAGGTAAATGGGAAAAGAAGGTGATGAAGGAATTGACTCACCTCCCATCTGAAAGCTTCTTAGTTCAATTGTCCTTTCTCTTTAGATGCTAAATTCTCCTCTTCTTGGCTAATCTACACCCCAAATGCACTTAGTCAGCCCTCCTATGTGGAACAGATACCCTAGTTATCTATCTGACCCAACACAAAAAAAAACTCCCATGGCCCTGGCTTGAAAAGAGATGGATAGCTTTCTTGAGGGAGAGGGTGAGGTGTGGGGTCATTCTGAGTCCTTTTATACACAGCAATTAAAATTCCATTAGAACACCAAAGGGACTCATGGACGAAGCCTTTCTATTCATTCCGGTCCTCTTTCATCATCCAAGGGAAAGCATTTGTTTCCCATCTCCCTACTGATAGGAACATGTTTTTCCCCAAATTTCTCTCTCCTAGGGAAAAAAAATGTGTTTATGCTATTTGTTTGGACTCTCAATTTGTTTCCAAGGTCATAGAATCATTGTTCATCAAGAGCTAGAAGGGGCCTAAGAGATGGAGTCCAATTCTACCATGTTACAGATGGGGAAACTGAGAACTATAGAGTCAAAGTTACTTCCTTTGGCTCACACAATAAAGTTAGTAGCCCTCACAATTTCATATTTAATTTCCTTTTGGTGTTCTACTGTGTGAATGGAAATGCTCTTTTGCCATTGTTAAGTGCAGGATAAAAAATTAACTAAAAACTCCAACAAAGTTAGTGGCAGACATCAAACTAAATGTTTCCTAGCCTAGCCCCTAATCCACACCAATAAGGTGTTTCATTACCTTCAAGATGTCAATTAGCCATTTACCTCCTACTGTTGGCTGCCTGTAACACAAGAGTTTCTTTACTGTAGGACACATGAACGATCTTGATAATTTACAGTCCTGGGTACAAATGACTGCCAGAGCAGCATAATTGAATGAAGTGAATAGATTAAATGTTTCCCTTGCAATCAGCAGGGGCTTGAGACCCAGCACATGGGCTGGCTACCACTTATCTCCATTAAATCACAGAGAAAGACCCTGAGACCTGATGTCCAGGCTGATGGGTGGAAGGTAGGATGTAGATGGGAATTCCTCCCAGATTGACAACACTCTCTTCCCAACAAACCTTTAAAGTAGGTTCTGCAAGCATTATGCATAGGGGATAGAGGGCCACAATTGGATTGGGAAAACCTGGGTTCGAGTTTTGTCTTTGCCACATTATTGCAGAATGACCATGGGCAAGATACTTAACCAGTCAGTACCCACTGGCAACTCTCTAAGATTATAAATTAGATATGGGGTACCAATTTGTATTGGTGGGTCCCTTTACATATTCATCTCTTTTGGGTCATCTTTGATCCATTAGAAAATAAACTCAGGGGAAGCTAGGTGACACAATGTTTGGAGTTTGGAGGACCTGGGTGGCCTCAGATACTTCCTAGCTGTGAGACTGGGCAAGTCTCTTCATCCTGTTTGCCTCAGTTTCCTCAACTATAAAATGAGCTGGAGAAAGAAATGGCAAACCACTCCAGTATTTTTGCCAAGAAAACTACAAATGGGGTTACAAAGAATTGAACATGACTAAAATGAATAAACGATAACAACTACTACTATGTGCCAGGCATGAATAGCTCCATGAGCCAATGCCCTGTTTTTATGATTTCTTTCATGTGGTCCAAGAATGAGCTCATCACATAATAGCAAATATATATCATTCTAATCTTAAAATGAAGGACAAAAAAAAAGCTAGAGGATATTTTGTATCTGCAGCTAATGGTTATCACTCCCAAGGTCAGATCAAGAATTGGCCAAGAAAATAAGTTTCCCATTCTCTGGATTTGGACCAGCACCTGCTCAAGGGTTGGTTTGTTGGGAGTTGTGTTTGGTTTGGAGGTTTTTTTTGTGGGGCATGGAGGTGGAGGGTGGTCATGTTGTGGACTACCGAAGAATTTGGTCAGCAAAGTGGAAGTCTCTAGTTGAGAGGCATCTAGGTTCTGGGACCCAGAAAGCCATGCCTCCCATCATTACTCAGAGAGTTGATAAAGTTGGTTCACATATACCTCATCTTCAGAAGGCTTCTGGGGAGCGGGTCCCTAGTGAAGAATGGAATTGGTTCATCAGAAGGTGCCTTTAACTTCCCTTGCTCAATAAAGGCAAGCACAGTGGAAAAGATCACAGATGGTGTCAGAGGACTTGGGTTCAAGTCCTGACCCTGCTACTTATCTCTCTGTCCCTAGGCAATAATAATAGCTATTATTTATGTGTTGTTTCTTATATACCAGGCACTGAGACTTGCAAGTCCTTTATCATTATTATCTCATTTGAACTTTATGAAACCCCTAGAAAGTGGGTGCTTTTATTATCTTCATTTTACAAGGAAACTGAGAGAAAAAGAAGTGGGTTTTGACTTGCCCAGGGTCACACAAATAGTAAGTGTCTTGAGGCCAGATTTTAATTCAGGAAAATACACTTGAGGTTCAGTACTCTATTTACTGAGCCACCTAGCTGCCCAGCCTTTCATGATAGATGCTGTTATCACCTCATTTTAGAGTTGAGGAAAATTGAGACAGAGTAAAGTGACTTGCCCAAGATCAGTCAACTAGTAATGGTCTGAGGACAGATTTGAACTCAGTTCCCCCCAGCACTCTATCCATTGAATCATCTAGCTGCCTCATCCTCTCTGGGTCTGTTTCTTCATCTTTAAAAAGAGGACATTAGCCTAGATAATCTCTGAGGTTCCTTCTAGTTCTAAATCGAAGAAATTGTGAATCCTGGTCTTCTTGAATCTGAGGTCTATTTACCATGTCAGGTTACCACTCAAATAAAGGGTGTCGTGATAGTTTTAGTGAAAGCTTAAGCTATGAAAGTTTAAGCTTTAATTGCTTATCATATTAACAATTAATCATTACAATATTAGTTATTAACAACTTTAAGCTATTAAAGTTTAAAGCAGCACTAATATTTTAGGACACCCTAGAATATGGGTATTATTATCCCCATTTTACAGATGAGGAAACCAGGGTTTTGAAAAGTGAAGCAATATGCCACAAGGGTCACTACTGAGATGTGAACTTGAGTTCAGATCTTCACTGAACTCCAAGTTTCAAAGATATAAAGTCAGAAAGGACCCTATAAGTCGCCTGCTCCAATCCCATCATTTTATAGCTAAAGAAAATGGAGGTCAAAAAGATGAAGAGTCTTCTCCAAAACGATATAGATAAGACGATCCTGAGATAGGATTCAAACCCAGGTCCCCTGAATCCTTTCCTTCTATACTGTGATGCTGCTTAGGTCCAGCACACTATCTCTCCACTTTGCCAGGCTATCTCTCTTAGAAAGAGATCCTGAGGGACCAATCATATTGGTACATGCTGACCTCTGTGGCACATCTCTGGAGACTGACAGAATGGAAGAGAAATCCAGAAGGATCGTGGTACCTCTGTATGGCCAGGTTTAGGTGGAGAGGAAGAATTTTAAGATCCTGGTGGATGACATTACCCAGATAGATAAGAAAAAATTTTGAGGCAGGGTTTTTACCTAAATCTTCTTGGATCCATATGATCATAGGAACTTCAGAGGCCATTTAGTACACATCCTTTATTCTGCAGGTGGAGAAACTGAGGCCCAGGGCCATAGAGGTAAGAAATAGAAGAATAAGGATTTCAACTTGATTCCTCCATCTCCAAATCCAGTACTTATTCCCTATGCTGTGACCTCTCCCATTTTCATTCAGAAAAAAAGAGAAAAAACAAAAATAAAACTCCTCCTTTCCTCGGCTTATGAACATGGCCTTGAAAATGTCAACAGACGTATTGTTGTCCAGTTAAGTCTGAAGCCAGAAAAGCTGAAATCGCCGGACCAAAACAGGTGTGAACTTCCCCCCTTTCTGAGGGGAGGGCGTTGACTATGAAACTGGAACAAGCCAAGGACGCTGGTACATACCTTCAAGGAAACAAGGATATAATTGTCCCAGCCAGTGACCTTCCAGGCCCCTAGCCCTCCCTACTCCCTTCACTGGCACTAGCCTAGATCTTCTGGAATAGAACTATGTGTTCACTGAATGTTCAGAGAAAACGGCAATGAGCACCTTCCTTCAAAGGGCCCTTAGCCTCCCTACTCTCCTGGACCTGGGGTCCCAGCCCTTCAGGGCATTTGGACTCTAAGAGAGAAGTCCACACAGGCCAAGGAACAGGAATTGAGTCTCACTTTGCAATCACCTCCCAAGATTTTCTCCAGATTCTCAACTCCCAGACTTAAGAGCAGAGTTAAGAACTGATAACACTTTGAAGTGTCCCAGACTCAGAAATCCTGAGCTGGAAAGGATGCTTAGAGATCATTAGCCTCCTCATTTTACAGAAGAGAAAATGGAAAAATAAAGACATGAGACAGCTTGACCAAGGTCACACAGGTCATAAGAATTAGAACTGGCAATCGAGTTTGGGTCCTCTGACTCCCAATTCTGACTTCAGACACTTGCTAGCTGCATGACTCTGGGCAAGTCACTTAACCTGACTTGGTTTTCTAATCTGTCAAATGAGGATAATAATACTTACCTCCCTGTGTTGATGTGAGGATTAAATGAGACAACATATATAAAGTGTATTATAAAACCTTAAAGTGATACATAAATGCTAGCTAGTAATAGTAGTAGCAGCAGCAGTAGGAGTAGGAGTAGTAAGAGTAGTAGTAACAAGAAGGAAGGAAGGAAGGAAGGAAGGAAGGAAGGAAGGAAGGAAGGAAGGAAGGAAGGAAGGAAGGAAGGAAGGAAGGAAGGAAGGAAGGAA
This sequence comes from Monodelphis domestica, assembly GCF_027887165.1. Taxonomy (NCBI): domain Eukaryota; kingdom Metazoa; phylum Chordata; class Mammalia; order Didelphimorphia; family Didelphidae; genus Monodelphis; species Monodelphis domestica. Next base: position 43,885,500 of record NC_077232.1, on the reverse strand, counting down.
GGAAGGAAGGAAGGAAGGAAGGAAGGAAGGAAGGAAGGAAGGAAGGGAGAGAGGGAGGGAGGGAGGGAGGGAGGGAGGGAGGGAGGGAGGGAGGGAGGGAGGAAGGAAGGAAGGAAGGAAGGAAGGAAGGAAGGAAGGAAGGAAGGAAGGAAGGAAGGAAGGAAGGAAGGAAGGAAGGAAGGAAGGAAGGAAGGAAGGAAGGAAGGAAGGAAGGAAGGAGGGAGGGAGGGAGGGAGGGAGGGAGGGAGGGAAGGAGAAGGGAGGGAAGGAGGGAGGGATGGAGGGAGGGAGGAAGGGAGGAAGGAAGGAAGGAAGGAAGGAAGGAAGGAAGGAAGGAAGGAAGGAAGGAAGGAAGGAAGGAAGGAAGGAAGGAAGGAAGGAAGGAAGGAGGGAGGGAGGGAGGGAGGGAGGGAGGAAGGAAGGAAGGAGGGAGGGAGGGAGGGAGGGAGGAAGGAAGGAAGGAAGGAAGGAAGGAAGGAAGGAAGGAAGGAAGGAAGGAAGGAAGGAAGGAAGGAAGGAAGGAAGGAAGGAAGGAAGGAAGGAAGGAAGGAAGGAAGGAAGGAAGGAAGGATGGAAGGAAGGAAAGGAGTGAAAGGAGTGGAGGGAGGAAGGAAGGAAGGAAGGAAAGGAGTGAAAGGAGTGGAGGAAGGAAGGAAGGAAGGAAGGAAGGAAGGAAGGAAGGAAGGAAGGAAGGAAGGAAGGAAGGAAGGAAGGAAGGAAGGAAGGAAGGAAGGAAGGAAAGGAGTGAAAGGAGGGGAGGAAGGGAAGGAGGGAAAGGAAGGGAAAGGAAGGGAAGGAAAGGAAAAAATTCCCTTCTTGGATATGTCCAAATTTATTTATCTCATTGTGCATTGGATTCCCATTTCAAGCCTTCCTCTCCAGAAGGGATCTTTATATCTGTCCCATTGATTGTCCTAATTTCTACCCCTTCCTCCTAAGGTCCCCACCCTACCAGAAGAGATGCAAGGTACTATGGATCAGTGTTATCCAGGCAAATTTAGAAATGAGTCACATTCATGATATATGGCAATAGGACCTGGAAGTATTTATTCTTAAAAGAAAGGGGAGATCTCAACCAAGGAAATCAAGAGCAACAGAAGAAGAAGCAACAGAAGAAAATTTCATGGTGAAGAATTGTCAGAGCAATTAGTCTAGATGTGTCAAAATAAGCCATCTCCTGGAATTTCAGAAGGGGGGGGAGAAGAGCCACCCCCTAAGCAACTCTCTTTTGGTACTCAACTCTTCTGGCACAACAGCTCTTCACTTTTCTGCCTCCCTTTCTTCTCTCCCTCACTCTTTATTGGAGAGTAAATCAGTTCCTCCTGGAAGGAAGGACAGGTGTTCAGGGAGACTCAGTTCTCCCTCTGGCCACTAGGGGACTGTCAGCCAATGTTATTATCCTGGAACAAGTCAGAATGGAAGAATTTTCCTTGGATTTTATTTACCTACCTATTTAGTTTTTCTCTTCTAATTGAATTATTCTCCCTCCTGACCTCTGCCACCAAGAACCCTTAGCACTTTGCAAGGCTCAGGTTATGTGTCTTCTCCCACACAAAGCTTTCCCTGATTCCTCCTTTCCTTAAATTATTATGGATTTGCTTTCTGATATATAGATATAGAAATGGAGAGAAAGAGAGAGATGGATGCATGGATAGATAGGCAGAGATAGATAGATAGATGGACAAAGATAGATATGTAACACATATATACACATATCTGCAATCAGGTGCCAAAGGTATATATATTGTTGTTTTCTGTTGTGCCAGACTCTTCATGACCCTATTTGGGGTTTTCTTGGCAAAGATGCTTGGAGTGGTTTTCCATTTTCTTCTCCAGCTTATTTTACAGATAAGAAAACTGAGGCAAACAGGGTTAAGTGACTTGCCCAGGGTCACAAAGCTAGTAAGTGTCTTAAGAACAGATTTGGACTTTTCTTTCTGACTCCAGACTGAGCACTTTATCCATTTTACCACCTCTCTGCCCATGTAGATTATATATATATATATATATATATATATGTATGTATGTATATTTATGTTGTTGTTTGTCCTTGCTTTGAAGAGTACCAATGATACCATAGGGTGACATCTTGATTTTTCAATGATTTGAATTAATGTGAAAAGTCATCAGCCTCACTCTCTTCCAGAATCATCCAAGTCCAATGGCAGGACAAAAGTCAGGATGATTGTCAACAACCAAGGATACAATGGATGATCAGTTGATGTCTGACTAAGCCCTAAGCACTCCACAGTGCCCACTTCAGCTGCCTTTATGGCCATTCCAATGGCATGTTTACATATATAGTACATTTACTTATGTGTGTGCATATTATACTTATGTGTATTTATTGTTCAGATAGAGTCAGCTAGGTAAGTCCAGAGGATAAATCACTGGATTAAGAGTCAAATACATCTGAGTTCAAAACTAGCCTTCAGATAACTACTAATTCTGTGACACCGGGCAAATTATTTAACCTTTCTCAGTCACTTCATCTATAATGAGAGGACCTACATTCTACACTGTTGTGAGGATCAAATGAGATAACATTAAACAATTTGCAGCCCTTAAGGCTCTACATTCATCAGACATTATTATTATTATTATTATCATTACTTATTATAAGCTTTTTCTCCCAAAAGAATGTAAGATGCTTGACAGCAGGGTTGGTTTCATTTGTCTTTGTGTCCCTGGCACATAGGAAGACCTTAATATATTTTCTCCACTCATTGATCAATGGATCTGCACCATCCTGAAAATCAGGAGGTCAAGGACAGGTACTTTCTGCTAGAGGCAATCCTCAAAGGTGGCAAGCACCTTTTCATGGTTATCTTTTAGGGCCAGTTCTTCAACCAGTCCCAAATTTACCTGTTTTGTCTAGCCTACACCTCTCCATTTACAAGGACAACACAAGAGCCTTCATCAAATTATTTTTTCCTAAAACTGAGGTATAATAATAAGAAAATTATGGAATATAATAGACATAGTGATCACTTAGCCCTAAGGTTTTCATAATTTCATCTTTGGTAAATCCTTTGTCCATCAGGATTGTATCAAAACCAAAGTCTGTTGCTTCCTTTTTTTTGAAAAATGAAATTATTATTTGAATAAGCCAAGAATTTATTACCTACTCTCCTTTTGGAATAAGATGAGCTCCAGAAGATATCTGAATAATTAGATTTTACACACACACACACACACACACACACACACACACACACACACACACATACACACCATTCCCCATCACTATATTTTCCATGTCTCTGGGCCAGGATTTCTGATCTATTTCTTGAATTCTTTGTCTATGTCCTCCTTCTGTCTAGGTGGTCTGTAGCACATTCCCACAATGATATTTCTTTTGCCTTTTCTCCATTGATCCATATCCAGATACATGCTACTATATTTCCCCTCTGTGGTTCTTGGATTTTTTCATATGAACAAATCTTGTGTATTGTTCCTCAATTCCCTCTTCATCTGCTAGCATTTCCTATTGTATTTCTATACATTTTCTATTCTATTCATTTCAAATAAGACATTCCTTTAAAAAGTCATATTCCAGTCATAAGTCATCCCACCAAGCCTCAGTGATACCCAGGGAGTTGAATTTTCTTCCGTTTATCAGAAACACAAATTCCACCTTCTCTATGAAGCCTTCTCTCATCCCCCTAGCAAGTAATGTCTTTCCTCTTTGGTTCCTACATACACCTTTGTTATACACCTCTGTGATACAGTTATACAAGATTGCATATTATTATCCATATTTGTTTCTCATCCCACTACTAAACTATGAGCTCCATAAAATTAGAGAACATGTCTTACTTAAACTTTGCATTTCACCCAAGGTCTAGAATAATTGTTTATTGGATGAAAAACTTTCACAAGTTTTGAACACATTTCTTCTTAAGAACTGAAAACTAATTATGAGTTCTATCCTGGGATCTGGAAACAATGAGATTTGGAAAGTAGGACAATTGAGCAAAACTCTTCCATTATTCTAACAGTGCATAATTTAGTCATGAGGATTTTAAGTGGGGAGACAGCGTTGTAAAGTAGCATTAATTTGCTTGTGTTTACAACTTCTTTTGACCCATACAATCCTGCAGAAGAGAATTCCTTTCCAAACATGAGAAACACGAATCCATTGTATGGCTAGATCTCAAGTAGGAGGAATAAGGAATTCTCCTGAAGTGATTGTATTATTCTAATACTGTCTGATTTGGCTGCAAATTTCCATTGGGCTAAAACAATTACCATATTTTACATAGTTTGTCTAATATGTGCTACCATTTCAGGACATCTATTAACTCTACTGATTGTTACTTAGCTATTTTGTAGTAAGGAGAGAAGACTTGGTCATTGGTAGGATTTTGATATCTTCTTCCAAGCACCCAAGGATATATATGGAGGTTAATGGGTGCTAATATCATTTTCAAATAGCCATTTCTCCCTTGTACCATGCACCCAATTCAGGTTTTTTTCAGAAGTAGATGGTAAGCTGAAGCCATAAATCAATCTGTACAAAAGGTCAAAAGTCATCCAGTACCAATTAAATCCTTCTGGCAATAATTCAGCTCCAATCTGGACTGGGGTTGTTTAGTGTAACTGAGAAGGCCTTTGTTTTTTCTAATCAGTCCTGAAGAGACAGTTTGAAATTGCTTGGTGCTAACATCCTTCTCCTCTTCAAGTAATATAAACTCTCTTGTTTTCAGAAGAGGAAAGGGAGGGATAAGTGAACAAGTGGGAGGAAGAAGAGAGAGAAAACACTTCCCAAGAAAATTATTCTCTCCAACGTGCTCCCTTCCAGGACACCTATCTTCACCTGCTTCTAATAAGCATGACTCCTATTTGTGGAGTGGTATAAAGTCTATGTATGTATTGCTGCATTTTTCTCCAATAGCCCTGTGAGATAGGCAGTACAAGTACTGAATGAATGAATGAACAGCTACTATGTGCCCATCACTGTGCTAAGCATTAAGGGTAAAAAGACAAAAAAAAAAGGATCCGATCCCTCAAGAAGCTTTTATTCTAAAAGGAGGAAATAACAAATTTCAAGAAATAGGAAGTCAGAGAAGAGAGTTTTTTGACTAGGAAATCACAGAGAAGGTGAATGGTGCCATAGGGGAAGACTTTTATCATAAAAAATTTTTGATAGGTAAATACATTCTTTTTTATTAATTGATTTGTGTGTTGGTTACATCAAATAATAAAAATTATGATATTAATTTGACTGCTGTTCCCTAGCAGGAGGTAGACAAGGGAACAGGGGACAAACCTAGGAGGAAGGGTTTCTACATTGGATGAAGTAGGAAGTAAAGTATAAAGCAGGCTGTATATTGTTTGCTAGACTCTCTTAACCCTCAATTTGCCTTAGTTTCCTCATCTGTAAAATGGGAATTATAATAGCATCTACTTCCAAAGATTTGATGATAAAATGAGATAATAATCACAAATTGCTTAGCACATAGTATTATGTAAATGTTAGTGATTATTATTAGTGTATGAGTTTTATTCTTTCATCCACCAATCAGAGGAGTTCATCAAAAGCCAGAAGAAATGTCAAAACTGGATAGATTAATTCCCCTAGATGGAGGTTGCTTGGTCTTTGGAAGTTCTGATACAAAGTACTTATCTTAGGGGAAAGGGGAGTATAGCAATACAGAAGGCAAGAAACCTAAATAGAATTATCTTTATTTTACGAATGAATTAACTGAGGCTCAAGAGAATAAAGAGATTTGTCCACTGCTAGCTGGCAGCAGAGGTTCTAGACTACAGAAAATTTAAAAGAGCAGATGGGACCCAGGATTACATGGGCTCCCTCTGATGAGGAATCTGTATATTCAGCACTTCCTACAAAGCTTTGTAAATAGTAGGTGCCTAATAAATGTTTTTTTTTTTTTTAAGTTGAATTTCTGTCATTACTTTAACCTGCCTGTAGCCTCAAATTTAGATCTTTGGGTTCCAAGTCCATTGTCTTTGGTGACGATCCTCATAAACTCTCTCTCACTGGTTCATAGAACTCCATCACGCAGACTCTCATTGGAGGAATGAGATTTTCTGCCTCCTGCTCAGAGGTCAGACTCTTGTGGATGTTGCTAACCAAGTGTGTGAAAGTGACCACCAAGACAGATGCCAGAGCCCATAGCACTGCCTTGTGGCATTCCCGGCCAACAGCAATCCCTGTTCTACCTAAGTGCTCATTCCAGCTTTAATAACCTTTTCCCTCAGTTCCAGGACCCTTGATGGATCACCCCAGTCGAGTGCAGGGACACCTACTGGATGTCAACAGCTGATAGACTGCAGGCCCCCCACTGCTGACCTTAGAGCTGCCAACTTCATCAAACTCTGTCAGCTACAAAACCCAGCGAGCCATTCTTTGCCTCTGTCAGAGTTGCTCACTGCTGCTTAACAAATTTCCAGCCTGATTAGGGAGGCTCAGATTTTAAGCCTGGCTCTCAGAGAGCCCCAAGCCCATCCACAGAGCTGCCAGATCTTATTTAGAGGAAGCAGAAAAGACTTAGGTATTTACTAGCGCCCCATTCAGGTCCTACTGCATGCTTACTCCAGTCAATGGGATTCATCTGTTGGATTCTTCCTAAGCGCAGGGAATTGAAGTTACAAGTTATTTGAAGCTGTTTCAAAGTTTGGGGATTTTCCTGAAATATAGTACAAGAGAGAGCCCTGAATTTGGAGTGAAATTTAACTACTTATGTGATCTCAGATGAGTCTGGACCTGTTTTCTAATATCTAAAATAGAAAATAATCTATAAAATTAAAAAAGACTAGAACAGTTCCTAACCTTCTTTGTGTTAAGACATGAAGGACATAAGGACCCTTTTAGTGTTCCAGTAGAGTCTATAGACTTCTTTTTCAGAATAATAGTTCCAAATATATAAAATAAAATGCATAGAATTATAAAGAATGCTGGTCTCACTTTCAGTTACAATGGAATACAACCAGCATTCTTTTTTAAATTCACAGACTATTTCTACTTTTTTTTTAAACCCTTACCTTCTGTCTTAGAATCAATACTGTGTATTGGTCCCAAGGCAAAAGAGCAGTAAGGGGTAGACAATGTGGGTTAAGTGACTTTCCCAGGGTCACACAGCTAGGAAGAGTCTAAGGCCAGATTTGAACCCAGGACCTCCCATCTCTAGGTATGGCTCAATCCACTGAGTCACCCAGCTGCCTCCAGCAATCCTTTTTTTTTTTTTTAATTCATGAACTGGTTCTCATGTAATCTAATAAAAAAATTTTAAGTAAAAAAAAAAAGTTCATGGATTCTAGGTTAAGAATACCCAAACTAAAGAATTTCTAAGGTCCCTTCCAAATCTAAATCTATATATATCCTATGAGTGAAAGCCAAAGTGCTTTGGAGCTACAAGTAAAATTTTGAAGACACTTAAATAACCTTTAACTTCAATTCAATAATGTCTATTAAACAATTACAAGCTCAACGTGGTAGATATACAAAGAAAAAAGGAGCAGTGCCTGCCTTGAGGAAGCTTACATTCTCCTGGAATGGAGTAATATGGAATTAAAGAAATGCAATGGATGACTATAAAAGATAATTTTTAAAAATGAAATTAATTTCTTCAATGAAAAAGAAATCTATTTTGCTTCCTTCATACCTCTCTCCTTTGGAAAAGAAAAAGAAAACCCTTGTAACAAACATGTTGTTGTTCAGTCATGTCCAATTCTTTGTGACCCCATTTGGGGTTTTCTTGGCAGAGATGCTGAAATGGTTTGCCATTTCCTTCTCCAGCTCATTTTACAGATGAAGAAACCAAGGCAAACAAGGTTAGGGATTTCCTCAGGGTCACATAGTTAATGTCTGGGACTAGATTTGAACTCATTTCTTTCTAACTCTAGGGCCAGCACTCTATCCACTATGCCACATAGTTGTACAGTCAAGCAATACAAATTTCCTTATTGGGCACATCCAAAATATACATGTGCCAATCTACACTCTTTTTCAGGATGTGTGCAGCAAATCTGGTCTCAGCTCTTTACTAGCTGTGCAATTTTAGACAAATCATTTAATCCTATCCTCAAATGCAAAATGAGCTGAGGAAGGAAATGACAAACCACTCCAGTATCTTTGCCAAGAAAATCCCAAATGAGGATACAAAGAGTCAGGTACCCCTAAAATATGAAATTATATAGGGAGTAAGTAGTTGGTGGAGCAGCGAAGCATTTATTAAGTACCTACTATGTGCCAAGAACTGTGCAATTCATTTTACAAATATTGTCTCTTGATCCTCACAACAACCCTGGGAGGTAATTGCTATTGTTATCCCCATTTTATAGATGAGGATACTGAAGCAAATAGAGGTTAAGTGCCCGGGTCACACAGTTAGTGAATGTCTGAGGCTGAATCTGAACCCAATCAGGTCTTCCTTACTCCAGGTCATGTGCTATGGTACCACCTAGCTGCCTCTAAGCCCAAACCCAAGGGTTCCAAACCCAAATTCAGCTTTTTCCATAATGCCTTGCTCTAATTCCTAGCACCTCACAAAGGGAATGAGGAATAGGCTGGAGTTATAGGGAGATCGATTGACATTGTGTTGTCAGGAAGGAGCATCACAATAGTTCATCCCTACCTGCATGATCCCTTTTTCTTCCTATAAACACACCACCCACACCAGTGAGAAGAGAACAGCCTGAGCCAGGATGTGAGTGCTCTTGGGAGATATCGGTAACAATGACAAGCTGTATCGGTGACCTTCCAATCTCCCCACAAAAAGAACAGACCCAACAGCATGGGTTAGTGGCAGTGGAGCCAAAGGATAAATAAAAAGATGTCTCTGAGTTTGTCAAGATAAGGGCTGAAGAAAAAAAAAAAGGAATGTATCTTGGGAGAGAAAAGGCTACTCTGACACCAAACTTAAACCTCTAAATCCTATCTGACCCCAATAAGGATAACAAGCCTTGTTTCTACTAGAACCCCAGTAATTCTACAGCTATTGCAGATATATCAATCACTTGCTCACTTGACTGAGTACCTCTAATCAAGAGAGAGTGACTCGAAATCCATTTAGAGAGATGAGAATTGGAAAGCATTATTAGAACTGTTTCTTTTTAAAACTTTTTTTTTGCATTTTTTTTTCAAAATGAGAGGCAGTCATTGCAGAGTGTATAGAGATGACTTTGAAGTCAGGAAGGCTGGGATTTGAGTCCTCCATTTGATAAATACTGACTGTGTGACTCTGGGAAAGTCATCTAACTCTATGAGGTTATTAGGCAACTCTGTGAGACTATTAGCTGGAGAAAGGGGACCGATCTGAATTGGTAGAGGGCATATTCTCACCTGGGAGTTCCCTTTACTCATGAAATCAAAGGTCCAGTCCCTAACCCTATCTTTCTTTCACATCACTGTCACTTCCAAAGGACTCTCTTCCTTCCCAGTAGAATGTTCCCTTGTAACAAATATTTGTTGGTTAGTTCTTTCAGTCACGTCCAACTCTTTGTGAGCCCATTTGTAGTATTTTTTGCATAAATCCTGAAATGCTTTTCATTTCCTTCTCTAGCTCATTTTACAGATGAGGAAACTGAAGCAGACAAGGTGACCTGATTTGTCCAGGGTCACACAGCTGGGAAGAGTTCAAGGCCAGATTTGAATTCAGGCGCCCTTAACTCCACAGCCAGCATGCTATTCATCGTATCACCTAGCAGTTCCCAAAAGATATATACAAACAAATAAAACCCTAATACATGGGTGACATCTGAAAATGTATGTCTGATATGGGTGATATCTGAAAATGTAAACAGAAGTGTGTTTCAATTCCTCTAAAGCTATTTATAAGAGTTCTGAAAGTCTTCAATAATGCTTTTCTTTATATTATCATGTATATTTCTTCTAGTTCTAGTCCCTGCATCTGTTTATACAAATGTGTCAAGTTTTTCTGAATTCTCTATGTTCAAGTTTGCTTATGACACAACAAAATTCCATTACATCCAAATACCAATTTATTCAATCATTGCCCAATCAATGAGCCCTCGTTTTTCATTCTTTCCTACTTTAAAAAAAAAGTGTGGATCTAAATATTTTGCATATATGGGACATCACATATATTTGTATATTTTGTATAAATAGGACATTTGTGTATATATATATTTTTATATATAGAAACCACAGAAACTTTATCACAAATATGGTGACAACCCAACTCTGATGGTACTTGGAGGCACATATGAGAAAGAGATACATTCATCTGATTCAATTCAATCCAATAAGAGCCACACTTTAGGAAAGAATTTGATAAGCTGGAGAAAACACAGAGAAAAATGGCTAAGATGGTAATGAGTCTTGAGTTCATGCCATACTCAAATCATTTGAGGGAACTCGTGGTGGTTAGACTAGAAGAGAGAGAAGACTCCAATTGTTTTTAAATATTTAGAGAGATTTTATATGGAAGAAAATTAGATTTGTTCTGATTCATCTCAAAGGGTAGATGTTGTGAAAGGGAATGTCTAAGTTTGATTCAGGAAAATTTCCTAACAATTAGAGATACTTGAAAAGTGAATGGACTGCCTTCTTCTGTACCAAATATGAAGTCTATGTAGGAGGAGCTATTAACTATTTTGGGGTGATGTAGGAAATTAATTGGCAAAGAGGCTTATCAGTAACTCAGGAAAAAAATTTCTTGGGCATCGACTTTTCCTATAAGATTGCAATAGTGGAGTGTTGATCAGTATGCAGTGGAGGACAGATCGGGTCTCAGATTTCAAACAGGAATTCTTAATTAACATTGCCATAATAGAAGAGCTAACCTAGGTCAGGAAAAGTGCTGAGACTAGAAAAGAAAATGGGGAGATGTTGTCCACATGTGCAGAACATATTAACATACACACAGCGGAGAAATGTACACCAACACAATGAGAAAGATGGGAAGGAGGAAAGACAGAAAGAGACAGAGAAAGAGAGAGGAGAGGGGGAGAGAGAAGGGAGAAGGGAAAGATAGACACAGAGAGGTCATGGGTATTATCTTTTTTTCAGCACACAAGAGAGTATGGGGGAAGAGGAGAAAGGGATGTTTTGGTGAAAACTCTAATGAACCAGCAAAAACATGTGAGAACATCTGAAACAGGCTTCATTTTTCTTAAAAAACTAGATTTTACCCTGGAGTTGTTCAAAGACAAAAAGAAAGACTCCATATGTAGGCAAAATATTTATAGCAAGCACTTTTGTTGTAGTAAAGAACTGGAAATAAAGTGAGTGTCCATTGACTAAAGAAGGGTTGAACAAATATATAAATGCAATGGAATTTGTTATGCTCCAAGATCAATTGATGAACCAAAAAGCATTTATTAAGCATCAACTATGGGGCAAGGACAATGAGAAACACTGGGGAAACAAAGACAATTGTTTTTCCATCCCATCAGGTAAGACAACATATACCCATATCTTTGTGTAATATAAAATGGAAGGTAATTTTAGCAATGGAAGGCACTAGCAACTGGAGAGGGGAGGAATCAGAAAAGGCCTCACATAGGAGGTAGTCCTTGAACTGAGCTTTAAAAGACATTGGAGATTTTAAGAGGTATAGCTGAGGAAGGAGGGCAGTCTAGGCGTAGATGAGCCTGTACTTTTGTACAAGAAATGGAAATTTGAATGTGGTATGTGAGAAAACAGAAACAAGTCCGATTTAACTAGATTGAAGAATGCATGAAGTAGAGTGAAGTAAGGCAGAAAAAATGGGTTGGAGATGGTTTTTGAGGACTTTGTATGTCAAACAGAGGAATTTGTATTAGATCTTTGAGATAAGAGTGAGCAATTGGAGTCTGCTGAGAACAGAAGTGACATGGTCAGATCTATGGTTAGTAATATCATTTTAGCAAGTGGATAAAGGATGGATTAGAAATGAGAAAGCCTTGAGAGAGTGAGACCAATTAAGAAATGATTGTTAATAGACCAGGGCCTGTTCCATGGAGAGAGAACTAGGCTTAAAGGAGGGAGTGGGGGAGTCCTGGATTCAAATCTGGCCTCAGATACTTCCTAGCTCTGTGACTCTGGACAAGTCATTTAACTTCTTCTGCCTTGGAATCAACATTTAGTATTAATTCTAAGACAGAAGGTGAGGATTTAAATAATTAGTCCAGGACCTGAATGATAGATGAGAATGTGTGTGAGTAGAGAGGAGATCAATTTAGAGATACTGCAGAGATACATAAAGAAACAACAAACTTGGCAATAGATTAGATAAAGGGTGAAGAAGAGTTGAGAATGAAAAGACTCAGAGGAAGGAGAAGGAGGAGGAAGAGAAGGAAAAGAATCATACTTATGAACACTGGACCAGTAGTTAAAGAAAATTGAGCTTCTACTATTAACTGTGTGACTTCAGGCACATTCATTCATTCATTTCTCTTTATCTGATTCTGCATTTGTAAAATGAAGGGACCAATTGATCACAAGTGTCTCTTCCATGATTCTGGGATTAATATGTTAACTACTCAGAACTTTTCAAAATTCTGCAAAGCAAATTATTACTGAAGTCTAGGGGATTGTGGCAGAGGTCATCTATTTCTGAAAATAGTTCTGTTTTTTAACATATAGTAATGGATCCCTTCCCAAGAACACCTGGAAATGCCCAGTATTCATTTTTACAACCTGAGGAAAGTCCAGACTTGCCTAATAATGCCAAGAAGTGAAAATATTTGGAAACATTTTCATTTCATAGCTCATTCCAAAATAACTAAATCCAGGAGGGTATTCTAGGCAGCTGAACATTTTAAATTCTTATAAACAAGGTCAAAGTTAGAAGTTAGAAACTATCTACTTAAAGAACAGAAGCTATTACTTGACCTTTTAACCAAATTACGTCTTTTTAGATAATCTTTACGAATAGCAGCTTCCAAAAGTTTGTTGCTATACAGCCTTCACATATAGATTTTATTAGAGTAAATGCTCATAGCAAAGCTCATGTCCATATACTTTCTAAGGTGTATCCTTCACAACAACCTTAAGAGGCTGGTTGTCCAAGTATCATCTTCATTTGATAGATTAGGATACTGTTATTGTTCATCCATTTCCCAAGAGGACCAGTGGCATCACAGGGTAATGGTGTGACTTGCATGTGAACTGGATATAAGTGAGGCAGAATTATACAAATCTGTTGGTCTTGCTCTCTCTTCTAGAGTCATCAAATTCCAGTGGAAAGACAAAAGTCAGAACAATTAGCAAAGGAACTGGAATGCAGCAGATGACACTGGTATCCAGCCAAGATCTAAGCATTCCACAATGCCTGCTTTAGCCATCTTCATGGTCATTGGAATAAATTATTCACCAATTCTGCCAGCGGATGTTTCCATGTGCTTGGGGTAGATGTCACCCTATTTCCCTGATAGGTTTAAGGCTGGTGGGTTACCCTCAACCTGCTGTAGCCCATCTGCCTAGATGGTTTTACTAAGGTGTGGCCACTGTGCATACTACAGCTTCTTGTAGTAACAGCAGAGTTGGGTGACAGCTTGCATTTTAGCTTGCATTTTGTGCATCATGATATTTTGTGCCTTAATATTTAAGAACTGATAAAGAAAATTTCCTAACAATATAAGGAGGAGGAATTCTGAAAACTTAAAGGTTTCCAATTGAAGGAAAGCCAAAAAGGTTTCTTGTAGAGTAGCATTCATTATTAGCAATTCAATAAAAAGACAAAACTGAGTACTCAATACTAGCTTCCAGTGGCAGGGGTGAGGAGGTTTAAGTAAAGGATTATGGGCTGGTTTTAGGGCTGAGGATTCCTCTTAGCTAGAGTAGGAAGAGGTTTTTTTAGCTAAGAAGGAGTATAGGAAGCTGGGTGTGTTTTGGAAAAGGACTTAGGAGAGAGAACACCCATGAAAAGGGAAAAGGGATCCCCCTCCACTGGGCTGGGGTTTGGGTCAGAGAGTTTAAAGCTTACCAGTAGCAGCAACAGCAAACAGCAGTAACAGCAGGAGTTAGCAGGAACAGCCTCTGTGAGGGAGAGACCTGGCTACCCAGCTCTCCTGGTGGGCAGGTGTAGGCTGAGAAAGCATTGAAGGGTTTCCTGGAGGAAGAAAGGAGAAGGGAGAGGGGCAAAGGAAAACCATGGCAGAAGAAATCTGGTTCCTCTAGTTCTGATATTCCTTCGTGGTTGCCAAAAATTGTAGGAATAAAAATGAATAAATACTCCTAGTATTTAAAAATATATAGGATTTTTAATAATAAATAAAAGAGAGGGAAAATAAAAAAGATGCTTTCAGTCAAGTGAGCAGAGCAAAGAGAGCCAGAGACTCACACCTGCAGCACTTTACCAAAAGCACAAGCCTCCAAAATAGAGTCCCACAGTGTGGGTCTTATCCAAATTTATCTCCCAAGCCTTCTTATGTAAAATGAGGACATAACTTAAAAGAATGCTGGGAATGTAGCTCGGGTGTGGCAAATTTTATGCCTGCACAATACCAAAGGTAGAAGAGTAGCCCTGAAAAGGGCTAGTCCTCCTTGGACATCCCATACAATTGATATATCCGGATACTAAACACAGAAAGAAAGTGGTGAATTTTTTTATGCCTTGGTAGTTCATGATGATTGTCTATTAGAGTGTAGAAAGGTTGTGATTGTCATTAATGTAGACAGTATCACCACTGATATAAAAATTAATCCCTACAATCGATCCATCAACACACATTTATTAAATACCTACTATGTATCAGGCACTTTACCAAGTACTGAGATACAAAGAAAAAGCAAAAATAGTTTCTACCTTCAAGGAGCTTTTATTCTAAAAAGGGAGATATGGATATAGATATTGATAAATGCAGAATAAATGGAAGGTAACCTTGGAAGCACCCCCTCTAAAATTACTTTTCATTTGTACTTTATATATATATACATATCTATATATACATATATCATATGTAGAATTTTTACATATTATTTCTCTAATTAGAAGGCTATAGTTTTGTTTTTCTTTATATCCTCAATGTTTAGCACATGTAAGGACACTGAAATCAAGAGATGTCCTCTCCAAGGTCACAAGATGATAGCTGAATGGTGGAATTTGACTCCTGGTCCTCAGAATCCAAACCTAAGACTTTTCCCCACTGTATCTAGACAGAAAACTATGCCTGTACAAATGGGCTAATTCCTCTACATACTGGACATAACATTGACAAGAGACAGAAATCAAGAATTTTAGCTGATCAATATGTCCCTTCCTTAGGGATATGGTTGGGGATGTAGACTCTAAGTGAACATCCTAGTGCAAACAACAACATGGAAATAGGTTCTGATTAAGGACACAAGTAATACCCAATGAAATTGCATGTTGGCTGTCAGAAGGGTGGGTGGAGGGGAGGGAGGGAAATAATGTGATTATTGTAACCAAGGAATAATGTTCTAAATTGACTAAATAAACTAATTCAAATGGGGAAAAAATATGTCCCTTCCCTGCAAAGACTGAGCAATGGGGAGAACTGGAGAAGATGAGTGTTCTCTTCCAGATTTTTCTCTTTTTGAAAGTCTCATGCCTTGTCTCAGTATGTTCTACAACCCTCTCTTCTGCTGATTTTCCTCCCCTTATACTTTGACAATCTCCAATAGTATGGATATCTTTGGCTCATGGGATGTCTCATGGGTTGGGGGACTTGACCACTTCTTTCATGGTTGTCCTATGTCCAGAATAATAGTTGCCCTGCTGAAAAGGATCAGATGGGATGTGTTTGGAAGCCAAAGCTGTTTTTTCATCATGGACAGGGGGATTGCTAGAGAACAGCTGCCCCCAAAATTCATTAGCTCAGCCATTTTGTGCTCTGTTTTTGTTTATTCAAAATACAGAAAAGTAATTAGAAAAGACAGAGAGTATGGGCAATAACCCCTCAGCTAAATTATCTTGTTTTAATTCAAAGATGCTTTTGAATTGGTCAAGCTCAAATAATTAATTTTAAAACTGCCAGTCTCCTAATAGGGTTGGGGGAGGGGACTTGGAATGTGCACACCAAGGATTATAATAAGGTGTGTGTGGTTTGTTTTGGTTTTCTTAAGTTGAGGTTTAATTCTGCAAAGAAAGAGCCTCCATAAGTCACAAGATGGAAATTATTTGGTGTGCTTCTAATGCCCAAAAGCTAGTAAACCAACTATGTATGAGTTTAAAAGAGAAAATCCAAGCCAGGCTAAGACTCCAGCATCCTAGGTTTGGTGAGTTTCTTTCTCAATTGTTTTTATAGCCTTTTACTAAACCTTTGAGTACAATTACTTTAATCAGATCATATGAAAGATGAATCAGGTTTCAGGATTTATTCTACACTGTTAATTGAACTCATTCCTGAAAGGCCTGGGAAGCACTAAAGCACTGGGGCGAGACGTTGGAAATTAGCGATTTCAATAGGAGAATCGTGAACTTTGGCAAAGAAAACATTACCCATCACTGGCAGTCGTGGAAAAGTCTCTTTCAAAAACTAAATAAGATTAATGAAGGTGAAATTAAGAAAAACAACATCTCTCAAAGACATCATGAATCTTATTTTTCAAGAGACAGAAGAAGAGAAAGATTATTTTAAAAAGGTACAGAAATTCATTAAACCTTTCAATACAGTAATCATGGATTTCTTGATGAATAACCTGGCAACTAAACCTCAAGGGATCTGTTCCTTGGAGGAAATTAGAAGCTGGCAACTGTTCTCTCCTTTCCTGATGTTGGCTTCCCTTCTTTGGGTCAGATAGGTATGAAGCTACAGAATTCTATACCATTGAGTAGCAGAGTTTTTGAAATTTTTTTGTTCCTCAGAAGGGCAAGATGACTTCCTAAAGTAGGCAAACTGGCTAAGGATCTGAGAGAACAAAGAAATAGAGAGCTATGCACTGCCCTTGAACTCCTGGTGCTATGTATACAGCTCCCCCTTGACATCGGTACATGTTCTGCTTTGAATTGGGGGTGGGGGTACGGGAAAAGGGAGGCTTGGAACTGTGTCTAAATTTGCTACCAAAAGATAATAGTGAATCCCATAATGCTTCCCTACGCAAGAGGGTGGGGAAGCACAATTCTCAGGGTTTCTTTGCTTGGGATCTTTTCATTTTTCACAGTTTTCAGTCTCTTTGAGAAGTCGAGCCAAACAGGATCATTTCTCAAATGTGGGCTTTGCCAACAATCCAGTTTCAGGATATGATGTGAGCAGGATTTGGCCTGCCTCTGGACATTACCACTGGCAGGAATGTCTGCAGTGGGATGACAGGTATGAAATTGAGTGATGGGAGCATTGGTCAAATTTTGAGCCATGTAGAAGTAAGCCAGGCAGCACAGGGGACAGAGTTCCTTTCTGCCTATGGGATCAGGTCTCAATTTCTTAACCTGGCATTTTAGACCCTCAGTAATCTTATTTTGTCAAACTTAATCTCTCAAAATATACAGACATGGACAATCAATTCAGTATTTATTGATCTGGTTTATTCTCAATTGCTAAAAGGAAATCCTTTTGTCAACTGGACAAATAGGCCAATTCAGTTTTATAAATTTATCCAACTTCTTCATGCTGGAGAAACTGAGGTTTCAGGTGACATTTGTTTTGATGGGAATGCCCCTAAATAAAGGGCCTAGATTTGGTTCAGAGGATATTTCAGGAGTTGGAATAAAAGAAGTTTGGGAGCTACCAATACCCATATCTTTTTTCCTATTACCCCATTTTAGTTCTCAGCATTAAATAGCACAGGGCATAAGTTACAACAATAATAACAGAAAGTTTAGAGTTCAGGAATGTGACAGTAGAACACTTGGGAAAGAAGATGATGATAGCAAGATCAAGGGTACAGCCATTTCTGTTGAAGTGAAGGCATAGGTCATAAAAGTTGAGTAGACAAAAGAACTGAAAAGGTAGGATATTTTAGGAAACATTAAATATATTGAAATCCTCTTGTATGAGGGCAGGTTATATGGAAAGAGAAACTGGGAGAGGAAGGAGAATGTTTGGGAGGTGGGATGGGATATAGATAATGACCAATCCGATTTAGATTTTATGATAAAAATAGTGTGTAGAAGTCTTCTCAAAAGAGGAGCTGAATGAGGGTAGTAGAGGGAGAGTCTGGGAATGTCCATGGAGACCAAGTATTCAAACATCTCCATGTGACCAGTGAGTGGGGAGGATGGGAGGATTTAGAGAAAGTTTAGTCAATACTAGCAAGATTGTCAAGGGAACCAGTGGGTGCTAGAAAAGAGAACATATGAGAAAAGGTGTAAGATCAAATGAAGATTGTTAACTGGAGAGCAGCCCTTCTAGAAGGCATAGAGGAAGGGTAGGCATATTTAGAGCTGGACACTAGGGGGTAGAGATGAGATAAATGGGATTAGAGGAGTGGATTGTTGGGAATGAAAAATGGAGTTTGTATATAAGCAGGCAGAGGATTCAATATTGCTGGGATGGGGAGAATATAAGGGGATGGCAATATACCAACGGTCAAGGAATTAATCCAGGCAGAGTTGAAGAGAGCATTATTGGCTATTCAAAAACCTCTTGAATCTCATAGCAGATAGTAATATTTGTACCTCCTGAGGCCCCAGAATGTCTGCCTCACATCAGGCACGAGTAGCAGAAAGTATAGGAATCTAATCAGGAAGTGACAGTGAGATGGCAAAGATCTTATCCCCAGAGGAACAGCTGGACAAGAAAGAGCTGGACTTGGAGTTGGACCTTCTGAAGTACAGTAAGGAGCAAAGACAGCAAGAAGAAGAACTAGGATTTGAATCTAGGTCATCTGATTTCCAATCTGACATTATTTCCATTGTAATCTTGCCTTTCTCAGTACTTATAACTCATCCTAACTCAAAACACAGTTACTCTCCAACTTATGTGGAGATAATATGGCTTTGACATACATAAAAATGATTCCTCTCACCTGAAGCCACAACTAACCTCTCCATAGGTACTTGTCATATTGCAATTCATGAAGCATTTATGACATACCCATAGTATGCAAGGTCCTGAGCATATGGAAACCAATAGGACAAAAATTCTTGCCATTGATCAGCTTAAATATTAATATTTGTTATTGGGTATTGGACCTATAATTTCTAGAGTAGAGATCTCATGGTGAGGAACTTCTTAAAACAATAAATATAGGCAATTCATTTTTTATATATGTAAAGATATTTTTAACATTCATTTTTTCAGATTTTGAGGTCAAAATTCTTTCCCTCCCTTCCTCCTTCTCTCAACCCTTTCCTTACCTCCACTCTCCCCAGAAGGCAAACATATGACATAGATTTCACCTGTGAAACATGCAAATATTTTCCCTTATTAGTCCTTTTGTGGGAGAGAAAGAGAGAGAGGGGGAAGGGAGGTAGGAAGGAAGGAAGGAAGGAAGGAAGGAAGGAAGGAAGGAAGGAAGGAAGGAAGGAAGGAAGGAAGGAAGGTAGGAAAATATGTGCTCTAGTCTGCATTCATACTTGATCAGTTCTTTAGCTGGAGGCAGATGGCATTTTTCATTATGGGTCCTTAGGAATTGTCTTGGATCATTGTATTGCTAAGCATAACTAAGCTATTCATAATTGTTCAATGTAGAATGTTGCTGATACTTCATACATTGTTCTTCTGGTTCTGCTCACTTTACTCTGCAACAGTTCATGTAACTCTTCCCAGGATTTTCTGAAAGCAACCTGCTCATCATTTCTTATAGTACAATAGAATTCCAACACAATCATATATCATAACTTGTTCAGTCATTTCCCAACTCATGGGCATCTCTTCAATATCCAAATCTTTGCCACCACAAAAAAAAGTTGCTAGAGATATTTTTGTATATAAAGGCCCTTTTTCCTTTTTTTTCCCAAATTGACAATTTATCATCTTATAGTTGCCTAGAAGGGAATATGGGATTTCCATGACTTATTTAGGGTCATATATTCACAGTAAGTTAGAGGAAGACTTGAGCCTGAGTCTTCCTGACTTTAAGACTAGTTCTCTAGCAACTCTGCATACTGTTTCTCCATTTTCACATTTATTATATTCTAGCTAGACATTCATATTTTAACTTGTATTATAATCATCTGCATACATAGATTCTCTTCCTTAAAAGACTGTAAAATCCTTGAGGTCAGATATTGTATACTAATTAAAAACTATATAAAAACTAATAAAAAACTATATCCAGGAGTGTGCTAAGTCGATTGTTAAATTTTCAGTGAAATTGATGAATACTACAAAGCAGAGTTTAAATTTATCATCCAATATATTATCATCCATAAAAACTAAAAGTTACAGCACAGTCTAGACCTCATAAAGTGTTGGAGATAATGTAGATCCTGCAAATTAAAACTTCAGAACATGTCCTACATCCTGTTTTTCTCCCAGAGAGTTCGTTGTCAAATATTTACCAAAACATCCCTATGTCTTCTAATCCCTAATATTGTGCATTGAGCATAATAGGCATTTAGTCATCCCCAAAAGCCTTTGTGAGTGGTCTGAACCTAGATACATCTGAAGAAAAAATGAAGGAATCTTGTGGAGCATTTGGAGCAAGTAAAAATATTAAACTTCCTGTGGACCCAAAAATGAAAAGGGAGAGATTCTATTGTATCATGTATACAAATGAAAAAGTAAAGAGATTGTTAAAAAAAAAAAAACAGATACCATCAAATGGGTTCTAGGAAATGTGGGATCATGCCATATAGCCCAGAATAGGTAGCAACAGTAACAACATAAAATAGGGGACCTGGCGAATGAAGTAGTACTAAGGTGGCAGGTAGGGGATGAAATAGAAAGAGAACTGGACCTAGAGTCAGGATGATTCTGGGCAAGTTATGTAATTTCTATCTGCTTCAGTGGCCTCATATGTAAAATGGAGATAATAATAGCATCTATCTCTCAGAGTTCTTATAAAGATGAAAAATGAGTTAATATTTGTAAAACATTTTGGAAACCTTAAAGCCCTATATACATGCTAGCTTTTATTTTTATTAGGGGTCATAAAGGATAAAAAAAAAGCCTGCATGTAAAAGCATTCCATGGGAATGGTAATCACCAAAACAATTACCAACCATAATAAAGGAGGACTTGGAGTAGACAGTTGCAGATCCCTCAGCAAGCTGCCTTGTGGGATGAAGAGTGGTCTTCCACTGATATGAAATGACTATTTTATAAAAGACTCAGCATATAAGACATAACTTGACCAATTATATACAGTAGCAATTTATTTTTCTCGGTTTTGCCATCTGTATTATTACAAATGTGGATTTGTACAAATAATGATCATCATATATGTAAAATTTCATGTTAAGTTCTTAAGAAATTAATCACTTTGATTTCAGAAAAAGCTGAAAAGATCTATATGAACTGATGCAGAGAGAAATAAGCAGATCTGGGTGAACAGTGTATACAGCAATATTATACAATAATCAACTTGCAATGCAATCATCTGGGACAATTCTGAAGGAATTAAGATGGGGAATGCTATCCACTTCCAGAGAAAAAACTGTTGGGAGATGGATGGATGCACATCAAAGCAGCCTGTCTTTCACACCAGTGTGTTTACAGTTTTATTTGGGGGCTTCGTTGGGTTTGAGTGTGCTCTTCCAAGAGTAATGAATATGGAAACATTTTGCTTGATAGCACATGTGTGGTCCAGATCAATTCACTTATCATCTCCAACTGGGGAGCAGGAAGAGAGGGAGGGAGATGGTTTGGATCTTATAATATTGGGAAACGTGTTGAAAATTATTATTACATGTAATTGGGAAAATAAAATATATTTGAATAAAAATAAATTCTCACTCAAAAATAAATAATTAAAAAAAAAGAAATTAGTCACTTGTGATTGTTTTTAAAATGTAATAGGCCAGGATGATCACCAAAAAAACTGGAAAGACTTACAAAGTGATACAAAGAGAAGTGAGCAGAACCAAGAGAATGCTGTACATCAGGAGCATACAATGATCAGTTGTGAGTCACAACTATTATCAACAATGCAAGGATCTAGGACAACTCTAAGGGATTCATGATGAAAAGGTGATCCGCCAGCATAGAAAAAACTGATAGACAATGAATGTAGATGGAAGCATACTATTCCTCACTTTATTTCCTACATGAGTTTTCTTCTTGCATAAGCAATATGTGTCTTCTTTCACAACATCATGAACATGGAAATATGTGTTGCATGAAAACACATGTATGACCTCTAATATATTGCCTGCTGTCTTAGGGAGTAGGGGATGAGAGAACATGGATTGCAAAATACCATAAAATGGTTATTTAAATTGTATGTATGCATAAAAAATAAAATAAATGTAATCAGTATTGAGTTTGTGGAATCAGAAAAGATCACAGGATTCAGAAAGTAAAGAGATCTAAGAGATCTAAGAGATAGATCACCGTGGCCAATTCCCTCACATCATACATGAGAAAACTAAATCCTGAAGCAATTAAGTGAGTTGCCCGAAGTTACAGAACAAGAAAGTTCTCTATATAATATGTAGTCACTCATATTTGTATATACACATATATGTGTGTATACACATGCATGCATATGTGTGCAGGATTCTACATGATCTATCCTTTCCCTAACCAGGGATTTTAATTCATTCCTAAAATTGGTGAGTAAATTCACTAACTAACGACTTGTTAGTGACTAAAAGATTGCTTGGCATTGACTAGAGTTCTGAGCAAAGGATGTTAGGATCAAAGAAAACACCGTTCCCACAGGCTACAGGCTCCCTAGGCACATCCCTCTCCAGCACACAGTTTTGCAGTCCTGAACACACAAGCAACCAACCCTATATTCGTCCTGGGATACTCAAATGTGTGCCACAGGTCAGTGTGAGTAAAACCAGATAAAGTCTTGGATTTTCCTCCTGGCAGGGATATGTGGGGAGGATCCAGGGACATCCACTGGGATTTTCTACCAAACAATGGGCCTCACATATCTCCTGTCTGGCTGCTGGCTCTCCACTCGGGCATTCTTACCAGAACATCTTGTTCCAGGGAAAGGTGAAACCACAGAGCTGGGCCCCCATGATACTTCCAAATCCTTCTGGTATCTTTGTAGTGAGATAAGCAAACTAAAATAAAACAGCATTGCTAGACAAAAAAAGAGACTCTGAGTCAGAAAGACTTGAGTCCAAGTCTTTCCTCCAACACAAACTAGTGTGTGACCCTGGACAAGTCACTTAACTGCACCCCAAGCAACTCTCTAAGTTATGGGCAAACTGTCTGGCTGTATCGTTGGAGGGAATGTCCCCATAATGAGTTTACTAGATAAATCAGAGGTATGGACAATTAAATCACAGGTCTGGACTATGTCCAATCCACTTCTCCAATCTTCCTTATACCTCAAAAATCATAAAGACTAGGCAAGTTTTCATCACATTCATCTGCACTGAAAAAAAGAAGCTGCCCACCAGAGGGTCACTATATCAATAAAATTATGGAAGCAATTTCTTAAATCACCAAAAAGTAGAGATTTAAAGTAGAGGAGTGGGGCAGGGGGTGTATGAGAGTGTATATCACACTATGTGTATATATCACACTATGTATGATAGATTCACTGTCCTAAGCACTGGGGATAAAAGACAAAAGGGAAACAGTTGCTGCCTTAAAATTATTTCTACTCCTTGGGAGATACAATATATAATTTGCGTGAGAGCTGCTGAACATTCAGTTTCACAAGTTACATGAGGCTGTCTCTTTGAGTTCAGTGTTTATCTGGCTGTGCAAGCATTTTTATCGAATTGCTTTTGCTTTCTTCTTTATTTTTGTCTTTATTATCATTTTTGGGGGGCAAATTTCATAACTTTTTAAAAAAACCCTTACCTTCCGTCTTGGAGTCAATACTGTTTATTGGCTCCAAGGCAGAAGAGTGGTAAGGGCTAGGCAATGGGGGTCAAGTGACTTGCCCAGGGTCACACAGCTGGGAAGTGTTTGAGGCCAGATTGGAACCTAGGACCTCCCGTCTCTAGGCCTGGTTCTCAATCCTCTGAGCTACCCAGCTACCCAGCTACCCCCAATTTCATAACTTTTAACCAAGAGTCCTGATGACGAAGTAATTGAAGGAGTTACAGCAGCAGTAGCATATGGAGGTTTTGCAGGAAATTAGTGGGGAGGAGCCCGAGGTGGATGAAGTAATCAGTATAAGTGAGATTAAGGAATTGTTGAGGAGTTGGGGGGGGGGGGGGAAATTTAACAGTTTATTGAAAAGACACACCCAGAAAAAGTTACACAGTAGAGCTGTGTAACACTTGTTTCACAATTATTGAAACATTCTGAAAGGGAGGAAGAAACAAACTTCCATGGAAAGGTTTTTGTTGAATGGCTTCTAAGTGAAATCAAGGAAAATGTGGCAAAACAGCCAAAATTCAGTGAAGAAAATGATGATAATTAAGTAGAGTAAAAAAATAGCAATTAAGTTTAACAGTAAAGTTACATATCATAAGTAATGTGTAAGGTCAATTTTGCATTTAAATGTAGCATTACCTATATAGTGAGTAAGTTATATTAAGTGATGATTTCTCCACCAGCACATCTTTGCCTGACCTTGAAGGTAAATAACATTTCATAAGCAAGTTTATTTCTTTATATTCTTTCTTGTTATCTATAAATATATTTATTTGTTATTTGTAACATACATTTTCCTATTTAAAAGCATATAAAACAAAAAAGTCATGTGGTCTTTTGGGGTGGGAATAGATTAATTGTATTTCCATTCATTTAAATGGGGAGATTTGATTTGACATATGAGCAAATTGAGTTATGAATTTGCCCATGGAATAAATTAAACTTGCAAGTCAAGGAACCACTGTGTATTTAGGCAGAAGAGCAGTAAGGACTAGGCAATGGGGGTCAAGTGACTTGCCCAGGGTCACACAGCTGGGAAGTGCCTGAGGTCAGATTTGAACCTAGGACCTCCTGTCTCTAGCCCTGGCTCTCAATCCACTAAGCTATCCAGCTACTCCTAATAAGTGGACTTTTGAAGGAAACTAGAAATTTTAGGACTCAGAGGTGAGGAGGGATTAGTAAATGATGGAGGTAACATGCATAGAGAATGGGAATTGTAGTCAGATGAGTTAAAAATCTTACTTCTCATATAGTTAATGCAAGATCTGTGACTCTGGACAATTCTCAAAGACCTCAGACAATTCTCTAAGACCAAAAGTTATAGAACCCATGTTGATCTTCCTTGGAGGTTACCTTAGTTATTTTATGAAACTCCATAAACATTTAAAAATCTATTTTTTTTAAAAAAATAAAGAAGAGAGGCAATTAGGTGGCTCAGTGGATTGAGAGCCAGGGGGTCCTGAGTTCAAATCTTGTTTCAGATATTTCCTAGATGTGTGACCCTGGGCAAGTTGCTTAAGCCTCATTACTTAGTCTTTACCACTCTTTTGCCTTGGAAGCAATACATAATATTGATTCTAAGATGGAAGGTAAAGATTTTTTAAAAATAAAAATAAATTAGGCGAACACAGAATAGTATACATGTCAGACCTTTGGGAAGGGAAAGACTTCAAAACCAAGCAAGAATTAGAAAGAGTTACAAAATGCAAAATAAATAATCTGGATTACATCAAATTAAAAAGTTTTTGTACAAACAAAACCAATGTAACCAAAATCAGAAGGGTAGCAACAAACTGAGAAACAATCTTCATAAAAACCTCTGACAAAGGTTTAATTACTCAAATTTATAAAGAACTAAATCAATTGTACAAAAAATCAATCCATTCTCCAATTGACAAATGGGCAAGGGACATGAACAGGCAATTCTCAGCCAAAGAAATCAAAACTATTAATAAGCACATGAAAAAGTGCTCTACATTTCTTATAATCAGAGAGATGCAAATCAAAACAACTCTGAGGTATCACCTCACACCTAGCAGATTGGCTAACATGACAGCTATGGAAAGTAATGAATGCTGGAGGGGATGTGGCAAAGTGGGGACACTAATTCATTGCTGGTGGAGTTGTGAATTGATCCAACCATTCTGGAGGGCAATTTGGAACTATGCCCAAAGGGTGATAAAAGACTGTCTGCCCTTTGATCCAGCTATAGCACTGCTGGGTTTGTACCCCAAAGAGATAATAAGGAAAAAGACTTGTACAAGAATATTCATAGCTGCACTCTTTGTGGTGGCCAAAAATTGGAAAACGAGGGGATGCCCGTCAATTGGGGAATGGCTGAACAAACTGTGGTACATGTTGGTGATGGAATACTATTGTGCTCAAAGGAATAATAAAGTGGAGGAATTTCATGGGTACTGGAACAACCTCCAGGAAGTGATGCAGAGCGAAAGGAGCAGAACCAAAAAACATTGTACACAGAGACTGATACATTGTGGTACAATCGAAGGTAATGGACTTCTCCATTAGTGTCAATGCAGTGATCCTGAACAATCTGCAGGGATCTAAAAAATACTATCCACAAGCAGAGGACAAACTGTGGGAGTAAAAACACCGATGAAAAGCAACTGCTTGACTACAGGGTTGGAGGGGATATGACTGAGGAGAGTCTCTAAATGAACACTATAATGCAAATTCCAACAACAGGGAAATGGGTTCGAGTCAAGAACACATGTGATAACCAGTGGAATCATGCGCCGGCTATGGGAGAGGGAAAGGTGGTGGGAGGTGGGGAGGGGAGGGAAAAAAAATGATCTTTGTTTCCAGTGAATAATGTTTGGAAATGACCAAATAAAATAATGTTTAAAATTTTTAAAAATAAATAAATAAATAGCTAACAAGTTGTCTCAGGATATCATTTTTTCTGAAAGTTCTATTCACTCTGTAGTCCAATAAGTTTTCTGTTCTGGAAATAGTTGGTTTATGAGTTATATTGACTGACAAACTACATCTACTTCCACATGGAAAGTTTTATTTTAACAGCATTTTCTTGTGCAATTGTATTTGCTTTGAGAAAAAAAAATCAAGAACTTTTCCTACACATTACTCTGAGCTATGTCTATAATATATTCACAATTAGGTGGCACAGTGAATACAGCACTGTGCTGGAAATCAGGAAGACTCATCATCATGAGTTCAAATCCAGGCTCAGACACCTACTAGCTATATGATCCTAGACAGATCACTTAACCCTGTTTGTCTCAGTTTCCTCATCTGTCAAATGAGTTGGAGAAGTTAATGGCAAACCACTCCAGTATCTTTGCCAAGAAAACCCCAAATGGGGTCACAGAGAGTTGGACATGACTGAGAAGCCACTGAACAACATAAAGTGCTAGAGAAGGAAGAGGCATCAGAGAGTATTCTACTTCCCTAGGCGGCAGATACTTTGTTTTTCATATGTAAGAATGAAGGGGACTGCATTGGGTTGGCTAGCGGAATAGACTGTAGATTGTCTGAGTAAATGGCAGCTAGAAAATGGGTAGCCCTTTGGAAGCAAAAGGTTCTCATTTAGGCAGGGTCAGCATGATGGCTTAACCTTTTAAGATAGATAAATTGAGTTCTCAGTCTGTCCCTGATTTAGCAAGCTCTGAGGGGGTTTTTGGGGTGGAGCTCTTATTCACTGAAGTTCTATCTGCTTTGTATCAACAACCCAGCCTCCGGAGGGTATTCCATAACAGCTTCTGGAGGACACACACACACATACACAAAAATGAGCAATTGAAAAGTCAGCAACTAATTCCATTCATAAGGTTTTGAATAACTGGGCAAGTGAGTTGTCTTTTTTGATGAAGGGATTGTCTTTTTTTTTTTAACCAAATTGAGTGGTGATCTATAATTGATAGATCTGGAAAACCTTCATAAAATTTCCCATCATTCAGTAGTCTATAATCTTGTCAACTTTCCCCTTTGTCTTCTCAACCAACAAAATCCAAGAAGACTGGATTAATGATCTGTCTTGTGCTCTTTTGAGATTCACAGTGATAAAGAATACCTCTAGAAATGAGAAGTTAAATATACTTCAGGAGTGAAGATACTTAGAAAAAAAAACTTAATGTTTAAAATAGTCCCATAATCTGTCTTTTGAATTCACCACATAAGGACACATAGGTGAGAAATGATGGTTTGTGTGATACTTGTAATATTGCTTCTGGGGAAGTTTCACCTTGCTCTTCTGGCCTGCCTATCAGAAGCATAGGCAGCTTTGATAGATGCCCAATGATGGTGGATGGGAGGAAAACACAGCCACATAATAATCCCATCCTAGGAGAAATTGGAAACGTATGTGAAAGTCACGGTGGTCCAGGGAAAATCTTAACTCATAAAAGGGCTCCTTGATTCATCGTCATCGCTCATTGTGCTCAGTAGAGTAACCAGAGTCTTGCCTGGAATAGACGAAGATGAATCACTTTTTCATAAAAGGATCTTTTTATGAATTATTGAAATGTAACATATTTCTACCTGATAAATGCCCAGACCTGTAAACTTTGAACCCTCATTGGCCTTTGTTGCCTGTGACCTTGTTCAAGTGATTGATGATCTCTTAACAACTGCAATCTGCTAAGAGGCAAAAGACATTGAGGATAGGTTTTTAATTCTGTGCAAAATAAAGGAGTCTAAGCGTGGAATGACTGAAGAATAGAACAAGTTCTGGTACAAGATAGTCACATTTTCTGCACTTAGCAACAATACCCAAAACAATAATAATATTTCACATTTCTATAGCACTTTAAGATTTTCAAAGCCCTTCTTAAAGCCAGCATATATAGCTTGAGCTCTCTACTATTTATAACCTTCTCAAAATAATAAATGGTTGCTTGGGAACAATGGGTTACAGAAGAAAAAGCTGGTGCCTGGGTCTTTAGCTCATTTTCAGGGAAGCCAGACCTAGAGTTTGTCCTTTTGCATAGAGTCATATTGGCGAACCTATGGCACATGTGCTGGAAAAGGCTGTTCCCTTCCCCCTCTCCACTGCTTATCAGGATATTTTTCACATCACCCACCCCTCTGTCTAGCAGCCCAATGGGAACACTTCCTCCCTCCCCTGTCTGGGTTAAGGGGGTAGCTCATTTGCAGCATGAGGGTGGGCACTTGGTCTCTAAAAGGTTCACCTTCACTGCTATAGGGAGGAGAAATGCCTTGAATTCATGCCATACAAGAATCAGATGAAGGAACAAGGGAGTTTTTTCTTCACTTTATCCTGGGAAAGAGTGCTTAGCAGAGCACCTGGCATGTAGTAGGTCTTAATAAATGCTAGTGGACTGACTGGTTGACCACAAAAAGTTAGGAAGGAACATGGTGACCTGTCTTCAAGTATCTGAAGAGTTGCCACATGGAAGAATTATTAGAATTGTCCCCTGTGAGAAGAATTAGAAGCAAGAAAACAGCAAAGAGGCAAACTTGGGTTAAATGTAAGAAAGAACCTTGCAGAATTCGATCTACCCCAAAATGCAATGGGCTATCTTCTTTCATTGGAGGTCTTCAAGCAAATGACAAATGATTACTTTTTGACAATGTTATAGCAATGATTCTTATTCAGGGTTGCAATAGATGGCCACTAAGGTTCCTCCAACTCTGACATCATGTGATTTATCTCCTCCTCCCTGGTTTTGTAAACTACAAAAGGAAATTGTGAAAATCTCAGGAATACAACTGTATTTATTGCCTAATTGCTCTATAGTAGTGGCCCATCAAACAAGAAACTTTTTTGTAAACATCTACATGTAATGGATGAAGGAAGCAGTTTGGGTTGTTGGTTTCCATTTCATCACTGAAAGGTTCAATCTCTGTTGAGTTACATGAAATCATCACAAATTCCCAAGAGCTTCCTGCTATTAATAATTATTTATAAATAAAAACTTTGTAGTTTCACAGTCTTTTCCTGTGGACAAGTGAGAAAAAATTATTCATAGGCTAAATGAGAGACAGGTTATGCCTTTATAACATACTCCCAAAAGCTATTTCCCAATTTCCATTCATTACTACAGATCTGACTACCTCTTCCTTCTAGGAGTAGCTTTGATGGCTTAGAAGTTTCTCTATTATTGTGGCTCATGAACCCTGATCCAATGAGTTCCACATTGATTACCAGTCAGATTTAATTCAAAAGGGTAAATTTGCTGAGCAAGAACAGTTAATACAAAACATTCTCTATAAAATTCTTGGGCAAGCTATTTCCCCAGTATCAACAGAAACCACAATAAGTGAAATCAGCCTCTGAGAATATGTCTAACAATGGGTAAGTCAATAGCTCCTGGCTTCTAGAAGTCCTTTCCTCCCTTTTTAAGTCCTCTTGAAGTTCCCTTTTGGTGTTACTCTTTGCTAGCCTCTAATAATATTAATAGCTAGCATTTATATAGTGCTTTAAGATTTGCAAAATGTTTTACAAATTGTGACTTATTTTATCTTCACAATAACCCTGGAAAATAGATGCTATTATTCCCATTTTACAAATGAAATAGAAACAGACAGCACTAAGTGACTTGCTCAAGGTCACACAGCTAGTAAGTATCTGAAGCTAGACTTTAAATCAGCTCTTTCTAACTCTAGGTCTAGTGCTCCATGCACTGAACCATCTACCTATCAAATAAAGATCTTTTTGATTTGAAGTTTTGATTTGAAGTCAGGAGAAAAAATATAAGTTCTATAAAATAAATAAATTGGGAGGGACGTGATAGATCCTCCCTAACTAGTAGCTCACAGGTATAAGCTGTACAGTCATATGTTGAAGATATTATAAAAGGAATTCTCAGTCAAGTTCAGGTTGGACTAGAAGAACTTTGAAGTTCCTCCCAACTCTGGGACTCTCTGATTCTGCAAATAACCATATAAATAATAAAAAGACACTTGCCCCATTTTGCTACATACAAAGCACTATTATTTGTCCTTGCTTAAGTGAATTAGAAGTAGTTCAATGAATGGATGGATGAATAAAGTACTTATTATACACTCTGTGGAAAGTATTATTTTAAGTATGGATCATACAAATAGAAAAGTAAGCCAGTCCATTCTAATGGGGGAAGCAATACACATGGAAGTTTTCAAATGCAAGGTAGATGGAAAGGTCCCATGGTCCTCTGGGAGTGGCAACAATAAAAGTGGTCATGCTGCTTCTTTAACATCATTTCCATTGACAAAATAATATTAGTTTCAGATGTTGAACATTTGAGAATGTCAAAGACTTTGATAACAAGAACTTTCTTTCCTGGATCTTCAGTGACTTCAGTAGCACCTTCTGGCGCTATGACTGAATAAAAACATCTACATGATTGAATCCTATGATGATACCTAAGGACACTGGACTGAAGTCCACAAACTCTTGGGCTCAGAGTTCTGGACTATTGCCATCAGGTTCTAAGATGGTGATCAAGGGGTAGTGGTAGTGGTAGTTTGACTTATCAGAAACATGCTGCTCCCTGTCACCTCCTAGAGTGCTCTGATGCCTCAGCTTGGCTACTTGTTGAATGGTAGCTGGTTAAAATATTATTAAATAATCTTGTACATATATATGGAGGTAGCTCATCTGAGCTTAAATCCATGCTTCCCTCAACCACAAAAGTCCATTATTTTAATATTAGTATAAAATTAAAAATATAAAAGTATTATTACATATAACTATATAGAATTTATTTATACATTTTATTATCTTTATATATTATATGATTTATATATAATTATTTATAAGTATTAACAATTAATATTTAAGGTCATGTTCTATGACTGAAAAGACAAATGGAATATTATGATCTCAAAAAGAAATTAAATGGGGTTATTATTGTTTTGTTGATTAGTCATGTCAGACTCATCATGACCCCATTTGGGGCTTTCTTGGCCAAGATACTGGAGTGATTTGTCATTTCCTTCTCTGCTCATTTGACAAATGAGAAAACGGGACAAACAGGGTGAAGTAACTTGTCCAGAGACACATAGTGAGTGTTCCAGGCTATATCTGAACCCATGTCCTCCTGATTCCAAGACCAGCACTCTCTTCTCCATCACTTAGCTGCTCCAAAGGGTTAACCAAAAGGTAAAAGAAACACCCACAAAGGGGCATATCAGTCGTACTGAAGAAGAGATTTAACAAACATATCAAGGACATGCTTGACAGGAATGGATCCAGGAAGAGAGTCTAAAAATGGACAGATTGAGTACTACTCTCTTATACATAAAATACTAAGGGTACCAAAGGAAGGCCTTCAGCTGCTTAGGTAGGTCTTCTTTGGAGTTTTTATGGAAGCACACAGATAAGTACTACGTAGGATGAGAAGGCACGGAGGGGTCACAATATGTGCTGGTGGAGGGAGAACCCACATCAGTGAGATCACGTGTCCATCAAAATACTCATATAAAATGTTATCAAAGACTAGAGTTTCTTTTCAATGTCTCCAAGCTACAATGAAAATTCCAGCTTCAGATCCTACTGAAAGCAAGCCATATTGAAGTCTATAGTTTCCATGTTTTCTTGTAAGTCATTTCATTATCCATGGTGATAATCATCACTGGCTTGAGAAGTAATTGCTTTGCTTAACTTAAAGGAAGTCTGATTTTAATTTGCTATCTAGCTCTACATTCTTATATTTTTTTAATAGAATTTTGAACAAGTTATCAGGAGAATCTCCCTTCACTCAAACGTAAGTGAAAGTTTTATCTATCTTGAGATATCACTAAAATAATTTATTACTGGGGAAACAAAACCTTTTGTCTCAAAGTATATTTCGACAGCTGTGGTATTTCACTGGAAGCACCAAAGCTATGATGGGCTGGACGGCAATCAACCATTTTTAATAGGAAATTTTACAGACTTTTAATAAGATTGCCTCACATAATTTATGGGGAGAGGTTTTGAAGTGAAGAGGCATTGTTTGGCAACGTGTCCTTCCTCTAATCTCAGGAAATTTGAATAAAAGAGAGCTCATTTCCTCCAGACTCTGAATTTCTCCTAAGAAAGGTTAAGAAAAACACCTGCTCCAGCCACTCACAAACTGGGTTTGCTCCTAACCCAGCCTAGAATTCAGAGAATTTCAACAAAAGTATGATCCTTTTTGGGCAAACCTCCGTCTGGCCTGTGGTAGGTTAGGAAAAACCTTAGTAAAGAGAGGCAACATTGTTTAAAAGCATCAGGGCCTGTTAGATCCCCATAAGCCTGACCCCCAATCCAGTGGTTCCCAACTTCTTCTAAGTAATGGCAACTTTGAAAAGATCAAGGCTACCAATTCTGTTTGACTCATTTTTCCATTTGGAGTTTTAAAATATTTATGTTCATATCATTTTACCTCTTCTTTATACTTTGAAAAATGGAACTCTGTCTTTTTTTTAAACCAGAGTTTGGAGCATTTACTGCCTTAGGATATTCTAAGACCCACTGCATTATCATTAGGGGTTCCCTGAAATGGCACAAATTATGGGGACCAAAATTGTCCTGAACACGATGGGACAAGAAGGAAAGCAGACCACATTAATTCTGATTAGAAGCAACATAAACATAGAGCTTCTTGTCTGCCCTTCTTGCACTGTCACGTTCTTCCCTATATCCAACACATTTAAATATTCTCTCTTCTCTTTTATTAAATAGTAATCTCCATGAGGACAGAGATTTGTGGATGTCTTCTCAGAATTTCAAAATTCTGGGAGGCCTCAGTACCTATCTGATCTAACTCATGTTCAAATAAATTCTATTTGTTTTATATATATATATATATATATATATATATATATATATGTATATATATATATATATATATATATATATATATATATATATACACACACACACATATCCCCAGCTGTGCTTAGCACAGAATAGTGTGCTTAAATAATTTTAATGTTAAAATGTTATTTGTTGAAAAAATAAATGACTGAACATTTTTCTTCTCTTTTGAACTCAAGAAAGTTCTCACTGTTCTCATTTTTTTTCGTTCTGTTAGTTGAGAGCTCCTGTACTTAAATATTTTTTGCCCTTTGCTTTTTTACAAAGATTATTTCTCATAATGAAGAAGAACATCAGGCAGCTTTAGGAAACTTAAAATTGTGCTATAGTTGTGGAGAGTTTTTTTTTAGATATTGAGTTATAACTCTGATAAACAACAGAGCACACAGATTCTATCAGATCCTAGATGTGTTCTAAAGCAAGGGTGGGAGGAAATATGTGCTCAGCTTTTGCCTAAAAGATATTTACATGTCTTAGCCCCTTAGCTTCAAGATTTTAGTTCCTTTCCCCATATCATTTTACCCTTACAGTTTCAGCATATTTCATGTCCTGGTCAGGAATTGGTGGCTTTTTCCTCCAACCAACATCTGAATCAAATTCTTTGCCAAACTTAAAAAAATTTTTTGATTTACTTTAAATATCAGTTGTTGTGGGGCAGCTGGGTTACTCAGTGGATTGAGAGTCAGGCCTAGAGATGGGAGATCCTGGATTCAAATTTGCCCTCAGACACTTCCCAGCTGTGTGACCCTGGGCAAGTCACTTAATCCCCATTGTCTAGCCCTTACCACTCTTCTGCCTTGGAGCCAATACATAGTATTAATCCTAAAATGGGAGGTAGGGGTTATAAATTTTTTTTAATTTTTTTAAAATATCAGTTGTGATTATGAATCTTTCTTTTTGTTCCCTTCAGGCAGGACCATTTTCAAAAGGAAGTGAAGCAGAGCCTTGAGATGTGATTATACCTTTAATTCAGATCTCTACCATCCCCTTGCTATTTTCATCTGAAATTTCAATTGAAGCAAAAGTCATCTGGATGGTTGCCCAGTTTCCCACCCCATTTTGCTAGAATAAATTCAATTAGAGTGAAAGAGAGTGCCCAGAAGGATCATGACTCTGGGCAAGTCATTGTCTTGTTTTAAGTCTCAGTTTACTCATCTCTAAAAAGAAGAAGAGCCAGAAGTTCCTAAACTGTTCCCTAGCTCTATGTTCAACATTAAAGTTCCATCTTCACATTACATTCAGATCTACAGAATCAGTCCTCTCGATCATTAAGACTCCATCTGCAATTTCTTGTAATTTTTCTTGTTCCTTTTCAGATTATTTCTCATATTTTTTCTCTGCCAACCAAAGAATGAAAAGATGGCTATCTACACTTCAGGTAATTTCCATGAAGAACACTAGTATTCATGCTAAGGGTAATAAACTTGTAGTCTATTATTACAAGAAGTCAAAGTATCTTTTTTTAACAACCAAGAAAAATAGTAAAATAAAGCAGACCCTACTAAGAACAGATGTTCAGTCTATGCTCTGCATGTTGCCTACATTTTTCCAGGGTGTCATTTGTGTTGACAGTACCAGTAATGCTGAGCTAGTAAACCAAGCAGTCAGGAAAAGTTAATGGCTGGTTCATCTTGGCCACTTGTCCCCACTTACCATCACCACACCAACCACACTCCCTAAACTGCTCATTAAAAAGTCACCAAAAGAATGTGACCCAGCCTCTTCAATCCTGCCCTGATGGTACTATCAACACCACCAAATCAATATATAAACTCTCACACTCTGTTTTATCAACAATACAAGGAATTGTTTACTTTGAAAACTCTTTTTGAACCACAGCACAAAAGCCACTAGACCAGAAACTGCAGGGGCTCTTGTTAATGTCTATTTTTATGAACATAGTACGATGTGAATTATTTCTATGTAATGGCAAATTTATGAGGAGAAACTGGAATAATTTTTTCTACTTAGTATATATCCATCTAGCCACTCATTAAGCAAACATTTATTATTTTGTGCAATGCAGAAAAGATATAAAGTGGTCCCATCTTCAAGAACCTTCCATTCTACGAATAATTGTTGACATATATATATATGTATATATATATATACACATATATATAGTGATCTGTGCATAGTTTTTCATATGATCCCAACAATCATTCCATGAAGTATTATTATCTTCATTTTATAGATGAGAAAACAGAAACTGAAAATGGGAAAAGCAACTTGCCCGTGGTCCCACGGTTAATAAATGTCAGAGGCAATATTCTAATTCAGATCCTTCCTGACTGGATCCTGCACTTTATCTGCCACACCACACCAATTCTCTAGGAGGGGCACAATAAGCAAAAGAGGTGAACCAGTCATGTGACAAGAGCAAGTGCCAGCAGATGGACATCCTAGACTTTTCACTGGTACCTGCATGAAATGTACAGAGACCCTAAGAAAAGCCCTCAGCTGGTGGGTCTCCTATGGAGGTTTTCTGGCAGAACCCAGAGAAGAATTATATAGTATGTGAAGTCTCAGGAGTGTTATAAACTGCACCACTGGCCAGAGTATATAGTTCTGGCTATGTCTATCCATCTATTACAATGGGACTTTCAGAGACTCAGAAAGAACACATCCTTAATTATTAGGAAATTCTGATGGTTCTATAGTATATATACAAAAATTTATTGTGTATTGGTTTATTTTCATTTGTTTGCTGTCAGAGAAGTACCTGGAATAATCCCAGGGTTTTCAAATCATCTATTTCTTCATTTTTTTAAAAGCCAAATTTAAATCATATCAACAGGCTGGAGATATAGTCTTTCATTTTTAAATGTCATTTTGAATCTCATTGTAGAATTCTTATCTATTTTTGCCTCAAGGAATATACACAGAGGCAATAATGTGCAGTGGAGAGTGCTAGACCTAGATGGGAGAGGTCTTGGTTCAAACCCTGGCCCTGATACTTAAAAGCTGTATGACCTCTAGCAAGTCCCCTAACCTCTTCAATCCTCAGTTTATTTTATCTACAAAATGGGGGCAATCGTCTGTACAACTGACTTCAAAGTAGTCTGGAAGGGACAAATGAGAAAATGTATGTAAAGAACTCTATTAACCTCAAAGCATTCTATGAATATCAGCCATGATAATTTTCACTCATTTCACAGTGGAAAAGACATTGATTATATGTCCTGGGTTCAGATCCTAGCTTAGACTCTTCTTAGCTATGCATATGACTAGGGGCAAATTGAACTTTTCTCTGAGCCTCAGTTTCCCTCATCTATAAATTGAGACTCAGAAATCAGGGCTTTTGTTTTTTAAATAATACTTTATTTTTCCCCTATTGTATGTAAAAGCAATTTTAACATGATTTTTTTTTTAAGTTTTGAGGTCCAAATTCTCTCCCTTCTTCTGGCTCTCCTTCCCTTACTCCCTTACTTCCCACCCTCCCCCATCCATGATACAGTAAGCAATCTTATATAGATTTTACATGTGTAATCATGTAAAACATTTTTCCATATTAGTTGTTTTATGGAAGTGTCCTCAGATAGAAAAAAGAGGAAAGAAAATGAAATAGAATATGTTTCAGTTAGCATTCAGACTCCATTTCTTTCTCAGAAAGCATATGGAATTTTTCATCATTGATTTCTGGAACTGTCTTGGATCACTGTATTGCTTTAAATAACTAGGTCAAGGACAGTTCATTGAGAAATATCACTGTCATCACGTACAATGTTCTTCTGGTTCTGTTTGCATCATTTTGTGTCAATTCATGTAAGTCTTTCCAGACTTTTCTGACATCCTGCTCATCATTTCTTAGAGCCCAAAAGTATTTCATAACTTTCATGTACCACAGCCATTCTCCAATTGGCGGACAACTCCTCAATTTCCAATTCTTTGCTACCACAAAAAAAGGTCTGCAATAAATATTTTGTACTAATAGG
The DNA here is from genome assembly GCF_027887165.1 of Monodelphis domestica. Lineage (NCBI taxonomy): Eukaryota > Metazoa > Chordata > Mammalia > Didelphimorphia > Didelphidae > Monodelphis > Monodelphis domestica. Next base: position 43,848,036 of record NC_077232.1, on the reverse strand, counting down.
TCCTTTTCCCTCTTTTTAGATCAAGGCTTTTGTGGGGAAAGTACTCTGTAAACCTCAGAATGGTCTCGAAATAAGGGTTATTATTTCTGAAGCCTTTAATTCCAATAATAGCATCACCCAAAAGTAGCACTAAATAATGAATCTTATGTGTATAGGAGACAAGGCTACACCTTATATATCTTTCTTAAGTCTTGAGATAGATGTGGCTAGTTTAAACTCAACCTAAGGGTCTTCAGCTTCTTAAAGGGAGGATGTATTTTATTGACCATAGGAATACATATGTGTATGTGTAAGCAGTTAGGTAGCAAGGTGAACAGAGTGCCAGGAACATTCATCTTCTTGAGTTAAAATCCGGCCTCAGACACTCACTAGTTATGTGACCCTGGGCAAGCCACTTAACCCTGCTTGCCTCAGTTTCCTCATCTGTTAAATGAACTAAAAAAGGAAATGGCAAACTATTCTAGTATCTTTCTCAAGAAAACCCCAAATGTGGTGATAAAGATTTGGGCCCCACTGAACAACAACATTTTTTTATCAATTATATATACACATGTATATGAATATAAACTGGATCAGAGGTCCCTTTCAGACAAAGCTAAATGAAGACACTCTAGAGAGTATCCCACCATGTTAGAGATTAATCCTGCATTGCTTTTCCAGATTAAAATAAAGATTTAGGCAACCTTCTCATTTTTGTTTTGAAGATCTTCAAAACATCCACATTTCTACAGAGCTTTAAGGTTTGCAAATATGTTGCTAGTGTTATCACTCCCAATTTATCAGCAAGGAAACAGAGGCTCAAATCATTATATCGACTTCCCCAGAGACCCACAATTAGTAAATGTCACAGGTGGGTTTTGAACCTCACTAATGAGGACAGCAACAATCAACAAACATTTAAGTGATTATTGTGTGCCAAACTCGAGATCCAAGGAAAAGCAGTCCCTACCTTCAAGGAGCTTTAAATCTAATGGACACTGTATCAAAGATATTGGTCAAAATGAACAATGTGGGAATGTTTTACATGATAATATATGCATAACCCAGATCAAATAATCTGCCAACACTGGGATGGGGAAGGGAAGGAGGGGTGGGAGATAAGTTCAATCATATAACTTCGGAAATTTATTACATGTAATTGGTTTTTAAAAATGAAAAAAAAAGATATTGGTCATTCTGGGTATATAAGTCATTTCCTCCCTCTTAAACCATCCATAAAATTGACCTGCAAACTGCTTGACTACAGGGGTTAAGGGGACATGTCTGAGGAAAGACTCTAAATGAACACTCTAATGCAAAAACCAACAACATGGAAATGGGTTCGAATCAAGAACACATGTGAAACCCAGTGGAATCGTGCGTCGGCTGGGGGGGGGGGGAGGAGGAAAAGAAAATGATCTTTGTCTCCAATGAATAATGTTTTGAAATGACCAAATAAAATATTGTTTAAAAAAATTGACCTGCAAAATTAAAATATTTTTTAAAATGCTTTAAAAAAAATTGTTGAAGAAAGTACATTTCTTTTCATTAATGGGAAGCTTCAGGGCCAATCCTAGGGCAATTTGGGAAAGCATCTTCCTCTTCCCTCCTCCCTGAGGCCAAAAGAGTCCTCCTTTCATTTCTTTCCCTTCTCTGCAGTCTGCAGTCCCTCAACCCAGTCCCTAGTGTTGCCTCTTCACAGAAAAAAAGTGATCTAATCCATAATTGCATACTAAGGTGTCCGTGGTTTTCAGAGTCAACAACACTCTAGAAGAAGTCTCCTAGTGAGGCAGCTCAGCTGAAAGGAAAAGCCTGTCTAAGAGAGGAATCCTTGAATTTGTGGTATGTGATTGAGTTTCTGCTTCAGACCTCTCCAGCCCTCCTCCAGTCATACTGCCTATGCAACTGCCTCCTTGGCCTCTGTGTCAAACCAGCTCTGATCCGGTTTTCCGAGGAAGATTTGAAGAGGCAGGCACAGGGCTTAATTAGAATCATAAATCGTTCCCACCACACAGAGCTATGGTGCAACTTCCTAGCTGGAGAGGTCTCAGGGTTGCAAACTCTTCATTAAATATGTGGATTCTTTGAAGTCCGGCTGATGGCAAACGCTCGTGTTATGATGCCAAAGAAGGAAGCCAGAGCCATCAACTTGTGCTTTTAATGGGGATTGATAGGCTTTTATTAAAGGAAATCTGTAGAATTTTAAAAAGACATCCATCTCTCATCTTTCTAAGTATGGTAACCTTCCTGTGGCCTCCTTGAGGTTCCGTGACATCTCAGCATCTTACATTTTCTATTTCCTCTTGAATCGCCCAAGTCTTTTGACTTTTTCACCCAAGTATCAAAAACTTTCAGTTCTCTGTGTGAAGAAAAAAAATCCCTCTTGAAAGGCTTTTTCTGAACAGCTTTTTATGGGAACATCCTGCCATGAGCAGGAAAAATAACTGCTATGAAAGTTTATATTGCAGGCATCCATCTTTCCTCAGCGGTAGGATCCGGCTGGTGGTGTGTGAGCAGAAGTGCTGCATGCTCCATTGGTGGTAATGCTTTCTTTCTGCTTGAAAGCCTGGCACTTCAGAAGGCCTCCCCATCCCAAGGAGGAGTAAAAACAATATCATTTTTTCCCATCGTTGCAGAATTGAAGTGTAAGATTATTTATTTAAACTTTTGAAGCATGAAGCCAATACAGTCAGTGTCTGTCTACTGGGTCTGGCGGCTTGGAAACCTTCAGTTATTTACATGGAGAATAAGAGTTTACGAAGCATTCCCTGGCAGGCTGAGTCGCCTTCACTGGTGTGAGCAGTGGGCAGTGGCAAGTAGCAGAGCTGGCCTCCGATTTCTCATTTTTAAAAATAATTCGCTTTAGCGCCTCTATTCCTGCTACTCCACAATTCCATACTTTTCCCCCACTGAAATATAATTTGAATTAATTCCCCACTTACAGGACTTCAGAAGCTCTCTTATTACTTAGAAGAGTAACAGCTACTGTTGCCCATGAACAGGGAGCTTGAGAGACCCTTTCCTGCATCCATCTAGTGACCAGCCTTACAGAAAGCCCAACTGCTCCAAATCATATCAATGGTACCCAAAAGTCTGACAATCACTACTTTAATGACTGCCTATAACTGCTTTCTATCAGGCCTCTGACCCTGGAGCTTACCTACCAGTGATCCCTACAGCTGCCAAAGGGGAATGCATGTCAGCTAAAGGTAAAAATAACATACAGAGAATTCCAGAGAGAAATGAAGATGAACAGCTGTTTCAGTGAGACTGTCTTTATTTCCCCATCCATAGGAAGGGCTAGGCCTAGACAATCAATCAACACACATCTATTAAATACTTACTATGTACCAGGAATTGTGTTAGGTGCTGGGGATATAAATATTAAAATGGGGCACAGTTCCTGCTAGCAGGCTGCTTACATTCTACTAAAAAGGGAGAGAGTACATTCACAGATGAGTAAATACAGAGAAGAAAGAGACAGAGACAGAGAGAGAGAACACACACACACACATTGTTATTCTTTGATTATATCCTACTCTTCATGACTCCATTTGAGGTTTTCTTTTTTTTTTTTTTAAATAAAAAATCCTTACCTTCTGTCTTAGAATCAATAGTAAGGGTCAATTCCAAGGCAGAAAGCAGTAAGGGCTAGACAATTCGAGTTAAGTGATTTGCCCTGCGTTACACAGCTAGGAAGTGTCTGAGGCCAAATTTGAATCTAAGATCTTCCATCTCCAGGCCTTATTCTCTATCCACCGAGCCACCTAGCTGCCCTTATCTGGGTTTTTTTGGCAAAAGATACTGGCGTGGTTTGCCATCTCTTTCTCCAGCTCATTTGACAGATGAAGAAACTGAGGCATACAGGGGTAACTGATTTGCCCAGAGTTACACATTGGTTAATAAATATCTGAGGCTATATGTGGACTCAGGAAGATGTCTCCTTGATTCAAAGCCCAGTGCCCTATCCACTACGTCAGTGGTTCTCACCCTCTCAATTTGTAGCAATGAGAATACATCATGCATATCAGATATTTACATCCCGAATCATAACTGTAGCAAAATTACAGTTTGGAAGTAGCTGCCAAAATAATTTTTGGTTTGGGGTCACCGCAACATGAGGAGCTGGATTGCGGGGTCCCAGCATTAGAAAGGTCGAGAACCACTGCTCTACGTCATCTAACTACCTTACAGAGAGAGAGACTGGACAAAGGTAAGTAAGGTACAAACTTTTAAGCCGCAAATGGAAGATCTTTCCAGAGTGGTAGACATGTGGGAAAGTCATCCCCGACAACGGAGCCCTTGACTGCCAGTGCCTGCACCTGCAGAGACTAATAAGAGCTGACTTTCCTGATGAGATCATTCTTTCCTTGGTTGAGCTGCAGTTTTATCTTGCTCTCAAATTGAAGAGCTCACTTATTCCTGTGCATCCTATCATATACTCTAATCTGTATAACTCAATAAATTTCTGTTTAATGCTTGTTTGGAGCATGTGTTTGCTGGCTATCCAAGACTGCTTTTTGTATAACAACCATTTGTGGGAGGGAGCTAAGCCTGGTAGAGAAAGTAAATGGTTGCCTTCCCCTTTAGAAGGATCAAATACGGTAACTTTTTATTCTGACTCTCTACAAGAGTTTTGTATCTCTAAACTATAAATATTTGGTGTGTGATAGGTAGATATAATACCTCCATTCAAGATAAGAGAATAAGGATGGAGTGTTTGACCACAATTCTCCTCTTACTGTCCACAAAGGCAGAAACTCCTCATTTGGAGATAGGGTAGATGAGATCCTGAATTAGGTATCTATCTTGACTATCTATGTTATTCAATCGATCATATTACACAAACACGAGGAATAGCGAGTGGGTCATTTTGGAAGGAACAGAGAGCAGGTGACGTGGACTGATTTGTCATCAACTGTAAAAGATAAGCTGGAGTTATACTGGGAAGAGTTTTTCATAGTATAATGAAAAGAGTCCTGGATTCTGAATCAGAAGTTGTTCAGTGGTGTTTGACTCTTTGTGGCCCCATTTGGGGTTTTCTTGGCCGAGACACTAGAATGATTTTCCATTTCCTTCTCCAGCTCATTTAACAGAAGAGGAAACTGAGGCAAACGAGTTGAAATATCTTACCCAGAGTCACACAGCTAATAAGTATCCACTGGGCCACCTAATGGCCTCAATCAAAAGACAGAATTTAAAACCTGGCTCTGTTATTTACTATGTTTGTGACCTGAATACATGTTACTTATGCTCTCTGGGGTTTGGTTTCCTCATCTAAAAAAGGAGGGACTTAGACAAAATAGCTTATGAGGTTCCTTCTAGCTCTAAATATATAATACTCTATAATGTCCCATGTGGATAGAGATGCCCATAAAGTGCAGAGCACAAAAATTAATTGTGGTAAATGAACATAATGGAGCATTACTATGCCATAAGAAATGATGAATATGAAGAATCCAGAGAATCATGAGAAGAGATATATAAACTGATACAGTTATATAAGCAAAACCATGAAAACTATATACACAAGAGTATAACAATGTAAATAGAAAAAAATATTAACTGAATATAATGTAATTATAATGACTATGTTTGTTCCTAGAGAAAAGAAAATGTTTCTTCTTCCCTTCTTTTCAGAGGTGAGAACTATGGGTATAGAATGTGGCATGTATTATCATACTCCATTAATGTGCTGGTTAATTTTATTGAACTACTTTTTCTAATCCTTGTGATAAGGGTATATCTTGCTAGGGAGGGGAGAGGGAAGGATATATTCAGAAATGAAAGTGATTTAAAAACCAAAAGTACTAATATAAATCTAATTAACTAGATTTCATTATATACCAAATACTGTGCTACATACTAGTGTAAGAATTTATTTTTAGGTTTTATGCTAAATATAAGAATTCTAAAGTAATACTGTAGTCACTGATTTTATTTATTTATTTTTAAACCCTTACCTTCCATCTTGGAGTCAATATTGTATATTGGCTCCAAGGCAGAAGAGTGGTAAGGGCTAAGCAATGGGGGTCAAGTGACTTGCCCAGGGTCACACAACTGGGAAGTGTCAGAGGCCAGATTTGAACCTAGGACCTCCCATCTCTAGGCCTGACTCTCAATCCACTGAGCTACCCAGCTGCCCCCTGTATTAACCGATTTTAAAATATTACAGCTTAAGTCAAAATTACTTTTAGCAACTTTATGTACAAAGGGGTGGAAAGAGTGAAAGTGGAAAAAATATAGATAAAGAGACAGAAAGTACTGCCTAACTACAAATACCCTAAATTTAATCCTAATGTCTCCAGACCATGAATATGAAACCGAATCTCACCAGAATCCAAAGCTCTAATTAGGAAGCCAAAATCCAAAGAGCCAGGAGACACTGAAGAATCCTTGGAGAACCTTCAGTACACACAAGGCTAAGACCACCAAGAACCTCACCAGAACTCCTGCTGAAAGGAGTGTCCCACCAAAGCACCAACAAGCAGAGAGGGTCTCCTCACCAAAGAACCAAGGAAGGAATCATTCCACTAATCATAAAATCCAAGGAAAAGGTCTCCTCCACCAGTCTGGCTCACCCATGCAGAATCACTGAATCCTGGAGCTGGCCTTTTTAAAGCAGTTTTCTCGAGGTCACTTCCTGTTGTTCCCCCACTTTATGGGAACCAATCACAATCTTTCAATTTGCCTAGCACTGCCCAGGGTGGGGTACAGTGACCTTTGGAGGTATGAGCTTACTCTAGTAAGTGACTTGAGAACTCTCTTACTTAGTGTCAAGTAGGGGTACTTTAAGTTCTTGATTTGATTAGCTAAAACTAGATAAGGGGAGAGTTAATCCTATCTTCACACTAGAGATACACATATCAAGCAAAGATACTCTGCCCTAAAGGATCTGCCATTCTAATATGGGGAAACTATACAAATGGGGTAAAAAAGCCAGATAATGGTATTTTGGGCTGAAAGTTATTGAGATGGTGGGTGGGACCATAGGGAAGTAGATGGGCACACCCTTTCCAGAAGCAATAGAGGAGTTGATTTTACTGAAGTTCTAAAACTGGAGGGGAAATATGGTGGGGGGGGGGGGGGGGGGGACATACTCTCAAGGCTGCATGTCAACTGGTAAGAAGATGGCTTCAGAGTAGGAAATGAAGTCAAACATAATTGGAGTTTGCCTTAAGTAGTGGACCAAGGGAAGCAGTTACTAGTCAAGATAAGATGACATAATGATGAAAGAGTTAAAAGCTCCAAGGCATGATCTCTGGTCCATCCTTCAGGTGTCTGAAGAGAAAATAGCCAGAGAATAGGAAAGGAAGCCTGGTTGGGAACTTTGGAACCTTAATTAAATGATTAAATGTCAAACTAGGAAATCATTACACATAACACAAGTAGACCTATATTTTAATAACAAAATGGTAAGTGTAGAGGCTAGATCTGAGAGTGGAGAGACTCCATGCAGAGATTCTAATCAGGAAGCTACTATAATAGTAGTCCAGGTTTGAAGTGTAAAGTAAGCCAGAAGTAGCAGGGATGTTGGGGAAAGGGATTAAAATGTAATTGGGGAAATGGTTATCAAATAAGCATACAATTCAATGCAAACAAAAGAATATTAGGGAAGAATTAGGGAACAGTTAGGGAATTTAGATCATCTTAAATTATTCCTTTCATTTCATAAATGAGGGAATTGAAGTAGAAATTGAAAGAGCTTAAGTACCTTGCTTAGAGGAGTCCACAAAAGTGATTCTGGGGAAGTCATATTATCTCTATATGGAAGGTTTAAAGGTGGAAGTGACTTTAAGAGGTTGTTTATTCTTATTTGTGACTTTCTAAATCAATATGCGGCTCTATCTATAACAGTGAGAGCTCTAGAGCATGGAGATAAACCAAGCAATTCTAATTCTAGCTGCCACCCCCACAATCACCACCACTGCCTTGCCCATAATTCATTCAAGAATTTATTCATCATTTACTACGTAAATATATAGCAAAAGCACTGGTGATAGATACAAGGAATTTCTGTCTAATAGGGGAGAGAACATGCTAACATTATGTACAAACAAAAGACTTACAGAGCACCTTGGAAGTAATTTCAGAAGGAAAGCATTGACATCAAGGAGAACTGGGAAAGAGGACTTTGAGGAACTCATAAGACTTCTGGATATATTTGTCATGCAAACAATTGAAAAAGCAACATGTTATAGCACAAATAGCATCAGATTCTGAAGAGAATTGGATTTAAATTCTGTCTTCTATAACAGGAATAATATGTGGATTGCTATAGACAAATTATTTTTGCTTCTCTCATCCTCATTTTTAAAATAAGGATAATAATGCTCAGTGTTGAGTATTATTGGGCTGATAGATGGTGTAATGTATAGGGCATTCGATTTGGAGATAGGAAGCTTTGAGTTCAAATTCAGCCTCAGACACTCACTAGCTATATGTCCCTGGGCAAATCACTTAACCCTGTTTGCCTCCACTTCCTCATCTGTCAAATGAGCTGCAGGAGGAAATGACAAATCACTCTAGTATTTTTGGCAAGAAAACCCCAAATGGAGTCACAAAATATCACAAGTGAAAAACAGTTGAATATTATGTATTATTACCCAGTGTTGTTGTGAGGATCAAATGAGATAACCCATAAAAGCACTTTATAAAATTTAAAGTGCTAAATAAATGTTAGCTGTTATTATTATTATATAGGACTAGTGTTCCAGAAGTACCATGGCCCCTTAGATGTAGGGAGGATCTTGGAATCAGTAAGGCTTGGGTTCAAATCTTGTCTTTGACATGAGGCAAGTTGTTCAGTTATCTCAGTGCTTGTATTTATCAGTGTAAGTTCAGAGGCAGCTAACTACATGGTGCAGTGAATAGAGTGATAGGCATGGAGTCAAAAACACCTTAATTCCAATTCTACCTCAGACATTTACAAGCCATATAACTGCTCTCATGCTCAGGCTCTTCAACTGTAAAATTCAAGGGCTGGAATCTATGGCCTCTGAGGTCCCCTTCAGCTCTAAATCTATAATCCTATGATCCATACCATGAATTCTTTGCCTTGAAAAAAACTCTAGTCTGGACAAAAGATAGATTAAGGCTGATATAAACATTCCAGAGTCATCTGCATGGAAAAGATAGTTGAAGCCAAGGGAGCAAAGTGAATCACTAAGAGAAACTATAGGAGAGGACACAAGTTGAAGCCTTAGGGGACACAGTGCTCAGGATATGAGAGGTGGATTGTGAACAGATAAGTGACTGAAAAGGAGAGACACAATGATGGAGAACCAGGAGGGAACAATATCCCAGAACCTAGGGGAGGAGAGAGGATGGGGGTAGTACAGTATCAAAAGCCTTAGAAAAGTTAAGACAGATGAGAAATGAGGAAAGGTCTTTGGGCTTAGCAATTAAGAGATCATTGTTAATCTTTTACCAAATGAGAAAACATTTTTTTTTAAATATATTTTATTTGATCATTTCCAAGCATTATTCGTTAAAGACATAGATCATTTTCTTTTCCTCCCCCTCACCCCCCATAGCCGACGCGTAAGTCCACTGGGCATTAGATGTTTTCTTGATTTGAACCCATTGCTTTGTTGATAGTATTTGCATTAGAGTGTTCATTTAAAGTCTATCCTCTGTCATGTCCCCTCAACCTCTGTATTCAGGCAGTTGCTTTTTCTCGGTGTTTCCACTCCCATAGTTTATCCTTTGCTTATGAATGGTGTTTTTTTTCTCCTGGATCCCTGAAAGTTGTTCAGGGACATTACACCGCCCCTAATGGAGAAGTCCATTACGTTCGATTATACCACAGTGTATTAGTCTCTGTGTACAATGTTCTCCTGGTTCTGCTCCTCTCGCTCTGCATCACTTCCTGGAGGTTGTTCCAGTCTCCATGGAACTTCTCCACTTTATTATTCCTTTGAGCACAATAGTATTCCATCACCAACATATACCACAGTTTGTTCAGCCATTCCCCAATTGATGGGCATCCCCTCGTTTTCCAGTTTTGGGCCACCACAAAGAGCGCAGCTATGAATATTTTTGTACAAGTCTTTGTGTCCATTATCTCTTTGGGGTACAGACCCAGCAGTGCTATGGCTGGGTCAAAGGGTAGATATTCTTTTGTCGCCCTTTGGGCATAGTTCCAAATTGCCCTCCAAAATGGTTGGATCAGTTCACAACTCCACCAGCAATGAATTAATGTCCCTACTTTGCCACATCCCCTCCAGCATTCATTACTTTCCTTTGCTGTTATGTTAGCCAATCTGCTAGGTGTGAGGTGATACCTCAGAGTTGTTTTGATTTGCATCTCTCTGATTATAAGAGATGTAGAACACTTCTTCATGTGCTTGTTAATAGTTTTGATTTCTTTATCTGAGAACTGCCTATCCATTTCCCTTGCCCATTTATCAATTGGAGAATGGCTTGATTTTTTGTACAATTGATTTAGCTCATTATAAATATGAGTAATTAAACCTTTGTCAGAGGTTTCTATGAAGATTTTTTCCCAATTTGTTGTTTCCCTTCTGATTTTAGTTATATTGGTTTTGTTTGTACAAAAGCTTTTTAGTTTGATGTAGTCAAAATTATTTATTTTACATTTTGTGATTCTTTCTATATCTTGCTTGGTTTTAAAGCCTTTCCCCTCCCAAAGGTCTGACATGTATACTATTCTGTGTTTACCCAATTTACTTATGGTTTCCTTCTTTATGTTTAAGTCACTCACCCATTTTGAATTTATCTTGGTGTAGGGTGTGAGGTGTTGATCTATTCCTAGTCTCTCCCACACTGTCTTCCAATTTTCCCAGCAGTTTTTATCGAATAGTGGATTTTTGTCCCAAAAGCTGGGATCTTTGGGTTTATCGTATACTGTCTTGCTGAGGTCGCTTTCCCCCAGTCTATTCCACTGATCTTCCTTTCTGTTTCTTAGCCAGTACCAAATTGTTTTGATGACTGCTGCTTTGTAATATAGTTTTAGGTCAGGGACTGCAAGGCCCCCATCATATGTGTTTTTTTTCATTAATTCCCTGGATATCCTTGATCTTTTGTTCTTCCAAATGAACTTTGTTATGGTTTTTTCTAAATCAGTGAAGAAGTATTTTGGTAGTTCAATGGGTATGGCACTAAATAGATAAATAAGTTTGGGTAGGATGGTCATTTTTATTATATTGGCTCGTCCTATCCATGAGCAGTTAATGTTTTTCCAATTGTTCAAGTCTAGTTTTAGTTGTGTGGCGAGTGTTTTGTAGTTGTGTTCATATAGTTCCTGTGTTTGTCTTGGGAGATAGATTCCTAGGTATTTTATTTTGTCTAAGGTGATTTTGAATGGGATTTCTCTTTCTAGTTCTTGCTGCTGAGCTGTGTTGGAGATATATAGAAAAGCTGATGATTTATGTGGGTTTATTTTGTATCCTGCAACTTTGCTAAAGTTGTTGATTATTTCAATTAGCTTTTTGGTTGAATCTCTAGGATTCTTTAAGTAGACCATCATGTCATCCGCAAAGAGTGATAACTTGGTCTCCTCCTTGCCTATTCTGATACCTTCAATTTCTTTATCTTCTCTAATTGCTACTGCTAGTGTTTCTAGTACAATGTCAAATAGTAGAGGTGATAATGGGCATCCTTGTTTCACTCCTGATCTTATTGGGAATGCATCTAGTTTATCCCCATTGCAGATGATATTAGCTGTTGGTTTTAGATATATACTGTTTATTATTTTTAGGAATGACCCTTCTATTCCTATGCTTTCTAGTGTTTTTAATAGGAATGGGTGTTGTATTTTATCAAAGGCTTTTTCTGCATCTATTGAGATAATCATGTGGTTCTTGCTAGTTTGCTTGTTGATGTGGTCAATTATGTGGATGGTTTTCCTAATGTTGAACCAGCCCTGCATCCCTGGTATGAATCCTACTTGATCATGGTGAATGATCCTTCTGATCACTTGCTGGAGTCTTTTTGCTAGTATCCTATTTAAAATTTTTGCATCTATATTCATTAGGGAGATTGGTCTATAGTTTTCTTTCTCTGTTTTTGACCTGCCTGGTTTTGGAATCAGTACCATGTTTGTGTCGTAAAAGGAGTTTGGTAGAACTCCCTCTTTGCTTATTATGTCAAATAGTTTGTATAGTATTGGGGTCAACTGTTCTCTGAATGTTTGATAGAATTCACAGGTGAATCCATCAGGCCCTGGGGATTTTTTCTTAGGAAGTTCTTTGATGGCTTGATGGATTTCAATTTCTGATATGGGATTATTTAAGAATTCTATTTCCTCTTCTGTTAGTCTAGGCAGTTTGTATTTTTGTATATATTCATCCATTTCTCCTAAATTGGTGTATTTATTGCCATATAATTGGGCAAAGTAATTTCTAATGATTGCCTTAATTTCCTCCTCATTGGAGGTGCTGTCCCCCTTTTCATCTTTAATGCTGTGAATTTGCTTTTCTTCCTTCCTTTTTTTAATTAGATTGACCAGTACTTTGTCTATTTTGTTTGTTTTTTCAAAGTACCAGCTTCTTGTCTTATTTATTAAATCAATAGTTCTATCACTTTCGATTTTATTAATTTCTCCCTTAATTTTTAGGATTTCTAATTTGGTTTTCTGCTGGGGGTTTTTAATTTGATCGCTTTCGAGTTTTTTCAATTGCATTTCCAATTGATTGATCTCTGCTCTCCCTTGTTTGTTAATATGAGCTTTCAGGGATATGAATTTGCCTCTGATTACCGCTTTGGCTGCATCCCAAAAGGTTTGAAAGGATGTTTCGCCATTGTCATTTTCCTTGATGAAATTATTAATTGTTTCTATGATTTCTTCTTTAGCTAAACGGTTTTGGAGTATCATATTGTTTAATTTCCAATTGGTTTTAGATTTGGTTTTCCATGTACCATTACTAATCATTATTTTTATTGCCTTGTGGTCTGAGAAGGCTGCATTCATTATTTCTGCTTTTTTGCATTTGTGTGCTATGTTTCTGTGACCTAATGTATGGTCAATTTTTGTGAATGTGCCATGTGGTGCTGAGAAGAAGGTGTATTCCTTTTTATCCCTATTTATTTTTCTCCATATGTCTATTAATTCTAATTTTTCTAAGATTTCATTCACTTCTTTTACCTCTTTCTTATTTATTTTTTGATTTGATTTATCTAAATTTGATAATGGTTGGTTTAAGTCTCCCACTAGTATGGTTTTATTGTCTATTTCTTCCTTCAATTCTCCTAGTTTCTCCATTAGAAATTTGGGTGCTATATTATTTGGTGCATACATGTTGATTAATGATATTTCCTCATTGTCTAGAGTCCCTTTTAACAAAATATAATTACCTTCCCTATCCCTTTTGATCAGGTCTATTTTTGCATTGGCTTTATCAGATATCATGATTACCACTCCTGCCTTCTTTCTATCAGTTGAGGCCCAGAAGGTCTTACTCCATCCTTTAATTCTGACCTTGTGGGTGTCAACCCGCCTCATGTGTGTTTCTTGAAGACAACATATGGTAGGGTTTTGGATTCTAATCCATTCTGCTATTCGTCTACGTTTTATGGGTGAGTTCATCCCATTCACGTTCAAAGTTATGATTGTCATTTGTGGACTCCCTGGCATTTTGATTGCCTTCCCTAATTCTAACCTTTTCTTCTTCGGCTCTACCTTTTAGTCCAGTGATTTACTTTGAATCAGTCCCCCTTGTCCCCTCCCTTGATGTTTCCCTTTTTAGTCCCTCCCTTTTTGTTCCCTCCCCCTCCCCCCTCTCTTTCCCTCCCTTTTTGTTCTCCCTCTCCCCCTCCCCCCCTTGGTTTTCCCTTCTCCTTACCCTTGTTGGGTAAGATAGAATTCAAGATCCCAATGGATCTGGATGTTTTTCCCTCTCAGAGTTGATTTCCCTGAGATTGAGGTTTAAGTAAACCCCCCCCCTCTCTTCCTCTCCTTCTTATAGGAGTTTTCTTCCCCTCCCCTTCCCCTGTGAATCTTTGTGTGAGAACCATTATTCTATTTGGTCTTTCTTTACCCCCTATTTATACATTACATTTTCCCCACATATTAGTATACATAGGTTGATATAAATGTAGTCCTTATAGAAGAGAGTTTGAGTAAAAGAAAATAACATTTTTCCCCTTTCCTTAATATTTACCTTTTCAGGTATTCCTTGCTCTTTGATTTTCGGTATCAAACTTTCCACAGAGCTCTGGTCTTTTCTTTGCAAAAAGTTGGAAGTCTTCTATTTTGTTGAATGCCCATACTTTCCCTTGGAAGTATATAGTCAGTTTTGCTGGGTAGCTGATTCTTGGTTGGAGACCCAGCTCTCTTGCCTTTCTGAAGATCATGTTCCATGCCTTACGATCATTCAGAGTAGAACTTGCAAGGTCTTGGGTGACCCTGATTGGCATTCCTTTATATCTAAATTGTCTTTTTCTGGCTTCCTGTAGGATTTTTTCTTTTGTTTGATAGCTTTGGAATTTGGCAATTACATTCCTGGGAGTTGTCTTTTGGGGGTTTAGTGTAGAAGGTGTTCTGTGAGCTCTGTCAGTGGATGTATTGCCCCCTTGTTCTAGAATCTCTGGGCAATTTTCTTTGATTATATCTTGTATCACCATGTCCAGTTTGGTGTTTATTTCTGGCTTATCTGGGAGTCCAATTATTCTTAAATTATCCCTTCTCCCCCTATTTTCCAGATCTATCACCTTGTCGGTGAGATATTTTATGTTCTCTTCTAATTTCTTGGTATTTTGGCTTTGCTTTATTGATTCTTGCTCTTTTACACGATCATTGTCTTCCAGCTGCCTGATTCTGGCCTTTAAAGCCTGGTTTTCTTTTACAGTTTGGTCAAACTGGTTTTGTAGATGCGTGAATTTCTTTTGCATTATTTCCAACTTTTCCTCCCAGAAGGCTTCCATCTTTTTGGTCATTTCTGATTCAAATTCTTCATAGGTTTGTGGAGAGTTTCCATTTCCTTTGGAAGGTTTTGGAGCATTTTCTTTTATATTATCTTCTGTCTGCTCTGTATTTTGTATTTTGGCTCCATAGAATGTGTCCAAAGTCGCCCCTTTCTTCTTATTTTTCTTGGTATTTTGGGGCTTCTGTGGTTCTGTGGAGTTTGCCATTTCTGAATGTGGAGGATTAGTTTTTCTTGTCTCTTTCTGGTGTTCAGGGGCTTTAGTCCTGGGCAGATAGTTCTATGAGCTTTCCCTGGGTTAAACTGAATATGCCTCACTGGAACTGGAATGGAAGGGTCGGACCACGAGGCCACACTCTCCCCCTGGCTCGATTTCCGGAAGTTGCCTTCAGAATCGCTGGCCGTGAGGCTGTTTCGTCGGCCTGCGGGGGGATGGGCTGCCGCTTCCCCAAGCTCCGAGAGCACAGACTTTCACTGAGACTTGGATAGCAGGATCCAGCCCGTGAGGCTGTCTTGCCCGCCCTGAGGGTTGCTGTTGTTTTGACCAGCTCTCTGCAGCGGAGGCCCCAGGCAGTAACTTTCCCCCGGACCGACCAGCTCTCTGCAGCGGAAGCCCCAGGCAGTAACTTTCACCGGGACTCAGGTAGAAGACCCTGAGGGTTGTTGTTCCTCAGACCCTGCTCTCTGAGCCCTGTGCGGCTGCCGCTTCCGGGAGCCTTGGACTCTGCGCTCCTACCCCTGAGGTCCGAGTGATCTCGGGTTCTGGCTTTTGAGGGGAGCCGTACCTTTTGAACCGGGTCCAGGTCCAGGAGGAGGGTTCCCAGGGTCTGTGCTGTTGATCGTTTTGAATTTCGGCGCCTTAGGAGCTTCTAGTTTGAGATCGGTCGGGAAGGGTTTTCCGGAGATCTGAACTTCAGCTTTCTCTAAGCCGCCATCTTAACCGGAAGTCCCACATGTGATCTCTTAAGTCTGAGAGAAAACATTTTTAATAGAATGGTGGGGTTCAAAACCAGATAGCACAAAATGAGAAGAGATATTGAGGAAATAAAAATAGTAAGTATAGCCAATTTTTTTAGCAGTTTAATGGAAAGAGAGAGAAGAGACATAGGATGGCAGTTTGAAGCAGTCAGGGTTGAGGATATATTGTGTGTGTGTGTGTGTGTGTATTTTATATATATATATATATATATATATATATATATATATATATATATATATATATATATATATATATATATATATATAGAGAGAGAGAGAGAGAGAGAGAGAGAGAGAGAGAGAGAGGAGACCTGGGTATGGTTTCAAATGAATTGCTGATTTTTAAAATATTTCCACATTTATTTGAATGAAAACTTCTATTTGATTTGGTCAGAGAGTTCTGAGTCCTCTATTTTTTTAAAAATAACTTTTACCTTCTATCTTAAAGTAAATATTGCATGTGGATTCCAAGGCAGAAGAGTAATAAGGGATAGGCACTGGGAGTTGTGATTTGCCCAGGGTCACACATTTAGGAAGTGTCTAAGGCCACATTTAAACCCAGAAACCCCCTCTCTAGGGCTGGCTTTCAATCCACTGAGCCACCTAGCTACCTCTTCTATCACTTTTCATTCCCATGGATTGGAATCTAATTGGAAGGAAACTCAGAAGCTGGCTGGGTGATAAAGCAGAAACTCTTTATTCTCTAGTCTTTTTCTAAATCCTCAAAGTTCTGAACTATTTAGTTCTATGATGTCCTCTCTAGATTCAAAGGACTGTTATACAAGTGTAACCCCAGTCCCAAAGCCTGTTGGCATGCACTCATGGATGGAGAGCAGTGTCCTGCAGCTATGTAATGGACAGGCAGATTTGGCAAGAGTGGAAGAGAGGAGAACTCTTTTGACTTCTTTAAGTTGTCTTTATGTCACTGAGTCTTTTCAGACTTCAGGTGCTTCTGGTTTCCAAAGAGAAGAAAGAAGATCCCAGCCCCACTTTAAGTTGCTGAAGGAAAAGGCGGGGGAAATGAGTAAGTTCACTAATGGTCACAGAAAAGATAAAGAAAAAAATAAGTTGTCCAAAGTTGTTTGTTTGTTTCAGCTAAAAAACACAATTTCTTACAAAAATAAGTGACTGGAAATTATATTCCAATGGATGGTTCTCCCATGTGTATCAAGGTCTCCAACATGTGGCACAGTAATGTCATGTATGGCTTAAAAAGAGGCAAAATAGGAATCTCTAGCCTCTTCTTCTCCAAGAAAGACTTTAATCATTGCCAAGGAAAAGAAATGGGAAGTTAGGACCAGAAGACAAAGCTCAGCTCTCCTCAGAGATAGGAAGTACCAGGCTAGAATTATATCTGTTTCTTCAATTATTTTTAGTCTAGATATCTCTTCACAGGGCAGAGTATCCACCTCTACCAATGAGGTGAGTGTCGCATATCAAAGGGTTTTAGGACTGGTGCTACATGCAATTACAGCTTCATTTTCACATTTGTCATTTGGTAGGTAAGTCTTATGGTAAACACTGTCTTCTGGCTCTTTAGTTAAAACTAAATTTATTTTTGTTTAAGTTCTAAGGCTTTCAGGGAGAAATAAAGAACTGGACAAGATTTAAACTGTGGGCAACTAAACATGTTTGACTACAAGGATATAGTTTATTTATTTACTTTTAAATCCTTACCTTCTGTCTTAGAATCATTACTGTATATTAGTTCTATGGCAAAATAGCAGTAAGAACTAGGCAATGGGGTTTAAGTGACTTTCCCAGGGTCACACAGCTGGGATGTGTCTGAGGTCAAATTTGAACCCAGGACCTCCTGTCACTAGGTAATATTGCAAGGTTTTAGAAACTTCTCTCTGATGGTTTGGGGCAAGAAGCAATTACTGAGTGAAGACTGAAAGTTAAGCATTAAATCCTTGGCTATTTGAAACAGAATCATAGGACAGTAGAACTAAACGGGACCTCAGGGATCATGAAGTCTTACCCCCTCCTTTTATAGATGAAAATATTAATCTGGAAAGATTATGTGTTTTGCATGGCTCGTCCAATGCTGAGGTCTCCTGACTCTTTGTTCAGCACTCTTTCCATTCTGTGGCTGCTTGATTTTGTATTTTACATAAATTGTGCTTGAATGTCACAGTAGCTTTATTTATTAACATCTGGCAAGACTAAATGGGAGATTTAAGTATACTATAAATCCTATCAAGTTCATTGATTGCTCTTATTACTACATTCCCAAATGTCTTGATAGTTGAGGCATTAAGTCTTGAAGGCTGATTACTCTTCTCAGCTACTTTGGCACATGAATTAAAGTTACACAGTATAGTCAGTGGGGCAACTAGATGGCTCAGTAGATAAACAGCCAGGCCTGGAGAAAGGAGAGCCTGGGTTCACATGTGTTCTTTGACATTTCCTAGCTGTGTCACCCTGACCAAGTCACTTAACCTCCATTGCTGAACCCTTACTACTCTTCTGCCTTAGAACCAATATATAGTTTTGATTCTAAAACAGAAGGTAAAGGTATATATATATATATATATATATGTATATATATATATATATATATACGTATGTATAATCAGTCTGCTTAAAAATTATGGAGACAATATAAATATGAAATAATAGTGACCAAAAAATGTAAGTTATAAAGACGAAATTAACACCATTATCAAACTGATTATATCTACTATAGAATTAGCTATTGTTGTTCATTTGTTTTGTTAGGTCCAACTCCTCATGACCTTATTTTGGGTTTTCTTTGAAAATATTGGAATGGCTCACTATTTCCTTTTCCAGCTCATTTTACAGATGAGAAAACTGAGGCAAACAAGGTTAAATGACTTGCCCAGGGACACATAGCTGGTAAATGTCTGAGGACAGTTTGCAGTCTCTGTCAATGGAAACAGTTCTTCCAATCACCCCAGATCTTAGAATCCTAAATTATCTTGGATTTATCATCTCCATCCAAGTCATTAATAAATCATGGAAAACATTCCTTCAGAGTGATGATTCTATTAGTTTTCCTTAATTCTTCCTTTGATTAATTTTGTTCCTTCTAGCCCCTTTTTCAAGTACCAACATCTAAGTCAAAGTTGTCATCAAAATTTTGTCTTCACCATGTCACTCTACTGGATAATAACTTATAAATGCCTAATACCTATCATGTAAGTCTAAACTCCTCTCCTTAGCTTCCAGTACCTCCACATTCTGCTCCCAACCTCCCCCTCCAAACCAGCAGCTAAGTCAGGATCCTCTCTTCTGAGGCCATGCCCTAGTCAAGAGTTTTTGTCCTTTTATTCTCTTTGTCTAGAATGCTCTCCACATCCCTTTCCCCTTTCACTTGGTCAAGTCTCACTCCTTGAGCCTTTTGTTTTTTAATCCTTATCTTCCATCTTAGAATTCATACTGTGTATTGGTTCCTAGGCAGAAGAGCAGTAAAGGCTTGGCAATGGGGGTTAAGTGATAGTATGGTCACATAGATAGGAAATGTCTGAGGCTAGATTGAACCCAGGATCTCTCCTCTCTAGACCTGGTCCTCACTTCACTGAGTCACCTAGCTGCCCACCTCCATGAGCCTTTAATTAAAATTGATTTTTTCACTTCATACCATAAATATTTTCTCAACACCAGTTTTACAGAAGATACTATTCAGCATATTAAAAGGGATATCAATCAAGTTTTCAAAGAGTTAAGGATTTAGTGCATTAATACTTTTAAAAATCTGCAATTTCATCCACTAACCCATCTCACACCACACATTTGATCGCCTATTTGCCTCCATAGATGGTTTCCATCAGTCGCTGTGGCCAAGAAAATTTATACCGCTCCTCAGGTAATAGACACAAACAGTCCTTCACAGTTCCAGGATTTGAAGTCTTTTTGGATCAGGACTTGAATTCACTGGCAGAGTCTTTGAGAATCTAGTCTTCTCTATACCACTAATAGCAATTTGAAGAGGAAATTGACAGAGGAATCGTCTAGTAGGGAAAAAATAAGTAGCAGCAACAGTAGTAGTAATAGTAGTGGTAGTAGTAGTATTGGTGATGTTGGTATTAGAAGTAGTAGTGGTAGTAGTAATAAATATAATAATAAAAATAAAAAATAAAAAAAATAAATTAATATAGATACATAAATAGGTATATAGTACAAAGTAGGTTGCATATGGCACAAGGGGGATTGACATGTGGCATTTGTGTGTCTTGGGTAATTTTTTGAAAATTATTCCTTCAAGTTTGTCAATACTGCCAATTAGATACTGTAAAAATGGAGATTTGAACCCTAGACTTCAATCCCCAGAAGTCCTTGGTATTTCCCTGAATTCCCTATAATTTCACCTGAGTCTCCACCTGGGCAAGATCACAATTAGTATTTAAATTGTCAGTAACGCCTCCCTCTCTCTCTTCTATGCTCTGCTTGGCCATTGTAATGATGTAGAAAGTAAGCTTTGAATGGGCTAATCAGCCCTAGGCACATGGTTTCTTATTTTGTGTTTTCTTTTTTCCTTGATTTCTAATAATCCTTAATAAACCTTTTAAAATATAATATTTTTATTACTAGAGACTAATTTAATTTTTACAATTTTGGCAACCACAAGATTTGGACAAGAACTTCTCAATTTTTTTTAAAGATAGCCTAGATAATTTTTTTTTAAGCTACGTTTCTCCAAGGCTTTTTAGCAAAGCCTCTTGACTCAGCTCACTCCTGCTGCCTGCTTGCCTACTTGCCTGCTTCTGCCCTCCATCCAAGCTTGCCTCCACTCATCCACTC
The DNA here is from genome assembly GCF_027887165.1 of Monodelphis domestica. Lineage (NCBI taxonomy): Eukaryota > Metazoa > Chordata > Mammalia > Didelphimorphia > Didelphidae > Monodelphis > Monodelphis domestica. The sequence continues at coordinate 43,827,430 of NC_077232.1, read as the reverse complement.
CAGACCTGCTTGACCCAGATCGCTCTCCCAATCCCGCCCCACCCCGGCCCAGCCCCAGCTCATCTCCAGCCTCCGAGCCAGATCACCCCCAGCCCAGCCCCAGGACCCAGGCTGCTGGGTCCCTTGTGTCTTTGGAATCAAAAACCAGCTGGTAAAAAAACAGGGGGTGGAGTGTTTTGATTTTTTTCTTAGGCTACAATTAGCCTCCATATGGCAGGGCACCTGGGGCGGGGGGGGGGGGGTGACTTTTCCAAACATGAAGTGATTACAAGCCTGGCATATTTCAAAGTATCTCTTTTGAGTGCACTGATTCTTTTATTTATCTCACTTGAGACTCAGGAGAGAAATTCATCTCCCTGCAACTCTTTGCCAGGGCCTACCCAATTTGAGATTCCAAAAACCCACCCTCACTATGGGAGGGCAGCTCAGTGGCTCAGTGAATTGAGAGCCACGCCTAGAGACAGGAGGCCCTGGGTTCTAATCCAACCTCAGACACTCCCTAACTGTGTGACCCTGGGCAAGTCACTTGAACCCCATTGCCTACCCCTTACCACTCTTCTGCCTTGGAACCAATTCCATAGTTCTGATAAATGGTATCTCAATGGATTTTAAAAAAAGAAAGAAAAAGAAACTTTAAAGAGACTGGAAGCTAAAATTTTAAGCTGATTTTTCAGACTCCATTTCTGTTAAATGAAAGTCTCTGTATTTTATTGTATTTTGCTGATTGTTTTGTTTAAGATTTAATTTTGTTGGTTTTAAGTTCATATATCAATGTATTCAATACTATTCTGTTACACTGTTCTTTATAAAAAGTACTGGGTTTTAACTATTGTTATATTCTGTTGCTTTTCCCCTATAACAACACTGAACAAATATTATTGAATAAGCCCATATAAAAACAGCTTTTTTCTATTTTCGACTTTGTACATTGTCACATAGAGGATAGATGGACTTCATCAAACTGGAAAATTTAATGAGCTAAATATCTCAAATTGATTTTAAGGGTTCTTTAGACATGATTTTAGATTTTTTTTCAACAACTCTGATCATTTTGCCTGCCTCTAACAGGAGGTAAGGTCCATTTTAGTAGCTGAAGTGGAATACAATTATAATCTCCACCTCCCAAATTTATAAAGATGTAAACGAATGGGACATCACAATCTCATACCAAAGGAGCTGGGAAGTAAATCCCAGGGCATGGTACCCCTGGATGACTCCAAAAAAAAAAGGAGCATCTCTCATTTATAAATAACTCTTCAGCTCACTTTACTTCCACCAGAATGATCTCTAGGTTTCTTGATGATGACCTAGACGCAAATAAGTTTTACTTTGTTTAAAATGTATTTGCCAAAGTTGAAAGATTTGCTATGTCTGTAAAAATTGTGACAAATATCCATCAATTCATAGTTTTTTTTATGTCATACAGCAACTTATGTGAAATATGATAGTGGGTTTGTTTGCTATTGTAATTAATTGGGCTATTGTGAATTTGGGGAATATTGATACCTTTTTGAATGTGCATTACATGTGGTACTACTGTTCTTTGGGCAAAAAAAACTGTTAACTTGTGAAATTCATTTGCTTGTACTCACAGTGGGTCATGGCCAATTATGAAGAGGAAATGGATCTCATTTTTGGTGAGAAGCCTTGTATTCTACGTTTTCTTAGCTGACACAGTGTGTCAATGATTACAAGCTATATTTTTGAATTTTAAAACTCTTTTATTATTATATTTTGCTTGCAGGTGCAATATACTATTTGTTTTTTATTTTTTCTCCTTTTATATTTGAAGTACATGTCACCAGTATTAAGATTTTCTTTAACTTTTTTGATTTTGCAGTAATATAAGTTTTAAATATATTTGCTATAATGTCAATGCATGCCCCAAAAGCTTGAGACTATAAAAATGATGCTATTAGTTGTTTAAAATGAAAATGTATGGGGCTTTGCTTAATGATTCTGTCTGATTCCAGGACAAGAGAATACAAAAAAGGAGCACAGACTTAACCTGAATAGTGCCAAAAGAGCACACAGGTCAAAAAAAAAGAAGAAGAAAAAGAAACCAAATCCAGGAAGGATTGATGCACTTCTAAGCCAATACAAAGGACTTGAACCTAGTGTGAACTCAAGGTTGCAACGCTTGGCATACATTAAGACATAGGCCTTCCTTGTATCCACACTCTTTGTGAAAATACTTACAGACAAGTATCTCAAATTTAGTTCCTACCTGGCTCCTACAAATCTAGTCCCTTTTCTGTCTTTCATAGTGTGGCAACTTTCTGTAGTCCTGGCTACTGACTGGGTAAATGCATCATTGCTTAGATCATTTTAATTGGGCCCTGATTCAAGGACCTGTTATAAATTTATTTTTCCTTTACTTGGAATTTTTTACACATAAGACCTTGATAGTCTATATTTCATCCAGAAATTATCTTTTTTTATTTGGATTTTTTTGATGCTTTTGATTTTTCTTACCAATTGATTCATATACCTCATAACTCAGCCATGCATCCCTAAGTGATCCTTGTGTTTTTCAATCACCCTCTACAGGGGGGTATGTAAAAATTATTATTATTTTAAATTGCAAAGTTTAAATTCCTTTTGAGAGTAATTTAGGTTAAGAAACATGCTACCTCTCTGAATCCAGAAAGTGAACTGTTTGGAGAAGATAGCATGAAGATGCCTCCACAGACAACACCCTGCACCAGAAGATCCAGAGTGAACTTTGGGACGTGACAATTTGAATTGTGTGGGGTTTGAATGTATTTGTTTTGTATGTATACTCTTATGCCAAAGGGGACTGCCCCCTAACTGGCTTTTTGTCAATGTGCCTAGCAATCATTGATTTTGTTTTGTTTTTTTCCTCTTATCCTCAAATTATTGTAGTCTTTAAGTTGATTATGTTTCCATGATCCTTTTGGGGAAACTGGTTTCCCAATACAATCACAGGTGAGTATGTAAAAATGTAGATTTGAACCCTAGACTTCAATCCCTAAAAGTCCTTGGTATTTCCCTGAATTCCCTATAATCTCACCTGTAAACCTTAAAATTTCTTAGACTTATAAATGTTGGAAATTTCACCATTGGGAATTTCATACTTGGAAAATTTCCTACTGATAGTCTATTGGAATGTGAATCCCCTTGGCATGGGAGGGTCCTTCTCCTCCCTACTTAAGATTACTTTAGGACAGAAACCTTTTGCTGAACAATGGAAAGGGCTTTGACCTATGCTTAAGCATAGAACAGGAAGTTCTTTTGAGTCATGATTGATTTTAGAATTGATACAATAGAGATACTTGGAATGACAGAACCAGGTCTTGGAACTTACAATCTCCACCCTACTCAGTCCTAACAGGATTTAGGAAGGGCTGCAGCATAGATCAAAATTTAATTATTTGAGAATATGACCTTCAACAGACATGTGCAAAGGGGCAGACCTCTGGGTGGTCCTGGGTTAAGCTAGAGCCACCATTGGCACAGAGAAGACATGGACAGTGATTGGTAGATGTGAGAACTGAGAGGAGGGAACTGAGATGGTTTCCTTAAAGATAGAGGGGTCTGAGGACTGAGGGGTGGTTGGAGAGGTTTTGCTCTGAGAGGTGGTGCTCTGAGAAGGCTTGCTCTGAAGGAGGCTGGAGGTGGAGGCCGCTGAGACTGTTTCTCCATTTTGGTCACGTGAGTGATAGGGACTGATCTCTTTTCTTTGCCTCAGCTATCTAAGGGCTTGGGCCTTTTGGCCCAGCCTAAACAGAGGGGGTATTTAAGCCCCATTCCCTTCTCTCCCCTTTTTCTCTCTCTCTTTCTATCTCTAATACCTTTCTTCCTCCTGTTTGTAATTAAAAACTCCATAAAAGGTTGACTGCTGACTTGAGTTTTCATTTAGGAATTACATAGTTGAATTCCTTGGCGACCTTAAATTAATATATATCAGTCTTTTAAAGTGATTTCCTTGTCACACACCTGAGTCTCTACTTGGGCGAGATCACAATTAGTATTTGGCAATAACACCTACCTCTCTCTCTTCTATGTTCTGCTCAGCCATTGTAAGCTTTGAATGGGCTAATCAGCCCTATGCACGTGGTTTCTTATTTTGTGTTTCTTTATTCCTTGATTGCTAATAATCCTTAATAAACCTTTTAAAATGTAATATTTTTGTTACTAGTGACTAATTTAATTTTTACAATACCCTGAGCCTCTGCTATAATATTTGGAACAACCCCTCAAGAAATAAATATCAATTTACCATGAAGAGGTACACAGCTATTTATGAAAATATTCATGGAAGTTTCCTTTGTAATGACAAAATAACTAGAAATAACAAACACAATGATAGGGAAATTGCTGAATAGATTGTGATATTTGAATGTAATGGATTGAACTCTTATTAGAAATTTCAAATATTGGAAACAAAGAAAATAAGGGAAATATATGAAGAGGTGAAAAGAAAAGAACAGAAAGAAAAGAAAAGAGAATGATAATACAAACCATAATTACATTAAACAACACACAAAATCAAGAGAAAAAGGCATCAAAATAAAACAAATTCAAAAAGGACTTAAAAGTAGAGGATATTTATATTAGCACACATATTTAATTTATATATTTCTAAACAAATTATAAATAACCTAGAGTTTGTGGTTTAACATGTAATTGTTTTATACATTTCTTTATGTAAAAGTTTTATGGTGGTGGTGGTAGTTATTAAGTATATAATTTTTTTTTAAATGAGAGACTAGAAAAAGAGGTAATCTGCTGTCATACTGAGAAGCAACTTCAGAGATATAGGAGTCCATCTGTTCCTGTAGACAGTACAATCACAAATACTAAAGACATAGAAAAGAAAGTTCTTGCCACTAAAAGTCCTTGACATTGTAAAATAGTTCAACATCAAGAACTGACAATGATTTTATCTACAGAAATTATATTAAAGAAGAAGCATGCCTATCACTTTGCAGCAGTACCTGGGTGACCATGGGACATTTCCATCTGACTTGAAGCTGAAACTGTCCATATGTAAACCTAGCTATTAACTGCTAGGAATACAAACAGAAAGGGCTTAACAAATGCTTTATTCAAATAGTGAATGCTTAATAAATATTTCATTATTAGTTCAAGAGCAGAATTTGGGGGCATTTTTCCCTAAAGTTGTATTTGTCTGAAAATGTCCCTCCTTGTTTGCATTCTAGACTATAATATACACATTTTTTTGGTTCTTTTGATATTTGAGGTATGTTTATTCTCAAGATATCACCTCTTCAAAGGCAAATGATATTTTTCTTTATCATGTGTTTTCCTTAGTGTCCAATACAAAGCATTTCAGAGCATTTGTTACTAGAGAATTTCAGAATGCCAAAGCTTGAAGGAAAAGTAACCATAATACCTTGTACTTATAGATAGATCATGCTTTAAAAATACTTTCAGGACTTCCGGTTAAGATGGCGGCTTAGAGAAAGCTAAAGTTCAGATCTCCGGAAAACCCTTCCCGACCGATCTCAAACTATAAGCTCCTAAGGCGCCGAAATTCAAAACGATCAACAGCACAGACCCTGGGAACCCTCCTCCTGGACCTGGACCCGGTTCAAAAGGTACGGCTCCCCTCAAAAGCCAGAACCCGAGATCACTCGGACCTCAGGGGTAGGAGCGCAGAGTCCAAGGCTCCCGGAAGCCGCAGCCCGGCCGGGCTCAGAGAGCAGGGTCCTCGGAACAACAACCCTCAGGGCCTTCTACCCGAGTCCCGGTGAAAGTTACTGCCTGGGGCTTCCGCTGCAGAGAGCTGGTCAAAACAACAGCAACCCTCAGGGCGGGCAAGATAGCCTCACGGGCTGGATCCTGCTATCCAAGTCTCAGTGAAAGTCCTTGCCCTCAGAGCTTGGGGAAGCTGCAGCCCATCCCCCGCAGGCCAAAGAAACAGCCTCACGGCCAGCAATTCTGAAGGCAACTTCCGGAAAGCGAGCCGGGGGGGAGAGTGTGGCCTCGTGGTCCGACCCTTCCATTCCAGTTCCAGTGAGGCATATTCAGTTTAACCCAGGGAAAGCTCATAGACCAACATCTGCCCAGGACTAAAGCCTCTGAACACCAGACAGAGATAAGAAAAGCTAATCCTCCACATTCAGAGATGACAAACTCCACAGAAGCACAGAAGCCCCAAAATACCAAGAAAAATAAGAAGAAAGGGGTGACTTTGGACACATTCTATGGAGCCAAAATACAAAATACAGAGCAGATAGAAGAAGATATACAAGAAAATTCTCCAAAATCTTCCAAAGGAAATAGAAACTCTCCACAAACCCATGAAGAATTTGAATCAGAAATGACCAAAAAGATGGAAGCCCTCTGGGAGGAAAAGTGGGAAATAATGCAAAAGAAATTCACGCATCTACAAAACCAGTTTGACCAAACTGTAAAAGAAAACCAGGCTTTAAAGCAAGAACTAATAAAGCAAAGCCAAAACACCAAGAAATTAGAAGAGAACATAAAATATCTCACCGACAAGGTGATAGATCTGGAAAATAGAGGGAGAAGAGAAAATTTAAGAATAATTGGACTCCCAGAAAAGCCAGAAATAAACACCAAACTGGACATGGTGATACAAGATATAATCAAAGAAAATTGCCCAGAGATTCTAGAACAAGGGGGCAATACAGCCACTGACAGAGCTCACAGAACACCTTCTACACTAAACCCCCAAAAGACAACTCCCAGGAATGTAATTGCCAAATTCCAAAGCTATCAAACAAAAGAAAAAATCCTACAGGAAGCCAGAAAAAGACAATTTAGATATAAAGGAATGCCAATCAGGGTCACCCAAGACCTTGCAAGTTCTACTCTGAATGATCGTAAGGCATGGAACATGATCTTCAGAAAGGCAAGAGAGCTGGGTCTCCAACCAAGAATCAGCTACCCAGCAAAACTGACTATATACTTCCAAGGGAAAGTATGGGCATTCAACAAAATAGAAGACTTCCAACTTTTTGCAAAGAAAAGACCAGAGCTCTGTGGGAAGTTTGATACCGAAAATCAAAGAGCAAGGAATACCTGAAAAGGTAAATATTAAGGAAAGGGGAAAATGTTATCTTCTTCTTTTACTCAAACTCTCTTCTATAAGGACTACATTTATATCAATCCATGTATACTAACATGTGGGGAAAATGTAATGTATAAATAGGGGGTAAAGAAAGACCAAATAGAATAATGGTTCTCACACAAAGATTCACATGGGAAGGGGAGGGGAAGAAAACTCCTATAAGAAGGAGAGGAAGGGGGGGGGGGGTTACTTAAACCTCAATCTCAGGGAAATCAACTCTGAGAGGGAAAAACATCCAGATCCATTGGGATCTTGAATTCTATCTTACCCAACAAGGGTAAGGAGAAGGGAAAACCAAGGGGGGGAGGGGGAGAGGGAGAACAAAAAGGGAGGGAAAGAGAGGGGGGAGGGGGAGGGAAGAAAAAGGGAGGGACTAAAAAGGGAAACATCAAGGGAGGGGACAAGGGGGACTGATTCAAAGTAAATCACTGGACTAAAAGGTAGAGCCGAAGAAGAAAAGGTTAGAATTAGGGAAGGCAATCAAAATGCCAGGGAGTCCACAAATGACAATCATAACTTTGAACGTGAATGGGATGAACTCACCCATAAAACGTAGACGAATAGCAGAATGGATTAGAATCCAAAACCCTACCATATGTTGTCTTCAAGAAACACACATGAGGCGGGTTGACACCCACAAGGTCAGAATTAAAGGATGGAGTAAGACCTTCTGGGCCTCAACTGATAGAAAGAAGGCAGGAGTGGTAATCATGATATCTGATAAAGCCAATGCAAAAACAGACCTGATCAAAAGGGATAGGGAAGGTAATTATATTTTGTTAAAAGGGACTCTAGACAACGAGGAAATATCATTAATCAACATGTATGCACCAAATAATATAGCACCCAAATTTCTAATGGAGAAACTAGGAGAATTGAAGGAAGAAATAGACCATACTAGTGGGAGACTTAAACCAACCATTATCAAATTTAGATAAATCAAATCAAAAAATAAATAAGAAAGAGGTAAAAGAAGTGAAAGAAATCTTAGAAAAATTAGAATTAATAGACATATGGAGAAAAATAAATAGGGATAAAAAGGAATACACCTTCTTCTCAGCACCACATGGCACATTCACAAAAATTGACCATACATTAGGTCACAGAAACATAGCACACAAATGCAAAAAAGCAGAAATAATGAATGCAGCCTTCTCAGATCACAAGGCATAAAAATAATGATTAGTAATGGTACATGGAAAATCAAATCTAAAACCAATTGGAAATTAAACAATATGATACTCCAAAACCGTTTAGTTAAAGAAGAAATCATAGAAACAATTAATAATTTCATCAAGGAAAATGACAATGGCGAAACATCCTTTCAAACCTTTTGGGATGCAGCCAAAGCGGTAATCAGAGGCAAATTCATATCCCTGAAAGCTTATATTAACAAACAAGGGAGAGCAGAGATCAATCAATTAGAAATGCAATTGAAAAAACTCGAAAGCGATCAAGTTAAAACCCCCCAGCAGAAAACCAAATTAGAAATCCTAAAAATTAAGGGAGAAATTAATAAAATCGAAAGTGATAGAACTATTGATTTAATAAATAAGACAAGAAGCTGGTACTTTGAAAAAACAAACAAAATAGACAAAGTACTGGTCAATCTAATTAAAAAAAGGAAGGAAGAAAAGCAAATTCACAGCATTAAAGATGAAAAGGGGGACAGCACCTCCAATGAAGAGGAAATTAAGGCAATCATTAGAAATTACTTTGCCCAATTATATGGCAATAAATACACCAATTTAGGAGAAATGGATGAATATAGACAAAAATACAAACTGCCTAGACTAACAGAAGAGGAAATAGAATTCTTAAATAATCCCATATCAGAAATTGAAATCCATCAAGCCATCAAAGAACTTCCTAAGAAAAAATCCCCAGGGCCTGATGGATTCACCTGTGAATTCTATCAAACATTCAGAGAACAGTTAATCCCAATACTATACAAACTATTTGACATAATAAGCAAAGAGGGAGTTCTACCAAACTCCTTTTACGACACAAACATGGTACTGATTCCAAAACCAGGCAGGTCAAAAACAGAGAAAGAAAACTATAGGCCAATCTCCCTAATGAATATAGATGCAAAAATCTTAAATAGGATACTAGCAAAAAGATTCCAGCAAGTGATCAGAAGGATCATTCACCATGATCAAGTAGGATTTATACCAGGGATGCAGGGCTGGTTCAACATTAGGAAAACCATCCACATAATTGACAACATCAACAAGCAAACTAGCAAGAACCACATGATTATCTCAATAGATGCAGAAAAAGCCTTTGATAAAATACAACACCCATTCCTATTAAAAACACTAGAAAGCATAGGAATAGAAGGGTCATTCCTAAAAATAATAAACAGTATATATCTAAAACCAACAGCTAATATCATCTGCAATGGGGATAAACTAGATGCATTCCCAATAAGATCAGGAGTGAAACAAGGATGCCCATTATCACCTCTACTATTTGACATTGTACTAGAAACACTAGCAGTAGCAATTAGAGAAGATAAAGGAATTGAAGGCATCAAAATAGGCAAGGAGGAGACCAAGTTATCACTCTTTGCGGATGACATGATGGTCTACTTAAAGAATCCTAGAGATTCAACCAAAAAGCTAATTGAAATAATCAACAACTTTAGCAAAGTTGCAGGATACAAAATAAACCCACATAAATCATCAGCTTTTCTATATATCTCCAACACAGCTCAGCAGCAAAAACTAGAAAGAGAAATCCCATTCAAAATCACCTTAGACAAAATAAAATACCTAGGAATCTATCTCCCAAGACAAACACAGGAACTATATGAACACAACTACAAAACACTCGCCACACAACTAAAACTAGACTTGAACAAATGGAAAAACATTAACTGCTCATGGATAGGACGAGCCAATATAATAAAAATGACCATCCTACCCAAACTTATTTATCTATTTAGTGCCATACCCATTGAACTACCAAAATACTTCTTCACTGATTTAGAAAAAACCATAGCAAAGTTCATTTGGAAGAACAAAAGATCAAGGATATCCAGGGAAATAATGAAAAAAAAAACACATATGATGGGGGCCTTGCAGTCCCTGACCTAAAACTATATTACAAAGCAGCAGTCATCAAAACAATTTGGTACTGGCTAAGAAACAGAAAGGAAGATCAGTGGAATAGACTGGGGGAAAGCGACCTCAGCAAGACAGTATACGATAAACCCAAAGATCCCAGCTTTTGGGACAAAAATCCACTATTCGATAAAAACTGCTGGGAAAATTGGAAGACAGTGTGGGAGAGACTAGGAATAGATCAACACCTCACACCCTACACCAAGATAAATTCAAAATGGGTGAGTGACTTAAACATAAAGAAGGAAACCATAAGTAAATTGGGTAAACACAGAATAGTATACATGTCAGACCTTTGGGAGGGGAAAGGCTTTAAAACCAAGCAAGATATAGAAAGAATCACAAAATGTAAAATAAATAATTTTGACTACATCAAACTAAAAAGCTTTTATACAAACAAAACCAATATAACTAAAATCAGAAGGGAAACAACAAATTGGGAAAAAATCTTCATAGAAACCTCTGACAAAGGTTTAATTACTCATATTTATAATGAGCTAAATCAATTGTACAAAAAATCAAGCCATTCTCCAATTGATAAATGGGCAAGGGAAATGGATAGGCAGTTCTCAGATAAAGAAATCAAAACTATTAACAAGCACATGAAGAAGTGTTCTACATCTCTTATAATCAGAGAGATGCAAATCAAAACAACTCTGAGGTATCACCTCACACCTAGCAGATTGGCTAACATAACAGCAAAGGAAAGTAATGAATGCTGGAGGGGATGTGGCAAAGTAGGGACATTAATTCATTGCTGGTGGAGTTGTGAACTGATCCAACCATTCTGGAGGGCAATTTGGAACTATGCCCAAAGGGCGACAAAAGAATATCTACCCTTTGACCCAGCCATAGCACTGCTGGGTCTGTACCCCAAAGAGATAATGGACACAAAGACTTGTACAAAAATATTCATAGCTGCGCTCTTTGTGGTGGCCCAAAATTGGAAAACGAGGGGATGCCCATCAATTGGGGAATGGCTGAACAAACTGTGGTGTATGTTGGTGATGGAGTACTATTGTGGTAAAAGGAATAATAAAGTGGAGAAGTTCCATGGAGACTGGAACAACCTCCAGGAAGTGATGCAGAGCGAGAGGAGCAGAACCAGGAGAACATTGTACACAGAGACTAATACACTGTGGTATAATCGAACGTAATGGACTTCTCCATTAGTGGCGGTGTAATGTCCCTGAACAACTTGCAGGGATCCAGGAGAAAAAACACCATCCATAAGCAAAGGATAAACTATGGGAGTGGAAACACCGAGAAAAAGCAACTGCCTGAATACAGAGGTTGAGGGGACATGACAGAGGATAGACTCTAAATGAACACTCTAATGCAAATACTATCAACAAAGCAATGGGTTCAAATCAAGAAAACATCTAATGCCCAGTGGACTTACGCGTCGGCTATGGGGGGTGGGGGAGAGGAAAAGAAAATGATCTATGTCTTTAACGAATAATGCTTGGAAATGATCAAATAAAACATATTTTAAAAAAATACTTTCACCTCTATTTTGTGTGTGTGTGTGTGTGTGTTTTTAAACTCTTACCTTCTGTCTTAGAATAAAGACTAAGTATTGGTTCCTAAGACAGAAGAGCAGTGAGGGCCAGGCAACTGGGGTTGTGACTTGTCCAGGGTAACTCAGCTAGGAAGTGTCTGAGGCCAGATTTGAGTCTGGAAATTCTCATCTCCAGTCTTGGCTCTCCATCTGCTAAGCCACCAAGCTGCACCACTTTCACTTCTATTACCTTATTATAACAGATAACCCCATATGACAGAGAGGAGTTCCAACGAGATTCAAGTAATTTTTCCCAAGGCCGCACAACTAATTGGTGACAGACACAGAATTAGAACTGTCAACCTTGAAAAACACAGAACCACTACAACATCAGAAAGAATAAGTCTTTATTCAGGACAAGAGAAACAAAGCTCAAGATTTGGCCACCACACAGTCAAGTGCTAAATACCACAAAGAGCCAAAGCACTGGGACTCTGGAAACAATGTCCCTAGGAAAACATACTGCCAAAGGAGATTTTCCAGTAAACTGAAGAACTTGGGTCTTATAAACTTCAGGGGGAATATAGGACCTGAAGGTTCATTTGATTGGCTTTACAATGGACACAAGAGAAGGAGTCCAGCCTGGGGGAAGTTAATACTTTACAATGGATACAAGGAAAGGATGATTCCAGCCTTGGGCTGGACTACTTGGGAGAAGCCTCTGATTCAATGGAAAAAAAAACCCTAAGGGTACTTAAGATTTGGTTATATCTACTAATTCTGTCTAAACTGAGATCATTGGGTACGTTAAGGTTTATTACTCAGTCTAAGATAAGGTCAGCCTGGGACTTCCCTTAAGGCAAGGCAAGTTACCCAGGGGACACAGGCAAACTTAGAGGGTTCCATAAATGCAGTTGACAGAACCCAGTTCTACTCACCCCTAGTTCTATTTGTGTGGGATAAAAATTGATTATAAGTGCCCCCTCACTCAAATAAACAAAATCAGAGTCAGAAGACAGGAGTAAAAGGAGGCAGATGTTCATTCCCCTTCATGAAAGAGAGCCCTCCAATGATGGGCTAAGGAGTGCCAAGGGAGCAAGCAGTCAACATATACACAAGATTTCCCCACTGCCTCCCTATCAGACCACACCACCCCTACCCCCAGGCTTTGACCAACACAAAAACACCTGTGCTTCCAACCCACCTCAGGTGAGGCAAGGGAAGCAATAGAGCTGTTCATTTCCCCATCTGTTCATCAGTCTCCCTCCCAAACCTGTCCTGGAGACTTCAACCAACAAAAAGGTAACAAATGAGTTTTTGTAAGCTGAATGCTCATTTTCAGAATAACACACTCAATTCTGTCCCATGCATATTCTCTTTCACTCCCTCCAGAGCCAACTTTTACACACAAACTTCTGTATACATGACACATAAACCAAGGTGGGATTGTATCAAGGAGGTGGGGAATATTTTACCATAATTATAATAAAAACATTTTGGTAGCCCAGCTTCTAACACTACAATAACCAAGTTATCATTCCACATCAGAATAGTTGGCCTTTCTTTGGTCTCAATTTCAACTGAAACTGACTGGATTCCTTCCACCCCCAAACAGCTATGCTTCAGGAAGTTCTTTTATGATGGTCTGGGGGGAAAGCTAGAAATGATTAATTCTGAAGTTAACAGTTTATCAAGCCAGTCTGGCAGGAAGACAGTTCACCTTGATCTCAAGATACATAGAAAGAAAATCAGGGAGAGTATTCCTTGAAATATAAGTCCTCCTGTTTGATGCTAGAACTTTTGTACCAGCAATTAAATTATATGCATTATAGAACAGAGGTATGGGGGACAGGGGAAGAAATTTTTTTTAAAGAATTATTCCAAATGTCAGGTTTGAGGATCCAAAATAAATAAATAAATAAATAAATGAATGAATAAATAAATAAATGAATGAATAAATAAATAATAAATAAGTTGCTACTAACATGTGGGGGGGGAATCACTCATGGCTTACAAAAAATAATAAAAAAATAACTTGGGGTTTGTGTTATTTGCTTTTTAACAAACCTTGAGTTCAGGAATGTGTGAATTGCTGTGTTGGATCAGCCCTATGAACTACAAGGGGAACAAAGTACATGCTATGGATCTAGATCAAGGGTTATAGAATTACCTTGACACTCCTCAGTCCATGTGAACTGGTTCAATTTACTCAGTGTGATTACCCTTCCTTGGTGTCACTCACCTTTCTTTCTATTCTTCCTTGTTTTCAGAGATAATTGTTTTTATGCCAAAAGAACAGTTTGTTCATCTGAGCCCCTCTTCCCCTCTTTCTCCCCAATATACATTAATGGACTAATTTTGAAGCCACAGGTCATCATTGTGTCTCCATTAGTGTTAAAGAATTGGGAGATATTACAATGACTATTTGTGTTTCATGAATTTTTGCTTTCTACAAAGAAATAATGGGGAGATTGGTGGTACTATGTATTTCCCACTATATAGAGCCTTTAAGAATCAGGGCTATGGGGAGGGGGGCAGCTGGGTGGCTCAGTGGTTTGAGAGCCAGGCCTAGAGTGTAAACCTTAAAATTTCTTAGACTTATGAATGTTGGAAATTTCACCATTGGGAAATTTCATACTTGGAAAAAAATTCCTACTGATAGTAAGAACTCTATTGGAATGTGAAACCTCTTGGCATGGGAGGATCTTTCTCCTCCCTACTTAAGATTACTTTAGGACAGAAACCTTTTGCTAAACAATGGAAAGGGCTTTGACCTATGCTTAAGCATAGAACAGGAAGTTCTTTGAGTCATGATTGATTTTAGAATTGATACAATAGAGATACTTGGAATGACAGAACCAGGTCTTGGAACTTACAATCTCCACCCTACTCAGAGTAACAGGATTTAGGAAGGGCTGCAGCAAAGGATCAAGATTTAATTATTTGAGAATATGACCTTCAACAGTCATGTGCAAAGGGGCAGACCTCTGGGTGGTCCTGGGTTAAACTAGAACCACCATTGGCACAGGGGAGACATCGACAGTGATTGGTAGATGTGAGAACTGAGGGGAGGGAACTTAGATGGTTTCCTTAAAGATAGCGGGGTCTGAGGACAGGAGGGAAGGAGGGTTTTTTGCTCTGAGAAGTTTGGCTCTGAGGAGGGAAGTGCCGGAGGTTTTGCTCTGAGAGGTTTTGCTCTGAAGGAGTCTGAGAGGAGAGAGGTCCTGGAGGGAGAGCTCCTGGAGAGGTCTTGAAGGAGGCTGTGGAAGGAGAACTCAGGAGGAGTCAGGAGGAGAATTCTCTGAAACATTTCTTGAAAGGAGGCTCTCTTGAAGGTGGAGCCTGAGGTTGGCATGAGAAGCCTTACCTAGAGAGATCTTGGGTGAGTGATAAAATCAACTGACTGATTTATTCATTCTTATTTCTTTCTTACTTTCTCTCTTTTTCTATTGATTAATCAGTGTATTATAAATTAAATTTCTCTATAAAACCCAGTTGGCTTGGGCATATTCATAAATTGGGAATATATTCCCTGGTGACCATCTTATATTTATATAAACCCAAGACATAGTAGAAAACATATTTCAGTGGTCATGATTGTTATATATTACCCTTGCTCCCAAAACATTTTAATTATCACAAGAGACAGGAGGCACTAGGTTCAAATCTGGTCTCAGACTCTTCCAACTCTTCTGCCTTGGAACCTGTAAAGGTAATTTTAGGGTTGTGACTTAATCTAAATTAATTTGGTCGCCAGGGAATATCCCATTCCTCTTTTGTTAGACTAAGCAGCGTGGCGTAAATCTAAAATTCACAAACCCATACATAGTATTGATTCTAAGGTGAAAGGTAAAGGTTAAAAAATGTAGGGCTATCCTTTAATTTCTAAACTTCAATCTACAAGTGAGTTTCTGCATCATTTTCAACAGGTTACCAAACAACCTCCTTAACCAATAGTTTATTCACCAATAAGGTCATTTTAATCATATATAATATGCCTGCAATAAAATTGAATTATCTATAAACTATAGAGATTCTCTGATGGCGAGTGCTTTGTTAAGTTCAGTATTATATTACAAGAGGACATCAGAGATCTCCAACATCATTCATTCTTAAAATTCATCAACTGGGAGAGGAGTCAAGATGGCAGCTTAGGAGCAGCAATAGCTCAGACCTCTGAAAATCCTTCCTTACTGATCACAAACTGAATGTTCCTAGGGGACTGAAAATCAAATCTAACAACAAGACAGAGCTGGGGAACCCTCCTGCTGGACTCAATTCAAAAGGTATGCCCCTCCAAAAGTCAAAATCCAAGAACACTCAGGCTTAGGGGGAAGGCAGAAGGAAGGTCCCAGGACCCATTCCCCCCCACACCTAGAGTGCAAAGCCTCCAGTGGGAGCAGGAATCTCTGGGCGGGCAAAGGCTCTGGTCTGGAGGATGTACCTTGTGGGCAGGGCTGTGCCAAGCTCAGCGTGTCAAACACAGGCAGCAAGGAAGCAGCTGGAGAGGGAGCAAAGAGCTGGCAGCCTGGACAGGAGGGCTGACACTGTCCATATTGCTCCAGACTTCCAGGAGGTTTTGGCTTCAGAGCACATCCAACCCATCCCAGCTGAACTTAATTCCATCAAAAGACTTCAGAGTACAGGGAATCTCAAACTCCAACAATCCTCCCCCAGAGACTGCACTGAGAAATCTGACAAAGCTCCAAGAGGAGAAACTGACAGAAAGACCCAAAATCAAAAAAAATGAGAGGAGCAAGAGCACAGAAAAATACAGGGAGCAAAGAAGGGATAAATATTAGCAAACAACAGAAAAAGAAGAAAGAAATTACAATTGACAGCTTCTGCACAGGCAATGAACCAAGAACAAACAATACACAGGCAGGCAAGTAATAAAACAGAAATCCAGCGAATTGGATACAGATTTTGGAAGAACTCAAAATGCAATTCAAAACACAATTAAAAGAGGCTGAAGACAATTGGGAAAAGATTTTAAAAATTAAGATAAGTCATCTGGAAACAGAAAATAGTGTCTTGAAAGCCAAAATCAAACAGCTTGAAAATGAGGCAAAGAAGATGAAAGAGGAGGCAAAGGAGATGAGAGATGAGGTAAAGAGAATGAAAGATGACCTCCAAAGAAAATCAGACCAGAATGAGAAAGATGACCAAAAATTCAGGGATGAAATCCAGTCTTTAAAAACAAGAATACAACAACTAGAATTAAGTGACCTCACAAGGCAGTAGGAAACTATAAAACAAAACCAAAAGAATGAAAAAATTGAGGAAAATATGAAGCATCTCATTCACAAAACAGAGGATTTAGAAAATCATTCGAGGAGAGACAATTTAATAATCATTGGTCTACCAGAAGACCATGACAAAAGAAAAAACCTGGACATCATACTACAGGAAATTATTCAAGAAAACTGCCCCGATATTCTAGAACAAGAGGGAAAAGTGGAGATTTAAAGACTCCACAGATCACCTCATGTACATAATCCCCAACTGACAACACCCAAGAATATTATAGCCAAATTCAAGAACTATCAAAACAAAGAAAGATATTGCAAGCTGCCAAGAAGAAGTCATTCAGATACCAAGGAACCACAGTGAGGATAACTCAGGATCTGGCTGCTTCCACACTGAAGGACTGAAAGGCATGGAATATGATATTCTGGAAAGCAAGGGAACTAGGTCTACAACCAAGAATCAACTACCCAGCAAAACTGACTATATTCTTACAGGGGAAAGTATGGTCATTCAACAAAATAGAAGAATTCCAAGAATTTATAAAGAAAAGACCAGACCTGAACAGAAAATTTGATGCCCAAGCACAGAACTCAAGAGAATCATCAAAAGGTAATTTAAAAGGGGGGAGGGGAGGAGAAAAAAAACAAGAAAAAAAACACTTTTTTAAAGAGACCCAATAAGTTAAAATATGTATCCCTATAAAAATAAAGGTCATTGGTAACTCTTAAAAATTGTTATTTTCAATTGGGCAGCTAGAAGAATTACACTTAGAGGGAACAGTGACAAACTCTATAGAATGAAATGACAAGACATAAATAGGTATTTAGACATATGTATGCATAAATAATATACAAGTGTATATATATTATATATACACCTAGAGCTAAAAAAAGAGGTTAATACTAAAAGAAATGGGAAAAGAAGCAAAAGGGGGTAAATTTATATGTCACAAAGAAGCTCGTGGAGGGAGGGGGGGAGAACATCAATACACTGGAAGGGTAAAGAGGTTGGAGATAGGGAATACTCAACTCTTATGTGCATTGAAATTGACCCACAGAGGGAAAAACAACCCAATTCATTGGGGCAGAGAATAGATTTGCACCTTATAGGGGAGTAGAAGTGTAACAAATGGACTGGTGGGGAGGGAAGAAGTACAAGGGAGGGAGAGGGTGGGAGGTAGTTTTAGAAAGACTGCAAGGCAAATAAGGGGGGAATGAGAAGGGAGGGGGTAGAAAGGAATGTAAAATGAGGATGGGAACTAGGGGGATTGACTAAAAACAAACATTGGTGTAGAAGGAAATAGTGAAAGAAGAAAAGGCAGGACCAGGAGTAGAAATCAAAATGCTGGGAAATCATAGTAGTAATCATAATTCTGAATTTGATTGGAATGAACTCACCCATAAAATGCAAGAAAATAGCAGAGTAGATTAGAATCCAAAACCCTACCATATGCTGTCTACAAGAAACATACATGAGGAAGGTAGATATGCATAGGGTGAAAGTAAGAGGATGGAGCCAAATCTATTGGACATCAACTGACAAAAAGAAGGTAGGAGTCGCAATCATGATATCTGACAAAGCCAAAGTAAAAATAAATCTAGTTAAAAGAGACAGGGAAGGTAATTACATCCTGAGAAAAGGCAGTATAGACAATGAGGAAATATCAGTACTCAATATGTATGCACCAAATGGCAGAGCATGCAAATTTCTAAAGGAGAAACTAGGGGAGCTCAAGGATGAAATAGATAGAAAAACTATACTAGTGGGAGACCTGGACCTTCCTCTATCCGAACTAGATAAATCAAACCAAAAAATAAATAAGGAAGAGGTAAGAGAAGTAAATGAAATATTAGAAAAATGAGAGTTAGTAGATATGTGGAGAAAAATAAATAGGGACAAAAAGGAATAGATCTTCTTTTCAGCAGTACATGGTACATTCACAAAAATTGGCCATGTATTATGTCATAAAAATATTGCAAACAAATGCAAAAGAGCAGAAATAATGAATGCAATCTTCTCAGATCACAATGCAATGAAAATAATAATTAGTAAGGGCACATGGAGAGGTAAATCAAAAATTAATTGGAAATTAAACAATACGATTCTCCAAAACCAGTTAGTTAAAGAACAAATCATAGAAACAATTAATAACTTCACTGAAGAAAATGACAATGATGAGACATCCTTTCAAAGCCTATGGAATGCAGCCAAAGCAGTAATACTCAGGGGGAAATTTATATCCTTGAGTTCATATATTAACAAATTAGGGAGGGCAGAGGTCAATGAATTGGGCATGCAAATTAAAAAACTAGAAAGTGAACAAATTAAAAATCCTCTGATGAAGACTAAATTAGAGATCCTAAAAATCAAAGGAGAAATTAATAAGATTAAAAGTCAAAGAACTATTGATTTAATAAATAAGACTAGAAGCTGGTACTTTGAAAAAACAAATAAAATAGACAAAGTACTGGTAAGTCTAATTAAAAAAAGTAAAGAAGAAAACCGAATTGACAGTATCCAAGATAAAAAGGGAGACCTCACCTCTAATGAAGAGGAAATTAAGGCAATCACTAAAAACTATTATGCCCAACTATATGGCAACAAATATGGCAATCTAGGTGATATGAATGAATACTTACAAAAATATAAATTGCCTAGTCTAACAGAGGAAGAAATGGATTACCTAAATATCCCCATATCAGAAAAAGAGATTGAACAATCCATCAAAGAACTCCCTAAGAAAAAATCCCCAGGTCCTGATGGATTCACAAATGAATTCTATCAAACATTCAAAGAACAACTAATCCCAATATTATACAAACTAATTGACAAAATAAGCAAAGAAGGAGTTCTACCAAATTCATTTTACGACACAAATATGGTACTGATCCCAATGCCAGGCAGGTCAAAAACAGAGAAAGAAAACTATAGATCAATCTCCTTAATGAATATAGATGCAAAAATCCTAAATAGGATACTAGCAAAAAAACTCCAGCAAGTCATCACAAAGGGTTATTCACTATGACCAGGTAAGATTCATACCAGGAATGCAAGGATGGTTCAATATTAGGAAAACCATCCACATAATTGACCATATTAACAAGCAAACCGACAAAAATCACATGATTATCTCAATAGATGCAGAAAAAACCTTTGATAAAATACAACACCCATTCCTATTGAAAACACTAGAAAGTATAGGAATAGAAGGATCTTTCCTAAAAATAATAAACAGTATATATCTAAAACCATCAGCAAATATCATCTGCAATGGGGATAATCTAGATGCATTCCCAATAATATCAGGAGTGAAACAAGGATGCCCATTATCACCTCTATTATTTAACATTGTACTAGAAACACTAGCAGGAGCAATTAGAGAAGAAAAAGAAATTGAAGGTATTAAAATTGGCAAGGAGGAGAACAAGCTATCGCTCTTTGTGGATGATATGATGATCTACTGTAAAAAATAGACTCGAATACAGGACTACAATCCCCACGAGCCTTTGCTCCACTTCCCCAGAATGCCTTGTAATCGCACCTGGGCCGAGATCTAGAAGATATTTAAGCTGATTCAAAGGCTTTTGAGGGCTCTCTCTCGGCTCTTTTTGGACTTCCGTTTTGGAGCAGGCGGTCTCTTGTGTGATGTGAGGTTATTTTGTCTAGGCCTCTGGCCTAGGCACATGTTTCTTAGTTGTATATTATTTAATCTTTAACCTTTAATAAACCTCTAAAAAATATAATATTCCTTGCAGAGAGAAACTAATTTCTACCTGCCTCAGTCTCCCCATCTCCCCTAAATTTTAATCTTTACACTACTTAAAGAATCCTAGAGAATCAACCAAAAAAGCTAGTCAAAATAATCAACAACTTTAGCAAAGTTGAAGGATACAAAATAAACCCGTATAAGTCATCAGCATTTCTATATATCTCCAACCCATATCAGCAGCAAGAATTAGAAAGAGAAATACCATTTAAAATCACCCTAGACAATATAAATTACTTAGGAATCTATCTGCCGAGACAAATACAGGAACTATATAAACACAACTACAAAACACTCTTCACACAATTAAAATTAGATCTAAACAACTGGAAAAACATTGATTACTCATGGGTGGGATGAGCTAACATAATAAAAATGGCAATCCTACCCAAATTGATTTACTTATTTAGTACCATACCCATTGAACTACCAAAAAACTTTTTTAGAGAAAACCATAACAAAGTTCATTTGGAAGATCAAAAGGTCAAGGATAACCAAGGAAATCATGAAAAAAATGCAAAGGAAGGAGGACTTGCAGTCCCAGATCTCAAACTATACTATAAAGCAGTGGTCATCAATATAATACTGGCTAAGAGACAGAAAGGAGAAGCATAGACGCATAGAAGCATAGAAGAATAGACTTGGGGTAAATGACCTCAGCAAGACAGTCAATGATAAGCCCAAAGATCCCAGTTTAGGGGACCAAAATCCACTATTTGATAAAAACTGCTGGGAAAATTAGAAGACAGTATGGGAGAGATTAGGTCTGGATCAACATCTCACACCCTACACCAAGATAAACTCAGAATGGGTGAATGACCTGAATATAAAGAAGGAAACTATAAGCAAATTAGGCGAACACAGAATAGTATACTTGTCAGATCTATGGGAAAGAAAAGACTTTAAAACCAAGCAAAGAGCTAGAAAAAAATCACAAAATGTAAAATCAATAATTTTGGTTACATCAAATTAAAAAGTTTTTGTACAAACAAAACTAATGCATCCAAAATTAGAAGGGAAGCAACAAATTAGGAAACAATCCTCATTACAGAAACCTCTGACAAAGGTCTAATTACTCAAATTTATAAAGAGCTAAACCAATTGTACCAAAAAATCAAGCCATTCTCCAATTGATAAGTGGGCAAGAGACATGAATAGGTAATTTTCAGTTTAAGAAATCAAAACTATTAATAAGCACATGAAAAAGTGTTCTAAATCTCATAATCAGAGATGCAAATCAAAACAACTCTGAGGTACCACCTCACACCTAGCAGATTGGCTAATATGACAGCAAAGGAAAGTAATGAATGCTAGAGGGGATGTGGCAAAGTTGGGATATTAATACATTGCTGCTGGAATTGTGAATTGATCCAACCATTCTGGAGAGCAATTTGGAACTATGCCCAAAGGGCGATAAAAGACTGTCTGCCCTTTGATCCAGCCATAGCACTGCTGGGTTTGTACCCCAAAGAGATAATAAGCAAAAAGACATGTACAAAAATATTTATAGCTGCGCTCTTTGTGGTGGCAAAAAATTGGAAAATGAGAGGAAGCCCTTCAATTGGGGAATGGCTGAACAAATTGTGGTACATGTTAGTGATGGAATACTATTGTGCTAAAAGGAATAATAAAGTGGAGGAATTTCATGGGGACTGGAACAACCTCCAGGAATTGATGCAGAGCGAGAGGAACAGAACCAGGAAAACATTGTACATAGAGACTGATACACTGTGGTACAATAGGATGTAATGGACTGCCCATGTTATACTCAACAGACTCCTGTCATCTGTTTCAGAGCAGAATCTGTCTGAATCACAATGTGGCTTCCGACCAGATCGCAGCACCATCCACATGGTCTTCACGGTGAGGCAAATGCAGGGAAAATGCCTTGAGCAGAACCTGAGTCTCTACATTGTCTTCATAGACCTGACAAAGGCATTTGACACAGTGAACAGGGACGCACTGTGGGTGATCCTCAGCAAGCTCGGTTGCCCAGAAAAATTCGTCAAACTGATCCAGCTCTTTCATGTCGATATGACAGGGGAAGTCCTATCTGGTGGAGAGACTTCCGATCGCTTCAACATCTCCAGTGGCGTGAAACAAGGCCCTGTCCTTGCCCTGGTGCTATTCAACCTATTTTTCACCCAAGTATTACAACATGCTGTGATGGATCTAGACCTGGGCATCTACATCAAATACCAACTGGATGGCTCACTATTCGACCCTCGCCGCCTGACTGAAAAAACAAAGACAACAGAGAGACTCATCCTGGTAGCTCTCTTCGCAGATGACTGTGCTCTCATGGCTCACCAAGAAAATCATCTTCAAACCATTGTGGACAGGTTCACTACCGCAACAAAACTGTTTGGCTTGACTATCAGCCTCAGCATAACAGAGGTGCTGTTCCAACCTGCACCAGGGAGGCCAACGAACCAGCCCTGCGTAACTATCAACGGCACTCAGCTTTCTAATGTCAACACTTTCAAGTACCTGGGCAGCACCATCGCCAAGACAGGTCCCTAGACCATGAAATCAATGCCAGGATCCAAAAGGCCAGCCAGGCACTCAGGCGACTGCGCTGCAAAGTCCTCCAACACAGCGGTGTAAGCACTGCGATGAAGCTCAAAGTGTATAACGCAGGGGTCCTCAGCTCGCTCCTGTACGGTTGCGAGACATGGACACTGTACCGGAAGCACATGAAACAGCTGGAGCAATTCCACCAACGCTCTCTCTGGTCAATCATGAGGATCCGATGACAGGACCGAATCACCAACCAGGAAGTCCTCGACAGAGCCAACTCCACCAGCTTCGAAGTAATGGTCTTCTGGAGGCTGACCTGAAAAGACTTAGTTAGGAACTTGCATCCTAGGATGGATTGGAATTATCTCACTAGAAATAGACAAGTTTGAAGAGGTGGTTCACAGAGGGAGGATATAGGAGGGAAATCATGAGTTTTGTTTTGTATATATTGAGTTTGAGATATCTATAGGACACCTAAGTGAATGTCAAGTAGTTGCTGGTAAGGGACTAGAGCTTAGGGGAGTGATTGAAACCAGTCATATACATTTGGTAGGTATCTTTAAGAAAGAATTAAAATCATGGGAGCTAATGACATCTCTAAAAGAACTGGAAAAGGGAGGACCCAGAAAATTGCTATAGAGAATGCTCACAATTAGGAGGCTGAATATGGCTGTTGATTTTGAAAACAGTGCAGGGAAGAAAACGGTCAGAAAACTAGGAAGAGAATCAAGAAAGAAGTTCCAAGAAAACTGAGGAAGAGTATTCCAGAAGTGAAAGTGGTCAATAGTATCAAAAGCTGCAGAAAGGCCAAAAAACCTCAAGACTGAGAAACAGCAATTTAGTAATTAAGAGATCATTGATCTCTTATCACTAACCAAAAGGTGAGACTAAAAAATAAATAGGAGGTTAGGACATGGATTCAAGTGTTGAATGGCATGCTTTTCCCCTAGGAAAAGCTAATAAATGTCTGTAAATTTAATACTGACTAAAGGAGCCAACGTTTGGAATTTTACTTTTCTCTTTGGACCACTTGAATGGTTCATTCAAGTACTTGGTAAAAATAACTCAAGAAGAAAAGAGAAAAAAACAAGACCACCAACAGCAGCAAAACATAGAGGTCACCATTGGTTTTCAAAGACTATACTACATGCAGCACAAGTTCTAGGAGATTCTAGTTATAAATATAAACTTATGATGGTCATCTGAAGACCTGTTCTGTTACATCCCAAAAGATCAAACTAGGAGTAATGGGCAGAAATTGCAGAAATACAGGTTTAGCCTTGACATAAGGAAAAACTTTTCCAATATTAATTATCTCTTGCCAAGGATGTTCAAAGAATATTTATTAAAGTACCAATTGGACTAGTTGGCCTCTGTGGCCCCTTTTCTCTCAGATAAGCTACAAAGACACAGGGTAGCAGAGATTAGGCTACCGAGTCATAGGTTTTAATCTGCTGTTGTAGAGAAAGTATCCATACCAAAGAATCTCAGATCTTTGAAGTACTGAAATATAGGCACCAAAGCCTTTTGCATGACCTTCTCCAACTCTGTATACCAGATATGTGAAAAATCAAAGCTGAAATGTAAATTTCCTCCAAATATTCTATAAAATACTCTGAATTTTTTTAAGCCTAAAGTTGAGAGGAAAATTTTATATGGGTTCTTAAATGTTCTTGTTTTATGGATCCCTTTGTCAATCTGCAGAGTATTGACCCTTTCTTTCTCAGAATGTTGTTTTTTTTTTTTAATCATTGAAGGAAATGCCAGATTTCAGTTACAGCTTACTGAAATCAGAGGTAATTTTTTTCCTCCTTCAAATTTAAAGGTCACCCTGAAATCTATCCATAGACCCCCTGGGAGTCTGGGGACTCCAGGTTAAGAACCTTTGTCTATATTCTGCATTTATTTCTTTGATTAGGGTAGCATGTTGTAGTAAAAGAGACTTAGACTTCTACTTTGAATTTTGATTCCACTATTTATTAGGTCAGTTTACCACTTCAGGGCCTATTCCTCAACTCTCAGTCAACCCGTATTAAGCACTTATTATGTCCTGGGCTAAATGCTGTGGACAGAAAAAGAGGCAAAAGACAGTCCCTGATCTCAAGGAGCTGCCAACCAAATGGGGAAAACATTAAGCAAAGAAATATGTCCTAACAAGCTACATAGAGAATAAATAGGAAGCCAGGAAACATTAAAGATAAGGAAGGCATTGGAATTGAAGTGGAAGAATAGGTGTTAGGCAGTAAGGTGTGAGGTGTATTGTTACTTTTAACTTGAAAGAGGAATGACCAAGACACCAGCACCAGATAATGGAAGTAGATTTGGAAGGAACTGACTGGGAGCCTGCCTTTGCAGGAAGCGCTTTGCAATGGGATCTCAGGACACTATCACATCCCGGGACGGGAGGTGCTTATTGTGCCCATTTTACAGTAGAGGACACTAAGACAGGCAGAGGTGAAGTGGCTTGCCCAGGGTTACCGAGGGAGTGTGCTACTTCATAGCCTCTTATGCCCTTTACTTCTCTGAACCTAGGAGCCTCCATTACCTTGGCTCTCGGAGCCTCAGTATCCCCTCTGCCAGCCCGGTCCTGCCAGGGTCGGCACGTGGTCAATCTCCCCCTCGCGCATGCGCACAGTTTAGGCTAGGGGAGGTGGGGGAGACGTACGGACCGCCGGAAGGGTCACCGTAGGGGCCGCGGACACGGCTCTGCGCATGGACCAAAACGAGGCGAGCCCTAGCCGGAAGCCGTTTCCGGGGCTCCGGAGGGGGAGGCGGGAAGAGCGTAGCCTTCGGACTCCCCAGAGCAGCGATGAGGGATGCTGTGAGGAGGGGACGGGAGGGGCAGCGGCCTACCCATGCCGTGAGGGGTCCAGGCCCGGCAGGGCGGGAACAGGCCGTCAGGCCCGCACGGGGTAGAGGCCGCTTCCCGGCACCATGGCCCCGCCTCCTCCCATGACCCGCGCCGTGGTGACCCGGAAGGGCTTGTGCGGCGGCAGAGCCGGACGCAGGCCTCTTTTCCGGTCGGCGTGGTACAGCGAGCACAGGCCGCTGCGGCTCCCGGAGCCTTCGCCATGAGCGTCCCGGCCTTTATCGACATCACCGAGGAGGACCAGGTCGGCTCCGGGGGACGCGCAGGGCGCGGGGGACTCGGAGCGGGCGGAGGCGGGGGACGGGGAGCCGCCACGCTGGGGTCGGTTCAGCGAGGCCCGGCAAAGCCTGAGGCCTGGAGCGGGTGGTGGCGGAACGGGACGGGGAGGGGGTGTGCTGTCTCGGACACGGACTAGCATCGGGCCCTGAGAAGCCCGGAGCGACATCTCGGGGCGCGGGGAAGCTCTCCCCAGGCGAGCTCTGGTGTTCGTCCACGCGAGAAGAGCGGAGCCCACGCGAGATTCGCGACGGGGAACTCGATCTCCGGTCCTACCTCTGCCACCGCCACTTCCTCGCTGTGTGACCGTGGGCGGGTCACGCCCCCTCTCTGGGCCTCCTGTTTCCTCATCTGTAAAATGGGAAAGTTGGACTAGAGATGGTGTCTGACCTCCCTCTTAGCCAGGAAGCCTGTGACCCCGTGGAGCTCTGGAGCCAGACGCGTCGTGGGGCCCAGAAAGGGTCTCCATGGTGGTAGTGGGGAGGGTCTAGAGGAAACTTGCAAAACATGTGTCCCAGCCCATAAAGCACGAAGTGTGTCACCAACTTGTGCACCAGTGCCCTTCTTAAAGTGTTATCAGCATGCATAGACAAGCCTGGCATTTAGCCAGCATTTTTGGGTCTTCCTTGCTCTGAGGAGCTCCCAGTCTAACGAGGGGTAACAACCACCACACAAACAAGCTACAGACAGGACAGATTGAAGATAGTGCTAGAATCAGGAAGGATTGGAAAGATTTCCTGTACAAGACGGAGATTTTTAGTTGGAAAGCCAAGGGAGTCAAGGGGCAGAGATGAGAGCATTCCAGGCATGGAGGCTATGCCTGGAGTTAAGAGATGGAGAGACTTATTTCTGGAACAGCCAAGAGCCCATTATCTCCAAATTGAAGAGTAGGTGACATTGTCTGGTGTAAGGTATAAAAAGACTGGATGGAGTTGGGCTGGCCTTAATGTAGGAAGGTCCTTGAGCAGAGGATTTTATATTTAATCTTGGAGGTGATGGGGAGCCATTGGTGTTAGCATAGGGAAGTGACATTGTCTGATTTTTGTGCGATAGTAAAACCACTTTGGCAGCTGGGGAATGGATTAGAGTGGGAGAGGACTTGAGGTGTCAGATCCACCAGCAGTTTATGAAGTAGTCCAGTCATGAAGAGATAATAAAGGTCTAAGGTAGTGACCATATCAGAGGAGTGAAGAGATCTTTGGAGAAATGTGACAAAAATGAAATCAGCAAGCCTTGGCAACAGATTAGATGGAGGGAGGAGTGAGAAGTCAAGTTTAACATCTAGACTGTGAGCCTGAGGAACTGAGAGAATATAATAAGGAAAGTGTGAAAGGGATGAGGATTTGGGGAGTTGAGTTTAGTTTTAAACTTGAGTTAGTTTACCATTAGTTGAATATTTATCCTTAGTTGTGGCCTTGAGCAAATAACAAAGTAACTGAGCCTCAGCTTCTTCATCTGTAAAATGAATAATTGGACCTGATACCCTCATTGTTAAGGTCCACTCCAACTCTAAAGTCCTATAGGGAAACAACCTCCACTGAGCCAATCAGCAATTTCTTTTTAACTTTGGTGCTTGAATGCCATTGTTTGGAAGCAGTGAAATATTAAGATATTTGCCCACTTTGATCATTAAAATGTAAATCTCAAACAGTGTGGACCAGAGGAACTTGATTCCAAGGCTGGTCCTCTTATCTGCTGTACCACAACATCTCCATTCAAGGTACCTGAAGTGCATTTTAAGCTTTATTTTATATAGATACATATGTATAATATGCACTTTCAGAATTGCACTGGTCCGTATTGCTGACTTAAGGTATTTTATGGCAATCGCATCTTATTATTTTTTTTTGTATGATAATTTATGAGGTATTCATTTGGGGCTGGGGAAATTGTGAAATTTGTGGCATGCCTAGTGTTTTCCCCCTTTGACTCAAAGGGTTTAATCATTCATTTTATTATATGATAGTTACTGGGGTTACAAAGACAAAAATAAAACTGTCCCTTCTCTCCAAAAGAAGGATATTCTGTCAGGGGAGTTAACATTTACAAATGTATGCACAAAATATATAAAAAGTAAAATGCAGAGTAATGGAAGAGAGGGGAGGTACCAGAAGCTGGGCCTTAAAAGAAGCTAGGTGTTCTAAGACAGCAGTGTGGGGAGAGAATACATTGGATATTGGTATGTGTATACATACCTCCTGTGCAGCTATGGGGGGTGGGGAATGGGGTTTTGGATTGTCCTATCCTTGTAAAGAGTTAATTATCAATTGGTACAATGTATATTTAAGATGAAATGATAACTTTCTGACTGTGAATGGTTTCATTTGAACCTTGTTGAAATTCATTTTGGTAATGTAGTATTGGTTTTGAAGGTGCCTCATGAAAAATCCCTTGTCTCAACCGAAACTAAAAGAAATGATGAAGTTGACATTTAAAGGTTTTGGGGGGGTGGGCTTTAACAAGAAGTTAGAATTTTAATAATGAAGTGTTTTAGTTAGGGGTTAACAGAGGATGTGTGTCCATCCATTGTCAAGTGAAATACCATCTGTGCTTCCTTCTAACTCTTAAGTGTTGTGTTTGTAACTCTTTAGCCCTGAGGGTGACAACCAATGAAGCCTGATTGGGGGGGGGGGGAGAATAAAAGTGGAGGGGAGTTGGAAATAAATGAGGGGGAAAGATGTGTGTAGGAATGGTAGGGTAAGATTATTTAACCTCATATTTCCTATTGTTTGGTACTGATAAAGTTAAATACCTGGATTTTCATTTAGAGATGAGGAGGAAAGAGATTTTCAGGTTTCAAAGAGAGCCATTGAAAAAAGCCTCAAGTGTATTTGGAGTATCTTGTGAGACCAGTGTCACTTGGTGACAGCCTTCCATTGTTGTTGGAGGAAGGTGGAAGAAGACTGAAAAGGTCAGAGGAGGCCATGTTATGAAAGCCATTAATATCTAAACTGGCACTATATTTCTGTAGTTGATGGGAGATCCCACTGGAATTTATTGAATGCAAGTGAATGACATGGTTAGGCCTACACTTTAGGAAGTTCACTTTGACAACTGGATGGAATAGGAAGAGACTATCAAGAAGACCATCCAACAGGCTATTGCAGTAGCCCAGGCCGAGATATCAGAACATAGAAGGGAGAAATACAAGACATTGACAAGACTTGTCAGGTGTTGAATGATTTTATGAGTAGTGAGAGAGTGAGGAGACAAGGATGGCACCCAAGTTCTAAGCTTGAGTGACCAAGAGGATAGCGGTTCCCTTGATTTTTAATATGTTCAATATGGAAAATTCAATATGTCAAATATAGGTATCTAAAGATGTGAGTCTGGCAGTTAGCAGACAGGTTAAATCCATGGGAGATGATGAGATCACCGAGTGAAATAATAAAGAGGGAAAAGAGAAAAGGACCCAGGACAAAGCCCTGTAAGTCACCCATCATTATTAGGTGGTGGAACCTTGATGGAGATCCAGTAAAGGAAATTGAAGAGTAGTCAGACAGGAGCAGGAATGGAACAGAATAGTGTCATGGAAACTTGAGAGAAGAGAGTGATCCAAGGGAATCAAAAGACTGCAGGAGGTCAGGGAGGATGACTATTGAGGGAAAAGCCATTAAATTTGACCTTTAAAAGATCATTGGTGATTTTGGAGAGAGCAATTTGAGTTGAATAAAGGCAGAAACTAGATTATAGATTTAAGATACTATCTTAAGAAGAAAAGTTGGTTTGTAAAAGAGATTTGGCAGTAGCTTACAGGAACAGAAGGATCAAATGAGAGTTTTTTGAGTTAGATATGTTTGTAGGTAGTAGGTTAGCAAGCAGTAGACAGATATTGAAGATTAGAGAATATGGATTCTAGAAAGAGGTGGTAGGTAACCTTCCAGAGAAATATAATAGAATAAGATTATATATATGTATATGTGTATGTGTATATATATGTGTATGTGTATATATACACATATATATGTGTGTGTGTGTGTGTATATATATATATGAGGGTTTGTCCTGGTAAACAGAAGTACCACCTCTTAAAATGAGGATGTATATGACCTTTAAGGTTCCTTTCTTCTCTTGACTCCATAGTCCTTTGATCATATTTTAGTATCATGGTATTCCTAAATCAGGTCATGATTTTTCCCATCCCTAAAATGGATCATACATTACTCAAATCCTGTTTTGTATCTTGTTGCTTTAAAATCCTTGATTCACCCAATTTAGCACTTGGGGCCAGTGAAGATGACAGGTGAAAACCATGTGTTCATTGAATAAATACTAGAGAATAATTCACATGTGGACAAAAAGTGAGTATCTTCTAATTTGTTTGGACCATATTTTAGTATTATATCTCACATAAATCAGACTACCCCCACAAAATCACAGACTGAGAATTGAAAATTTCTTGGAGGCACACCAATCCAGCCATCTTGGACAAAGCACTCAGAATATAAAATCCATCCTCTGCCCTCAGTGAACTTGTATTCTATTTGGACAAAAATAGTATGTTAACAAAAAGTGACTTGGTGTAGCTACATAAGGACTCTGGGGAGCTCTCTGCCTGATAAAAGCAGCCATTCCTGATAACTAATTATAAAGTTTTTCCTTGCATCAAGCCTGAATTTGCCCCTTTGCAACTTCTTGCCCTTCATTCTTTCTCCTAAGGCAAGTAGAATCCTAACACTGAGAGACATTACTTCCTGTGACTATTGGAGAGCAGACTAATGCTATTTAAGGAGGAAGCCAACTCCCTTCCTCAAAAGCAGAATTCCTGCTATTTCACCTAATAATAATCCCTTCAGACTCCCAGTATAGTGGACCCTCCATTTCTTATTATTTGTAATATAGTTACATTTGGCACCAGTGCCTCTTGGATGGCAATTGCTTGATGTATTCATGGAACCAATTATTTGACCCCTTGGCCATTGCATGTTTGGGTTGAGAGCAATGGGACAACATTATGTTTCCATTCATAGTTGAGTATCCTCTGGTCTTGTGACAGTTGATGTGTCAGGCAGAGTGTGTCTAAGAAGCTTAATTGTACAGGAAGAAAAACATCTTGTTCTGTGGAGCATGGTGGTGATAGCCTAGAGTTCCAGTTGGAAGTGAGACCTCAGTGGCCCTCTAATTCAGCCTAGTCAGTCACCAGTTGAATGTTCTTGTTGGGCTGGTTGGCTGACCAATCTTTCTAAAGGCTTTTTTTTTTTTTTTTAGTCTAGGCCTCTAAACAGAATGGCTTGTCCACAGAGCTCACTGCCAGTCCATTTATGAATAGGGCTCCCCATTAGCTTGTTGTTTTCCTCATCTCCTGAGAACAAAGCTGTCCATTTGATTGCAGTGGTTCTTGTAGGGTTCATGGGAATCCAGCTAACAAAGGAGAGTGATAGCCCCATACCTTCTTGCCTGATTGCCTTCTTTTGCTTTCTCTTACATGCTGGTTCACATGTTGTGAACCTCTTCCCAGTCTCCCCTTTATCACCCTTGTTACACTGAACTAATTAAGCTCCGTTAGGAACTGTGCATTTGTCTTTCTTTGTATCCCCATCACTTAGACATATGGTGCATGGCTAAGACCAAGCTTTATACTTTAATTTTATGATTGTCCTTATATATCCCTTGATGTTTCTGCTTTTCCCCTATACTGGAAAAAAGGAAGAAATAGAAATATCCAGCACCAAGGTCTTCAATATGTAAGGGTTATGGAGAGATAAGAGTACAAAACAAGAATTTGGCTCAAAGGCATGCAGCCCAGTAAGCCCCCATTGAGGTGGTTCTCCTTGCCCCTGATGAAAATGTAGCCCTTTAAGTAAGCTGAGCTTTTGTACCCTGCTCCCTCCATCCTTCCTTATCTGTTGTTCAGTTGCAAGGCCTAACTATCTGGTTAGCCTTCTTGAAGCTTAAGCCAATTTGAAAGATTTTCTTCCATATATTAAGTGCCATTGTGTTTGGCCACTGTGCTAGGTGCTAATAAAAGAATGATATAGTTCCTGCCCTTGAGGAGTCTGCACAATACCAGGCAGATATATACTTGGATAAGCATAATAATACAGTTTAATTTTAGAAGGGAAGGGAAATTCACTAGCAAGTAGGAAGGAATAAGGGCAGGATGCATCTACCTGAACCAAGTCTTCCCGTAGAAGACATAGCTATGAGATGAGTTGAGGAAGTTTATTCTAGGAGTGAGACACTGAGTAAAGGCAGAAAACAGTGTTGTATGCCACGGTTGAGGAACAACTTGTCCCTGGTTTGGCTGGAATGTAGAGAGAATGTAAGGAAGTAGAGTATGAAATATAAATTGTGGAGGATTTTAAATCCTAGGCTAAGTGGTATATATTTGAGAGCATTGGGGAGTGTTATGGTGGTTATGCCTCCAAAAGATTATTTTGGCAGCTCTGGGGAAGATGGATTGGAGAAGTGAGAGACCCTTTAAGAACTTTCTCCTTTGGTCCAGATGAGAGGCAATAAGGGTCTACACTGCTGGTTGCAGTGTGGGATAGGAGAACTGGAGGTGTTGAGAAGGACAGTTAAGGATTAACAATTGTTTTTAAAATGGTTACAGGAATTGGGGATGGCAGAGGTTACTAACAAGGTGAGTAGGAACTTTGTGATTCACTCAAAGGAAGGAGGGAAGTTTAAATGCAGTGAAGTTTTTGTCTGTTTTTAGAAGTGCTGAATTTCAGATTCCTGGGGAACACCTAAGAGGATACTTGCAAAATCCATTGAAGTAAATTTGTTTTTAAACTGCTACAAGTGCTGCATTCAGGTAGTGGAAGTGTTTGAAAGAAGGGCTCTCTCCAATCATAGAAACTCTTGGAGACTGGAAGGACCTAAACTATCAACTAGTATGCCACTTACCTGAAACACAAATCCTTCGCAAAATCCACCAACCATAAAAGGTTGTTCATTTGACATTTCTAAATTTCTGCCCAAAGCAAGGGAAAGAATTTCATCAATTCAACTTCATCCTTTTTTTTATTTTTTAAATTTTTATGGTCTATTCAAAGTGTTTTATCAATGCAACAAAAAACTTCCTGCTTGTTTGTAAGTACCTTTAGGGTACAAGAACATTATGTTTATCATTGTATTTGCTATATTATAGAAGTTATCAAACTCTTAAGGAAGGCTGAGTTGCTTTTTAAAATATCCTTAAGTTGTAACTTTCTTAACAGTTTGTATGTATTACATATGTAAATGCCTATTGTACAGTTTATATATGTCCATTGGTTCTGAGTATGTAATAGACTCCTCTAAATTGCTTTATGCATTAATTTTTAATATGTTCAAATTGACAATAGATTTAGTAAGGTTTTTTTTCAATCATTTAATTAAAGTGTCATGTATTAAGCACCAATTGTGTGCCAGGTACTATGCTAAGTCCTGAGCATACAAGTAAAACTAATAAAGCAATCCCTACTAACAAGGAACATTTATAAGAGAAACAAGTAGTACATATATAAGCATATAGAATAAATATGAAGTAGTTAAATACAAGGTTGTTTGATAGGCCACTGGCAGTTGAAGGGCCAAAGAAGAAAGGAAATTCTTTAGAAAGCTGTTATACGTATTTATAGTCTAAGAAGTAGGATAAGGGAGTGTCTATAGCCTTCTGTCATTAAATGCACGTTGGTTCAACAATTTTGGTGGGTTTGCTAATTATTATCTTAGAAGATGGAGTGAACCTGGCCCCAGTAGAATATAATACAGGACACTAACTGGGTAGGTAGGAGAATCAAATAGGCTTAGCAGCAAGTCTTAAATTGGGGAAGGATGTTGGGGGAGAGGGTATTGATTAAAA
The DNA here is from genome assembly GCF_027887165.1 of Monodelphis domestica. Classification (NCBI taxonomy): domain Eukaryota; kingdom Metazoa; phylum Chordata; class Mammalia; order Didelphimorphia; family Didelphidae; genus Monodelphis; species Monodelphis domestica. Next base: position 43,793,247 of record NC_077232.1, on the reverse strand, counting down.
GGAGATGCTTCCCTAAGTGGGTCTTTCTTTGTAGAAGGGGATACCAGCTCTAGACTTGTACTGCTTCTGTCCTCTAAGACTTGCATTTCATTATTCTTAGTGCATTATTAATTCACTTGAGAGTTAATGAGATGAACAAAAACACAAATATAGATTCATTTATTTTGCTTAAAAGAGCCTTGTGTCTAATGAGTCTAATGCATCTCTTGATGTCCCAAGGTCTTGCATGTTCATAAAAAAGGAAGAGAAATAATTTGTAAAAGCAACACAATATCAGCATTGTTCTGTGGGCTACTTAAAAATATCCCTTGACTTTTTTCTGAGTCAAACTGATTGTCCCTCCTTTTGGAGGTGAATTACTAAGGATTTGCTGTATCATTAAAGTGCATGGGTGAGAAAAGAAATAAGCTACTAAACTTAGGGGGAGGATCAATGTATTAGTCTTCCTAAAGCAAAGATTTTTAACTTTCCTTTTTTTTTTTTGGGTTGTGGTCCTCTTCTCAGAATGCTTTTAAATTCAAAAACATTTAATATTAAAGTTATCTAATTATATTAAAATAGTTGTCAGAACGTTCTTTTAAAATATTTATAAGTTTACAGGCTCCAGATTAAGAACCTCTACCTTAAAGTGTCTGTAGTTCCTGGATTTTGGAAATTGAAAGTATTTTAGGAGCATTTCATGTTGCTTTGATATTTTAGGGTCAATGTGTGAAGTTCCTTAGAGTTCTAAATTGTTTTCTTTCTCTGCATAGGATCGTAGTTATAATATTTCTATTTAGAGATGGGGTGGGAGGACACAATAGTGTTCCCATTCTAAAGGAAAACCACTTGGGACTGCAGAGTTATGAAATGGATTATTTTAGCCAGTAACTAGATTCTTGTTCTATCCTAAATAGGGGTGTGTGTGTGTGTGTGTGTGTGTGTGTGTGTGAGTGAGAGAGAGAGAGAGAGAGAGAGAGAGAGAGAGAGAGAGAGAGAGAGAGAGAGAGAGAGAGAGAGAGAGAGAGAGAGAGAGAGAGAGAGAGAGAGAGAATATGTTTATTTGTATAGTTTTATCTTTGGGCATAAAGGGATAGATAGATAGATAGATAGATAGATAGATAGATAGATAGATAGATAGATAGATAGATAGATAGATAGATATTCATATATATATAAATCCTATATACAATTTCTTTGGGTTGATAGGCTGCAGAACTTCGAGCTTACCTGAAATCAAAAGGAGCTGAAATCTCTGAAGAGAACTCGGAAGGTGGACTCCACGTAGATTTAGCTCAAATCATTGAAGCCTGTGATGTTTGTCTAAAAGAGGATGATAAAGGTTTGTCCTTGATGTTCCTTTTTCTTTGTAGAACATTCACAGGTACCATTCATTGTGGATTTTATTATTACTGGTCAGAGTAAGCCTATAATTTGTTTCCTATGATGACTATTTAAAATTTTTTCTTGTACCAGTCTTTTGATCTGTATTACAATGACCGCGATTGAGACCTGATTGCTAAAATGTTCCTGCTCCCACTGAATATGACCAGCCTCCTGATCACCAGCACAGCTCAGTCTTGGCCTTTGACCTTTTGGTTAAGTGGTCTCTAACCTGGTAGCTATGTGAATACCTCTATCCTCCAGCATAGCTTTCCATATCCTACACTATTCCTTGACAAGGAAGCTTCAGTTCTTGATTCAGGGCTGCCCCTTAAGTTACATTATTTGGTCAAACATTCTGTTAACCAGTAGTGTTAGACTGGGGGTACCTGTATTAGAGACCCATGTCTTCACAGTAGCAAAACTTGAGGCTAGGTAAATTCTCAGAGGGTTCATCATATCTTACTATTGGAGAGGCAGTGGCCCCTAAATCAAGAAGACCTACATTAAACTCCTGCCTCAGATACATACTAGCTACAAAACCACAGGCAAGTCACTTTTAACCTTTAAGAGCCTGAGGCAATACTCTAAGACTGGATTGCAGAGATATTGCTGGGCTGCATTGGTAGACATAATCTATACTGGTGGAGGTGTATAACCTAACAAAAAAATTGTTTACTATTAGCCTTTAAGAGAGATTAAACAAAAGAAAACTAAAGGATATTTTTACTTGATGATATCAGTATTTGAGGAAATGTATTTCTTAGGATCTTTAGAAGTAAGTTGTAGTGATCTGAACATTAATTATATTGGCCAGATTTTTTTCATTATAAAAACTGGAAAAATTCCAAAGGAGCTGATTACAATCTGAAATTGCATTGGGCTTCGGCTTATAACACTCACAAATGAAAATGGCTCACATAATTTAATTCTCAATTATATTTCAGCTTAACATTGCTTTTTATTGGTTTGTTGGCTTTTCCATATGTAATAATAAACTTGTGGAAATATGTAAACTATCTTTACTTTAAGTTAAATGAATACTGTCTTAAAGTTTGAGGAGTTATACAAATACAGAAGATAATTTGTACTGGAACAACATGCCAGAGAAATGTATATATGTATGTAACAGATATGGTTATCAGATGAACATAAATGAATGTATGTGTATGTATAGTATACATACATACACACACACACACACACACACACATTTCCATGCAATCCCCTGAGTGTTGTGAATTCAACAAAATTAGCTTGATTTTAGTTGATGAAGGACTTCATATTTGATGCAGTATGTTGAACAACAGGTATATCTGAGCTCTCAGCACAGAATTACAGGGAACCAGGTTAGACCTTTTTACAGGTTGGAACCTCTATTTAAAGTCTTTATCCTTATAACCATTCCTTTATCAAAGTGCATTAGCATTATTATATCACAATTGATTGCACCACTAATATTTGCATAGATGTCGAGAGTGTGATGAACAGCGTTGTGTCCCTTCTCTTGATCCTGGAGCCGGACAAGCAAGAAGCTTTGATTGAAAGCCTGTGTGAAAAGCTGGTTAAATTTCGGGAAGGGGAACGTCCATCCCTGAGACTGCAACTGTAAGCACAAATTTAGAGGAGGATGGGATTTAAAGAAATATTTTCATAGAACCACTTATAGAATGAATGGTCTTTGGAAATTGTATTGTTACTGTCAGTATTTAATAGAAAACAATGATTAGCATCATACATATGGAAGAGTGTACAAGTACAAGTTGTTGGTGTTAATCTTTTCTTTTTTGACTAGGCTGAGCAATCTTTTCCATGGAATGGATAAGAATACCCCTGTAAGATATACAGTCTATTGCAGTCTTATTAAAGTAGCAGCATCTTGTGGTGCCATCCAGTACATTCCAACTGAACTAGATCAAGTAAGTTATTCTGTAAAGTATTCTTCCTACTTGTGGAAAAGAAGATTTTAAATTACTTCTAAAAAGAAAAAAGTCAAATTCTAAATGATATTTCTTTTAAACTATGGTTTCTCTTTTCATTTCTATAGGTTCGGAAATGGATTTCTGACTGGAACCTCAACACTGAAAAAAAACATACTCTTTTGAGGCTCCTTTATGAAGCACTTGTGGACTGCAAGAAGAGGTAGTACTCAGAGCTAATGAAGTAATTTAAAATTGTTCAAGGCTTAGAGGTGGGTGAGGGTCTTTTTATAGACAGGTATATTGGATAACATTTAAAAAGGGCGAGTAGTATGGCTCCACTTTGTAAATCACAGAATTGCCATAAATCTCTTTCTGTACATTTTACTCCATTTACTTTGAACATAGTTCTTCACTGCATCTGTTCAGATTGGTATCTTAAGAGCTTCTTCGTTTAATTCTAAGTTAAACAATTCATTCTAGAAAGATGACTGTAAAGTTAATAGTGGAATCTTTTTGCAATCTTTAAACTTAAAAAAAAATAAAACTTGCTTTTGTTCAGAAAATGGTACAAATGTTAATCCTCAAGCTTCATAGCTTTATGCCAAGTTTATTATTTAATGGTGCTTTGATGTCTTCGTGCGTGGTAGTGCTATCTCTGTTGTTTAATGGCAAAGGGGATCTATCAATCAAAGTTAGCACAATCAAAGTCTCTTGTGTAAACAGTACCTTTAAGACAAAACTTTGTGGTAGACAGTGCTAAATGAATACCTATTAAGCTTTTGCAAAAGATTATTTGGGGATTTGAAGACTAGTCTTGAACCCAACAGATTTCTTACACCAAAAATATTGATTTTTTTTTTTTAAGTATCACTGACTTAATAGCATGCCTAGAAATGACAGGTTTGGTGGGTTTAATGGGATTGATATGTAGTGTTTTTCACTAGTGATGGGTAGCCCCTTTGTTTTCAAACTGAAAAGACTGGGATATATCAATTACTTACTGCCCAGAAATCTTATCCTCCATGGCAATTTGTTAAATGATTTGATTTACTCATTTATTGGTTTATTTTGAAAAACTAGTCTTCAGGGCAGTTTCAGCATATTCTTTTGCCATGGTTCTTATGAATGAAAGAACAAACCAGAACAGCAATGTTCTGTCTTCCTCCCCTCTTCTGTTTCCTTATGGGTGGGTTAACTTTAATTCTTTATTAAATATTACTTGAGTTAAAATCATGTAAATCTTTTTGCAGACAACCTATTATACAGGATCTGTAGGAAATTTTGGAATTTTGTTTATCTTGAAAGTTAGAAAATCGGAAAGTTTTTCAGAGCAGTTACCCCTCTTTGGCAGAAAAGAAAACAAGCAGTGACCTTGCACTCATGACCTGGTTCATTCTCCTGGATCAGTGGGCACCATCTACAGCATGCTGGGAAACCCATAGCAGCATTCCAGGCTTAGCGCTTTTAAGATGTCAGTAGAGGCAGGATAGAGAAGGTAATAAAAGAAAAATAACAAACATTGATAAATGAAATCCTTTGCTGTAGAGGTCATTAGAGCCATATTTTGTTAGCTTCAGATTTTCATAATTTAATGTACACCAGGTTTTTTAGAACCATTAGTGGATAAGACTCAAGATTAAAATTGTTTTAAAATTGTCAAGTACTCTTTTAAGTTCACCGTAAAATACAGATTATGTCTGTCCTTTCCTAAGTAGCAAGGTTCAACAAGCACCTTGAATAGCATTCAGTTAGAGATGGAGAAGATAAATGTCTTTTCCAGCATTGCCTCCTTTTTTCATCATGCCCTGCCCTTTATTAATGCTCTCATTTTCAGACAATGAGCCTGCCTTTGACTAGATTCTGTCACTTTGAGGTCCAGGGCTGCTTTTGAGCAGGTTCATGCTCAATTTCCTGTATATCATGATATAAAATTCAGTGGTACTGTCATGGCCACTGGCCTAGAGTTCATGCCTTCGTATACGAGTTCATCTAGGGCTCACTGTCTTAAGTTCTGTTGTGATGATGATTAGAGAATATCCCTACTTGTCTTTGACAACTGAAACTGAGCCTTGAAGAAAAAAAAGTGACTAAGAAGAAGCTGTGGATGGGCTAGTGACTGCCTCCAGTTCTGAAGTCAAGCCATTTGCCAATAAATAGGGAAGGAAAGAGCCCTTGGCTAGGAGTCAGGAGACAGGAGTTGTAGCCTCAGTTCTACCACTCCCTATGGTGTTGAGCCAGTTCTCCTTTTATGAGCCTTTCTTCAACTGTATGTTGATGGTTTAGACAAGATCATGAAGATCCTGCCAGCTCTACACAGACTCTCTTGGGTGAAAACTTGGCTGGGCTAATTATTAAGCTACTTTAAAAATCTACCCAGAGAAGAAATGTCTAAAGATTAATCTCCCTTTCCCCTTTATTCTCAAAGCTTAAAAGTGGATTTTATCTCCTAAATGGTAAATTTTGAACTTCAGCATCTTAGAATTGACTTTGTAACTACTTGTTGGAGGAGTACACATAAAGTGGTGCCTCTTGGAAAGTCACCTTGCATTTCACAATTTTTTCATTAGATAAGATGGATATAATGGAACTGATTCATTGGGAAAATCTTTAATAGCAACACCTGTTTGTGGTGATGCCACAAGGCCATTGGGAGTAAAGCTGACATTTATTTAGCCTTTAAGGTCTGTAAAACAATTTTTCATACATTCTTAATTGGTCTTCAGCAATGAACCCTTTAAAGAAGGTACTGTTGTTGTTATTGCTATGTTTCAAATGAGTAAAGTAGGGCTTAGAAAGGTTAATGACTTGTCCATGGTATAGCTCAGCACCCAATATCCACTATCCCAATAGGCTACATTCAGATGTTTCATTTTATAAAATGGGTATTATACCTGCAACATCACTCTTATTTGGGATGATGTGTGACACCTAGCATCCTTATTACAGATACAGTTTCTCTTTTATTGAGTATAATTTCTGACTAAATTTGAAAGAAAAAGGCCTCATCTGGCAAACCTTACTCTTTAGAATAGCATTTAAGTTTTGGAAATAAATGGTACAACTGCTCCTTATTTTTCCCTGATTGGATCCAGATGTGTATATGAAAAGAGTTCTAGTAAATAACAAAAAAGCCTTTCCTTCTCACTGGGAAAAGGTTTTTCTGACTGGTGCTTCATCAGTTAAAGAGAATGAAGTGAAGAGTGAAGGTAAATATTTTGTAAGAATCCAAATTTAACTAATACATTTTGCTTACTTTGTCCCTTTTTGCTGACTAAAATTAATTACCCATATCATTTTAACTGTCTCTAGAATGAATTTTTAAAAATATTTGGGTGGTTGTAATGATTTTCAGATTTCTAAAACAAAATGTCTTTTTTTTTCCTTAGTGACACTGCTTCAAAAGTCATGGTGGAATTATTAGGAAGTTACACAGAGGACAATGCTTCTCAGGCTCGGGTTGATGCCCACAGGTAATTTGTTGGATTGCTTCAAGAATCCTTCAAAAACTTGTAACAGTTGTAGTCATTGTTTGATGACACTGGTACTCTGGTTCTAGATTGGCAACTAGAATTAAAAGTCATGTGGCTAATCCTCCTAGAGTTTAGCATAATGAAATAGATAAGAGAAATTAGTAAAGTGTTAGCATACTACCAGAGATTGCATGAGAGAACCACATGAGATTTGAGAACTATGGTTCATGTACCAGTAGTAAAGGATTAAGAACTCTCCTTCCCCCAACCCCAAATGAAGAAAACTGGCCAATTAGAGCTCTGCAAAATAGTTTGGATCCTTCGAATCTGTGAGTTTTCCAAGACCTTGTTAATGAATGTGGTTTGTGTAGGTAGGGAAGTCTGGTGCCTTGCCCACACTATAAAGTTCACATAAGTTTTGACAGTCAGCATTTTCAAAGTAAGTAGTAATTTATGTGACTGAATAGGGAGAGGCCCAAACCTGGGTAATGCTTCTATATATTTGAGTTCTTTAATGGAGCATCTATGCCTAATGAACTAAGTTTATTGATTTTATATTTTAACTCCTCATTTGTTGTCTTCTGTGGTTTTATGTTTGACTTTTGCTCATTTGCTGTGCTATATCATTTAATGCTGTAAACAAAGTATATTATAGTCTGTGAAAATAACAAGTGAACTCTTAAAAGATTCTTATCTTTAAAATGTTTTGTTTTCACACCAGGTGTATTGTCAGAGCATTGAAAGATCCAAACGCTTTTCTTTTTGACCATCTTCTTACTTTAAAACCAGTCAAGTTTTTGGAAGGGGAGCTTATCCACGATGTAAGTAGTTTTATCTCTTTAACATGAAAATGTTCCATTCATAAGATTTACGTTCCCAAACATCTGGCTTTGTTGTGTATTAGTGAACATTAAATTTAAATGTGAATTAGAGGCACGTATGGGTAGAAGAGAGAAACCACATACAGTCATCTTCTAAAATAAGTTAGCTTTTGCCCTAGCACTACCTTGGCTGTTCAATCTCCAGCACTAAGCAAGTATATACATATTCCAGAAATTCACTTCATTTGATGAACATAAGCAAAACATAATTGGGAAGTTTTTTGGAATTCATTAAATCAAATTTGTTGAGCGTGTTTAAATGAATTTTGTATTATTTCCTCTTTGTGGGTTATCTGTGCCATTGCCCCCATTCACATGGATAATTGAGAATTTAATTATTGCTGTCTCCTAATTCAGTGATCTCAAAAAGTAAATGGTTTTGGTAGTGATTAAATGCAACAAATTAAAGGACTGTGTTAAGAGAACCTTATGATACTTTTTGTTACTTGAAATTTTTAAAAAATGTGTCATGGCTTTGTTCTCTGTTTATACAATGCTTTACCATATCATAGGTTTGTTTTCCTCCATTTATTTAGCTTTTAACCATTTTCGTGAGTGCTAAATTGGCATCATATGTTAAGTTTTACCAGAATAATAAAGACTTCATTGATTCTCTTGGTAAGTTTTGTTTTGTTTTGTTTTGTTTTGCTATTAGAAATGGGATAGAGAGGGTATGTTGTCATTTTACTATTTGTTACTCTGGGGTCTCAGGGGGGTGGGGGGGGCTGATTTTGAAAATGGCCAAGAAAAAGATAGATGAACTCTTAGAGAGGGGGGAAACAGAAGAGATAAGTCACTGTGACATAATGGAAATAGCATTGGCATAAGAATCAGGAGTCCTCTGCTACTTGTGACCTCATACAAAACCATAACCTTTCTGGGCCTCAGGTTTCTTATCTATAAAATGACATGGTAAACGGGGTGAACTTTAAGATTTCTTTCAGTTCTGAATACTATCTATGAATATGGGGATGTCAGTGAGTCTTATGTAGAAAAAAACTGTAATTAAGTGTTTGGAAATACCGAGGAGCCTGGTTCCAGCCAGTGTCTGTGGGAGGAATAGTAAAGAAGAAGCTGGACAACACTTTGTGAGTATGTTACTGAGAATCAAGGAATTTAAAGGAAAGTATTCTTTTTATCTAAGAGAAGCTATCTAGAGTCTATCAAAATTGAAAGATTAAATTCTTAGAACTAACCAAATCTACCAGCTTAAAACCCCAAGAAAATAAATTGTCAGGTTTTTTTGGTTTTGGTTTTTTGTTGTTGTTTTGTTGTTGGGGTTTTTTTTGTATTCTTGAATACTATTTAGGGTTAAGTTTGACACACATTTAAGATCTGTTAGCATAATAACTGGTACGTTTCAAAGCAAGAACAAGATATATTCAGATACTGAACTTAAATAATATTGTATAAATCTTCTTGAAATTCCAAGTAGCTATGTGGATAAATGAAGTGGCATGGTGGGTAAATAGAGAGCAATCCATGGAGGTAGGAGTTCTGGGCAAATCATTGAAGTTCTTAGTGCTCTGGTCCTCTGGTGTCAATGTAAGGATGCCTGCCAGCGCAGAGACTTAGAAAACCATCTATTGACCGCATCTAGGGTTTTGTGTATTTTTGTTTTGTTGAACATTTCCCAGTTACATGATAAGCTGGGTTAGGCCTTGGGCCTTAGTAAGGAGGCTGTGTTTGATGCCTCTGCTCTGGGCAGCCCTTAGTTAGGCCTAGAAGTAGCAGTGAAGGTACAGCCTGTATTTGTAGAAGGAGTTCCTAATCCGTCCATAGTGAGTATGGGAGTTCACTTGCCTTAATTGAGGTAGACTATAGGGGACTTCTTCACAATAGGGGAAAACCCATTAGACTAAGCAATTTTTTTCTCAAATGGGAATAAAGATATTCCAAAGACAGACTGAGTGGAGGGATTTTCAGCATTAACATTATGTTGGACAGTTCTTTCTCCCTCAATCATCTATATAAGTGTTCAAGCATAAGGAAGAATGAACTCTGACCCATTTCAGGCAGTAAATATTTAGAAAGTGTCTACCATCTGCCAGGCACTCCCATTATTCTGGTTCATCTACATATTTAAGCCATGAAATTTTAGCAAGGCAAGTAGTGTGTCACCCCTAGTCCATGTGGGGTTTAAACCCTGCCTCTGTCCCAGACTGGTTATGTGACCCTGGGCAAGTCATTGACCTCAGTGCCCAAAGGCTTCTCACCCAGGAGTTTCCTGTCAAGCACAAGCACAGCCCCATACCCTCTGAATTATTATTTTATGTTTGGTGTTCTTGATGTAGTAATTTCAGAAAATACACAGTAGGCCAAGCACACAGAGACAGTGCAAAACCAGTTCTGGTCTATTATTTGGAACAATTAAATTTGTCCTGAGTCTTCTAATGTGCTCCCTCATTTTACAGATGAGGAAACTGAGGTCTAGAACAGTCTAGTGATTTGCAAGAAGCTCTTCATTTTGTCCTGGAACAGTTCATGCTTAGCTAACCTGGTTTCATCTGGTGGTGTCTATAACGACTGGCATTTTGGGAGGTGCTCTCCTTTTAGGTTTGGGGTTCTGCCTGGCCTTGAGGCCAGGAGGGAGATTTGGGGGTTTCTCCCTACTTTTCCTCATCCATCAGCATTCTCCTTGCTGGTTCCAGGGCTAGAGGGAAGAGGGCTGCACAGGGAAGGTTTGGGGTCTCCCTGGGCCATCCCATTGGCTTCTGTTTGCAGATTGACTGGATACGCTTCTAACTTTGAAACAGATTCGATTAAGGGAGGCCGTCTGTCTGTCTGTTGGGGGAGGGTGGCCTCCTGAACATTTCTGGCTTACTGACTTAGGTAACAGGAAGGTAAACTGGAGGCAAATGTGTGTCTGGGTGCGATGCCTCGCCAGGCGCAGCGGCCCTAGAAAGCCACCCTCTGCCCAGTTAATTTGTTCCATGGCACGAAGCTCTGTGATGGAATGTCAGTGTCAGCAGCCTCTTTATTTACACACCATGGAAAGAGGAGCCGTAATTAACACTGCGACACTCCCCCATTGATGTGTAATTGACTGTTTCAAAGGAGCGCTGCTTCATAAGCTATTGCATGCATTAAAATGACGTTCTCGAGATTGCAGCTTTGTAGGACAGGGGTCAGTGACAATGCAGAAATTGTTCAATGATGCAGATTTTTTTATTACTGCATTAAGGTTTTGACATATTAGTAATGAATAAATGTTTCCATAAAATTAGATTTTTTTATAACTTTGAGATTGAAGTATGACACTAAACACAGCAACTTCCTCTTTGGAAATAGTGACAAACGTTTTCCAAAACTCGGCACAGCTGGGGGTGTGCAGCGTCTTAGGCTTAGAGCTTTAGAGATTTGGGGGAGAGCTCAGCTGGCAGAGTTGGGTTGGGTGCTTTGTCTCCAAAGAGAAAGCTGGTGCAGTCCCCAGCTTGGAAGACTTTGCAAGTCTGAGCTAATAAATGCTTATGTGTTGCCTTCTAGGAAAGGATGAACTTTGTTCTCGTAGGCTTTGTTATTCTACATTTACAAATGGCAGCAATGACATTTTATTTTTAAAGGTGTATCATCTAGGTTCTCCAATTTTTTTTAATTTGGCGTGATTGTTTTCCCATTTTATTGAGAAGCAATAATAGGTAAAATGCCTCTAATGGGTCTTTATAAATAGACTGTGGATAGTATAGGGACATTTGAGTATTAGATAAGAAAACAGGAAATGAGGGGACATGAGAATTTCAGATTTTTTTTAAAAAATTAAATCTACCAATGAATGTTCTATTTGTTGGAATTTGAACCTCTCCAGTCGATTTTGTATTCATTTCTTAATCATCTTCAGTGTGGGGAGGGGAGGGTTCGTTTAATTGTAAAAGATTGGAGGCGAGTATTAAGCTGTGACTTTTTAAAATAGCTTCTATAAAATCTCTGCATTAAGGATTGTGGCTGTAGAGCTTTGAGAATGATTAAAAACTTAGGAGAGAGAAGAAGCTGCCTTGTTGGGTAGCTTTTGTGGATTCTTACAGGTGGCATCAGTTAGAATTTGTTGTTTTATTAACACTGACAACTTGGGCCAACAGTAGCGTAATCTTGTGTCAACTGAATCGCCCTAACATGCCCACATTTAATCTGATGTTACTCAGTTGCTACCTTCTTGCTTCAGAAAGTTAATCAGCATCTCATTTGCATTTGTTAATTAGGGTTAATGTGCACTAATTGATTTTTTGATGCTTGTAGATTTCCATTAAGCCCAGTTAGCAATAGTTGCTGGTGTACCTCATTCATGTGAGTTATGATGATCATGTTTTTGTTGAATCTGTGCCAGATAGTGAACCTGCATCATAATTATAGCTAATTAACACAAGATTATGCCCTGTACTAATGTGCTTCCCTGGTTTTCCATTAATGTAGGAATGTTATAAATTTTAAACTTAAATATTTTCTGAGTACCAATATCTAAATTACCAAATTGCCTAGAGGAAATTCTGCTTTATTTATTTTTTGAACACAATTTGAACAAACTGGGCTCTACAAATGTTGAAGCCATTAGAGCTGTTATTTGTATTTGAATCAGAAAGAAAAGAGACAAGCAAAAGAATCCTGCATTCATTTTTGGAAACTTGTCTCTTGTAAAGTGAATCGATTCATACAAGCAATTGCACTAATTAGTTTTTTAACTCAGCATTACAACTCAAACCAAAATTGTCAGCTTCTCTTCTCTGGCTTTTTGAAGCCCCAAGTCTGCCTACAGTGATCCTCTTGATCATCTGGATAATAGGCCCTGACATGACTTTCAACAAGTCCCTTTCTGAGCTTCACTTTTATTCCTCTATAAGGAGAGCATTTGAGGACTAGAACACAAGTACTCATGATCCCAAGTACTCTACATGAATGTGGACAGTGATTAGCCATTAAAATGAACAAATTTACATATATATTTCAGCTTTTGGTAGTATTCATTGGAAGGAACGTGGCAATAATAATTGGTCTGTTACTCTCTGTGTTAATTCTTGCTCTTGATGTCTTGATTCAAGAAGCATTGAAGAAATTTTGCCTGACTAGCAACAGTGATGCAGTCTTTTACATTTGCTAGGAAGGGAAAATTGTTAAAAATTGACATTAGACATGAGATTAACATAAAAGCTAATAAGTAATGATTGGAAGAGAATTCTAGATATCAAATGGACCATGGTGTGATTAAATGCCACTCATGTAACACCTGGTGTTATAAGTGTAACACATGATGTTAAATGTAACTTCCCCTGGAAGCAATATTTTGTCTTCATATCTAAAAAGAAGCGATTCACTTTTTAATATCATTCTGTTGATTGGCTCTGTCACTGTAAGAAAATGTGTCTCTAGAAAGAGTTACTTTTCTTGAAATTTGATCCAAAGATGGGGTCATTAAGGACAGATTCTCTCCTAGAGCTATGTTAGAGAAGACCTGCAGGTCTGTCTCCATGTGCTGGTGGAGGCTGCTCCCCTCACCCTCTCCACCTCCCCTGAGGACACTTTTTTTGCCAGCAGCCTAGTGCAAATACTTCCTCCCCTATCTGAGGTAATGTATATGTGTGTAGGGTGCTCGAAGGTGGCTTGGGTGTTGTTTAGGCACATGATTTCTAAAAGGTTTGCCAACTCTGTCCTAGAGCTTTTGAAAAATAACAAAAAGACTTGTGAAGTGATTTGCTCATAAAAAATGTTCTGAAGTTATGTGTTGTTCTAGCATAATTATTGTCTAGTTATAGATGTTCTCCTTTTAATAATGATTTTTGCCAGAGGTTAGATTAGTTATTATTTTCTTTAGTAAAAATGTGGTACTCATTGGTCTTCTTCAATACTCTTATCATTCAGGCTTGTTGCATGAACAGAACATGGCAAAAATGAGACTGCTTACTTTTATGGGAATGGCAGTAGAGAATAAAGAAATCTCTTTTGACACAATGCAGCAAGAACTTCAGATTGGAGCTGATGATGTGGAAGCATTTGTTATTGATGGTAAGGACCATTAGAGCTCTTTGTAAGAGTTCATCATCTCTATTTGGAATACCTAAGCATGTGAGATTTGGCTCTTCAAATGTGCGTGGGAAACCCCCAAACCAAGACTCTTTATGGTAGAAATATGTTTAGCTCTGTTAATACTGTAGATCTTGGTATGATGACATTGTTTTGTGTAGATTCAGATAAACCATGAAATCATAATGCCTTAAACAATAAAAGTCTGATGGATATACAATTAGCCTATATGTATCATAGGTTATAATCCTTTTCCCTCCAAAGGTAGTATATTAAGTGATTCGACTGCATTAAAACCATTAAATAATGTTCAACTATGAGTAGTTTTTAGTTTTTTACATCTAACCATCTGTGTATATGAATTTCCAAAGACAAAATCAGCAAATAAAAATTGATTTATAAAGCAAAAGCTTATAAACATGTAGATTGTCTAAATGGCTCTCAGTGCCTGAGTCTAATAATTTATTGGGAAGGTTTAGTCATTTTTTTCTTCCTGCCATTAAAACAGGATGTGTTTGTAAAAGGGAGCAGTTCATAAAAATTATACAGGATATTGCATTAATAGATGGGCACATCAACTATTGCATGCATGCATGACCTTCATTCTTAACTGCCTCATATTGCTTTGATTGCTGTTAGTTTGGAATATCTAGTTTGTTAAAGATATTAGAAACACACTAGAATACTCTGTGCTAATTCAGCATATAAAGGTTTCTAGCAGAGTACTCATTCTGGTATGTATCCTGTCTGTTTTAGAAGCATTTCTTAAAACAAATCATGTAAAAAACACTGGGTTTGATTTTTGTCTGTTTGTTTCTTTTTCCAGCCGTAAGAACTAAGATGGTTTACTGCAAAATTGACCAAACACAGAAAAAAGTAGTTGTCAGGTAAGACATGTAATTCTTTGTAATATTTTGTAAAACAATTTAGTGTGTTTTAATTATTTAACTTGTATAGCTGTGGACTATTTTAACGAGAAGCAAGGCATTGTTCCTATCAGTTGCTTGTAGTTAAATAGTTGCTATTTATCATAATTTTTATTAAAGTTCAGACTGAATGTGATTAGCTTATTTAATGAAAGAGTCCTATTTTCCAGCACATTTCATTTAATGACCCAGCATTGGCAAGAATACTAATGACTTTTGTGTCTGCTCTGTATAGTTGTGCAGAACAGTAGGCCTGGAATCAATATGGCAGAAGCTTTAAATGTGTGCATTGCATATACATGGATGGATGTATATGCTTCTACATTCACATGTATACAATCTGTTACAAGACCAGACTGATTAAAGAGTGTATACATTTGCTTTTTCTCTGCATTCAGCTTTTACCTTTAAGAAGATTTGAACCAGAATCTAATGGACTGTTTTATTTTGCTAACATTTCCTTTCAATTCTTCAATTTGCAGCCACAGCACACATCGGACATTTGGAAAACAGCAGTGGCAACAACTGTATGACACACTGAATGCCTGGAAACAAAACTTGAACCAAGTGAAAAACAGCCTTCTCAGTCTTTCTGATACCTGAATTTTTATCCATGATTTTGTTCTCTTTGGAGAAAATTCTAAATCATAGTAAAACATTCTAAAGCAAATTTTGATACAGTCTTGAAGTTTATTGTCTCAAATTTCAAGTTTAAAAACAACTTTGCCAAAAATTTCAGTAACAAAAATAATAAACTAGGTAAAGGAAACCATTTTGTCAATCTCCATGCTGTGTAAGGCTTGTTCTTGAAAGAGACCATGTTGGATGTAAGTCTTTTGAGATAAAAGAGCATCAAGACTCGGAAGGACTTGGAGAGGGAAGAAGGAAGAAAGGAACTGAGATTTCTAAATATTCAAAATTTAATCTTTTGAAGAGATTACCAAATAGGGATAGTCCTCCCAAAGGAAGCACTTGCAGAATTGGTTGCTTAACTGTAATAAAGTGGCCTCACTGTATCAACAGAAGTTGTAAAGTGAGGTTGTTTTATATCATATCTCATTCAGTTCAAAATATAACATCCTAAAGAGCATCCATCCATTCAGTGTTCAACTGTCTTCAACTATTTCCAGTATCTCTTCAGATTTTCTTTTTTTGGGTTGGTCCAAATTTACATTTTCACTCATTTGATTTTTCATTAAAGTCTTCTGGGATTGCTTGTCCTCCTCTTCTTCAACAAGGGAACAGTCAATGAAATCAGCCAAATCTTTCTCCTGGGCTCCCTGAAAAGGTCTAGACAGCAGGCCAGCATTTAGGAGCTTTGGTTTGTCCTAGAAAAGAACACACCAGCTGTCATTAGAAGCTTGGTCTGTTGTATATCATTCATTCTGACTCCATGCAGTTAGAACAACATCTGGGGAAGGGGGCAAAAGCACAGAAACTTGCCTGTCTGCCTCCCTAAATATGGTGGTTGTTAGAATCGTGCCTAGCTTAGAAATCTTAATTAGTGCATTTTAAGGGTAGCTAGTTGTAGTTCTTCAGAGGAACTCTAAAACAGACAAGCGGATATTTAAAAGGGAGATGAGATTTACATTAAAATAGTGAAGATTAAAATCTATTTCTCTCCTACTCCCTTCCCTTCCCACCAGAAATGTCTTTTTTTTTTCTAGTACTGTGCCTGTGCCAGGGAAAGATTAAAGGTTAGACGCCAGCAGAAGTCAAGAGCAACACAGATGCGTCTTCCTTCAGGTTTCCTCTTGGAGAATGAATGGCATTGTTGAGGGAACAGGAAAGCAATGAGGGAGGGGAAACTGGCAAATTCCCAGAGTTCCCCACTAGGTCCTGCTTCAGTATTGTGACTTTTGATATTCTTGGAGTTATAACCAGAATTCTAAGGACTTAAACCCTTTGCTTAACCCTTAGCCCTTTTTAGCCTTAAAGGAGGCAAGAAGGCCTCCAACAATGAGTGAGTCAGAATCAGCCTTGAATCTTGCTCTGGCATCTAGAGTGTTTCACAGACGAATAAGAGTACATCTCCAAGTGAAATGGACTTGGGCGTGAGACTTGGGTTCTGGTGAAATCTTTTCATGCACTAACCCTGAGCGAGTCACTTCACACCCGGGGACTCATCATTAGATGCCTGGATGATTTCATTTGTGATTCTAAGTCATGAGGGCAAGAGCATTGGACTAGTACCTAGATTCACGTCCCAATCAGCCACCTACTATAGAGCTAATTTCAGACAAGGCCTTACTCTCTTTAGCCCTCTGATTCCTGGTCTGCAAAAAGAGGTGTGTGTACTCAAATAAAAATGAAAGCCTGATTCCTTGCTACCTTTCCCCATAGTTTTGTGCCATCTAGTTTAATCCTGTATGCCTAGGCTCCTTGCTACTTCTCCTTTCATTCCATTTTGATTTACCCTGTCCCCAAATCATTCTGTGTTGCTCCCCTTGCCTGGTTACTCTCTGGGGTTAGTTTCTTTTTTTCTCATATCCACTGACAAGACTAGAAGAAAGTGGATATAGTCCTTGCACCTCCTCTGCCACTGTGACCAAGACTTTTCTTTGAGGGTCTTTTCATTAGCTTTCCTTCACTTCACTCTCCTACCTTATCAAGGAAATTGGTGCCTGACTTGGTCTTTCCAATCTAACAAACCCTGGCCTCTCACTTAGGAATCTATATTAACTATCCCCTTAAATACTACAGGGAAACAAAGATAATAAATGAAATGCTCCCTACCCCAAGGAGCTTGTGTTCTAATGGGAGAGAGGGGTGCGTGCATGTTTAGGTACATAACAAGACAGATACAAAATAGACAAGGGGATTTGGGAAGGAGACAAGAAGCTGGGGCATTAAGAAAAAGGGACTTCCTTTACCTTTCTGGACTTTGGTAATGCTAGATAGAAATGCTGTTGACTTGTGAGTTCATTTGCTATGTTACTGCCTTATTGGCATTATTGTCTGCTGATTCTCTGGGAATTGCTAAGTAAACCAGAAAATGTTTTGTCACTTCTTTGTCCATTTCTCTTGTCTTCCTACTAGAGCTAGAATTTCTAAAGCAACATTGGGGGAAAGAGAATATCTTTATTACTACATTTGTAAGGAAAAGGTGTTTCTCCATTGCCATTAGCTTTTTTATTTTCAGTAGATAACTTTCAGTGTTTGCCAAGTCCCTCGTTCTGAGGGTTATTAGGTAGCACGTAATGTTTACT
Organism: Monodelphis domestica; assembly: GCF_027887165.1. Lineage (NCBI taxonomy): Eukaryota > Metazoa > Chordata > Mammalia > Didelphimorphia > Didelphidae > Monodelphis > Monodelphis domestica. The sequence goes on along the minus strand of NC_077232.1, from coordinate 43,775,468 downwards.
AAATTAAAAGGAAATCGGGAGCCATCACTTCTACTTTGATTTATTCCCCTGACTAGTTCTAGAATCTTGACAAACGATTTAAATTAGCAGTTGGTTTATCATTTGGATATTGTTTCATTTTAGCTTGACTAGAAATAGCAAGTGAGTCCCCGTTTCTTGGATTGAACAGATAAAAACTGGTTCAGATGGTAAACTCTAATTGTAGGAATTCTGTTCCACAAATACACTTGACCAGGTGCTAGGAGAAAGGCCAAATTGTGGTATTACCCCAAAAGTCCTGTCCCAGTGGCCCATCCTGACATAGAAATGCTCACCTATGCCCCAAACTCTGGCAGATAGGGCTGAAATGCCCTTTAACCCATGGGGTCTTGGAAAGGTTCCAAGTATGGTCCTGCCTGATGATGATCTCCCATGCACACAGTGTTAGCTTGAGGAGTGATTGCTTCAAGAGACTAAGACTCAAACCACTGACAGATTTCTGGTTGCCTAAACACAAAAGAGCTCACAAAAAACTGGGAGTGTCTGGGTTAGGCGCACCACCCTGTCAAACAGACAAGGGAACTGCACTAGACTAAATCAGTATTATTTCCTTTCTGTGCTATTGTTAAATGTCAGATGGTCTATAAGTGTCTCATCTTGTTCCTAGCCTGATCAATGGAATGGCTTGGATCTTTGGCCTAAGATAGGAACTAAAACATTTTAGCTCCTTGCTCCTGATCAAGATTCTTTGTTAAATAAATGCTCACCTATTGATAACTGACCTTTTTGCTGGCCTATAGTCATAAAGGAAAAATATGGAGCTATATTGAGCCGTGTGGGCAGCTGGGTGGCCCTGTGGATAGAGCACTGGCCCTGGAGTCAGGAAGACTTTATCTTCCTAAGTTCAAATGTGGCCTCAGAAACTAGCTTTGTGACCCTGTTCAAGTCACAGCCCAGTTTGCCTCAGTTCCTCATTTGTAAAATGAGCTGGAGAAAGAAATGGCAAACCATTGCTGCATCTTTGCCAAGAAAACTCTAAATAGGGTCAAAGAGTCAGACACAATTGAAAAATGACTGAACTAACAAAAATGTAGGGCTAGAGCCATATTTCCAGCCTTGGCTCTTCCCAGTTCCCAGAGAAATAGAGACAAATCTGTATCACCCACTCGAGCGGCCTGTGGCATGGTATAAATTTTATTCCCTGTCTACAATGTAGAAAGTACCACACAAAGGGGAAAAATAGTGGTCCCAACCCTCAAGGACTTTACACTCTTGTTAGAAGGAATGGCTAGCTCACCTCTGGATGTGTGCTGAGTCAATTCTGCTCTAAGGAGACGTGCACTCTTAGAACTCGCTAAACTTTGCAAAAGTACAAATAAAAGCCATAGGCATATGGAGAGAATGGGGTTAGGAGGACAACCCTCAAAAACAGGAACCAAATAAAAACCGACGCAGCTCATACATGTTAAATGGTTTTAAGAAATTATCCATACTGCGATAAATGGTGGTCATGACTGTGGTCTCAGGTAGCCACTCATTATTGACCCTGCCTGGGCTGGCAAAATTGGGACCCTTTAGGACCTCTGCCGTGCCCCGGAACGGGGGAAGGGACAAACCAGGCTTACTTAGCCCATAGTGCACCATTGGATATATAATAAATAAGGCACTACCTTGAAAAAGAAGTGCAGTTTGCTTGTGAAGCGGACATGGGGAAGGCTGCAGCTTGTGACTTCTTATGACGTGTTCGGGGTCCGTGTGTCTGTCCTCTTGCTGTCCAAGGATGCATAGCGCACACGTTTCACATGTTCCAGTCATTCCCTACCATACTGACCAGAGGATCAACTCCCATTTTCAAAACGAGCCTGATAGCAGCACTGTGCTTGGATTCGTGTTTCCTCCACTGCGAGGTCCGTCTAGATGGCCTCCTGTCTGGTACTTGTGATGTTGGCTTCCAACCAAGCCCAGACTACCCTTGTCCCTGTTAGTTTATCGTGGTAGACGGAGCCCAATGGTCTAGACTATTAGGGTCTTTTTGAATCTTGGCTGTCCTGAATTTAGGCATATTCGAGCTGTGCGCCCTCAGCAGACCCAGCATGCGTATCGGCTGTGACCCGTTCAGAAGCGCTCAGCCAAGAAGCAGAGGCCTCGGGCACTCCCCTGGGGACCTCCTACAGGCAGTCATCGAACCCTCTATAACTATTCCTCAGATCCAGCCATTCAAACAATGCTGAGTCTACCTGATGGCCCATCGCCTAGCCCATATCTCAACTTCTTCCACCAGAAAAGTAAGCCTGTGAAACGCTTTGCTAAAATCTAGGTAAAGGATATCGGTAGAATTCTCCTGTCCAGGAGACCTGGCCAAAATGGAAATCAAGTCCATCTGGTGGGGACTGGACTTGAGGAAGTCAGACGGACTCGTCATGATCATTCGTTTCTCTGCTGGTTCACCAAGAATCCCTTTAACTCTAAAATGTTGCCAGAATTGCTGTCAAACTCCCTAGCCTATAATTCACGGGCACCCTTCTCGGCTCTTTTTTGAAAATCAAGAAACTATTTACCTTTCTCCAATCTTCACACACCTCTTCTGTTCTCCATGAGCTTTCAAAAATCGCCACTCGAGCCAATGATACGTGCCCGTTTCATCGGATGATTCTCAGATATACTTGTCCAGGCCTGACCTCTGCGGACCTCCATTCTCCCATCTCCAACTACCCACTGGGTTCCTGCAGACATCTTAAATCCATCTTGTCAAAACGGAACTCATTCTTTTCTCCCTAAAATCTCTCGCATTCCAAACTCCCCTCCTGAGGGCACCCCTGCCCTCACAGTCACCCGACTTGCCCTACCCCAGTGTCATCCTCAACTCCCCGCTCTCTCACCCTCCATCTCCAATCTGTTGCCAAGGCCTGGCACTGACACTGCTGACATCTGGCACGTCCCCTTCCTGCCAGGGCCTTCCTCCTGCTGATTATCTCCCATCTGCCCTGTGTATAACTTGTTTGTACCTATCGTTGGCATGTTGTCTTCTCTGTTAGACCGTGAGCTTGGAGAACAAGGACGGCCTTGTGTGTCCCAGTACTTCGCACGTAGCCGCGGCGTAAGAAAGGTCTACTGACTGTCGACATGAGCAAGCAGCTCCGTGGGACAGGGAACAGGCGCTCACCGTTCACACAGGGCTCCACCATTTACAAGAGGCTTTCACAGACATACAATTGGATCCTCCCCACAACTCTGAATACAGAAGGTGAGGAAGCACACTCAGATAATTATGTCTAATGTGTGTTCTCTAATTCCAAGGCCTGTGCTCTCCCCATTATGCCATGCTGCTTGCCATATGGTCAAGGCAATCTTAGGAAAAGGCCAAGTGAGGTTCACATGTCCATTTGTCATTTTGTTCAGTCATTTTAGGTATGACCAGTTCTTCATGACTCCATTCGAGGCTTTCTTGGCAAAGAAGCTGGAGTAGTTTGCCATTTCCTTCTCCAGATAATTCTACAGATGAGGAAACTGAGGCAAACAAGGTCATGACTTACCCAGAGTCACACACCTAGAAAGTCCTAAGCCCAGATTTGAACTCGGGTCTTCCTGACTCTAGGCCTGCCACTCTTCCACTACACCACTTAGCTGCCCACTTTATAATTTTTAAAAACCATCACAGATTAGATGACTAAAAATTCAAAGAACTAGCATGATTATGCAAAGAAAGAATGACAAAAAACTAAAAGAGGATATGCAACATGTAGCAAACAAAAGATAACAAAAATGTTTCTTAAGTATCTAAAGCAAAAGAAGGAGACCAAGGAAATTGTCCCCATAACAGATAAGAAAACTTAAAGTAAGATAAAGAAAAGGTTCAGGCTTTTTAATGTGCATGGCTCTTACATTTTTCACTTGTGAAAAAGTTCAGCTGTTCGGGTTATTTGGAGTGAGCAGCATTTGTGCTGGGAATGAACAGAAATTTCAGCAGAAAGAATCAATGAGTACAATACTGAAAAAAGATGGATACGTTCAAATCAGCAAGTCCTCGTGACATCCATCTTAATGTACTTGAGAAGTTGGTGGGTGTGACGATAGAGACACCTACTTGTAGGAACATTTAGAAAGTCAAGAGAGATATCTGAAACCTGGAAAACATCAAATGTCAAGTATTTCGTGGTATGGGGTAAAGAACATCAGTTCTGGCCCTCAATCCACCACTGACTGACTTACTAGATAATATGGGGATAGTAACAGCCTCCCAGGCTTCTAATAAAGATCAAACAGTTGTGAAAATAAATTGAAAAATATAAAGCACTTTATGAATATGAAGTGTTCTACATCAGTCAAAAACTTTATTATGTCCTAGAGAGAGATACTGGGCAGCATGATGTACAATGGATACAGCACCAGACCTGAAGTTAGGAAGATATGAGTTTAAATCCACTCAGATACTTATTAGCTGTGTGTCTCTGGGCAAGTCACTTAACCCTGCTTGCCTCAGTTTCCTTATCTTAAAATGAGCTGGAGAAAGAACCAGTCCAGTATCTTTGCCAAGCAAATCCAAATGGGGTCATGAAGAAATGGACACAATTGAAACAACTAAACAACAAAAGAAGATATTAGGAAAATCAATCCAGAAAGAACAGATAGCTTTAGAGAACAATCGAGATTTTAAACTAAACTAAGAAGCTGGAATGTCTGCTGGAACGAATCTTATTATTTTGTTCACTTACTCAACAACTTTAGTTTGTCCCATAATAGGACCAAAAAAGAAAGCAATAAATGGTTCAGGATGGCTTTCTTTTTTTTACCCCTTACCTTCTGCCTTAGAATTGGTACTAAGAATTGATTCCAAGGTAGAAGAGCGGTAAGGGTTTGGCAACAGGGGTTAAGTAATTTGTCCAGGGTCACACAGCCAGGAAATGTCTGAGGCCAGATTGGAACCCAGGACTTCCCATCTCCAGGCCTGGCTTTCTCTCCACAGAGCCACCCAGCTGCTCCCAGGATGCTTTTGAGTTTGTCCCACATGTTCACCAACAAAACAGAAAAATGTAGCCTACGTCATATTGTTAAATACCATACAACCAAAGAGTGGCTGCTAATGGGTCAATCTTATTAAAAGGTCTTTGTTGATTTATTTATTTTATTTATTTGGTAATAATAATATAGGCTTCAATTAAGATAATTTTTTTTAAAAAGCAGAGTCTAAAAAGGTATTCATGAAGTTAACCAGTGACACTAAATAGGGCAAAGGTTATTTTGGAATTAAACTAATCCTGATAATTTTAAGCAATGGTCTGTCAAAATTAAAATTCAATAGGGTCAAGGAAGAAAGGAAACAAGCATTCGTTGTGCACCTATTCTGTGCCAAGCACTGTGCCAAGTACTTTACAGATGTCTCATTTGAACCTCACAACAACCCTCGGAGGTAAGTGGTATATTATCTCCACTTTACAGAAATGAGAACTGAGGCTCCAAGAGATTAAATGACTTGTTCAGGGTCACAAAGCTAGTAAATGTCTGAGGTTGATTCAGACCCTTCTGATTCCTGGACCAGGGTTCTAGCCACTGTCCTCCCAAGCTGCCTCCAAGCAAAAGAAAGTATACCAAGGCTAGAGAACATAGGAGGAAGTAAAGCCAGGGGAGAGAGAGAGAATGATCAGAAAGGGCCGTTTCTGCACACAAACCAGGAGAGCCCGTGTGCCAGAGTTGACAAAGCACAGGGTGTAGGAGCTAGACGTTCTGGTGGCTGCTTCCTCGCCATGTCACTGTGACTCTCATTTTTCCTCACTACACAGAGAACGTGAGTAGGAGCAGATAGTGAACAAAGCTAACGGAGGAGCTCTTCGTTCTGACTTTGAAGGTCTCTGCCCTACAGAGGATGTGAACACTTCCAATGGCACTTCATTTGGGGTTCTTGGTTTATTCTCAGACTATAAATAATTTCATTGGGATCCTCAGAGATGTGGATCAGACTCTCATCTTGTCCCATCAAAGGGAACAGATGGGCCTGGTAGAGACAAAAACACCAAAGTCAAGCATAGACGAGGGCAAGAGGGAAGAAAGAAACTATTCCCAGAGAGTGGTCCCTGAGTGATAACGTCTGTGCATCCACAGAGTCTGCCAGGGAACCTCAGCCTCAGAGCCTGTAGCAATAGAGGCACAATGGCAGCAGGGAAGGAATTACTTTAGAAAAAAATCACATGATCCTAGGGATGGCAGCAGAGAGCACAGCGGTAGAAGGAAAAGTTCCTGGACCAAACCTCTTAGACAACACCAATTTCCTAGTCAAAGCAGAATAGTTCCACAACCAAGAGGAATGACAATAGAGAGTTACAATATGGTGGAACAAACTTAGACCTTTCCTTCCATTACCATTTTGAGTTGTGCAGGTGGTACTGGTCCCATAAGAAGGGAGATGACTCTCTAGCAACTTCAGGAACATGTTCCTTCTGGGGAACTCTCAAATCAGTGAAATGGGGATATTCGTTATGCCTAGTTCATAGGGTTGCTATAAAAGAACTAAACAAATATTATACACATTCTGTAAACATAGGGGGAAACAAGAATTAAAATTCAGAAAGAAAATTTAGTTTAAAACATAAGAAAGCTAAGAAATTTGTAATCCTCAGCTCTATATATTTAAAACAATATGATCATAGATTGATTATGCACTTATATCTACTTGGAGGTAGGGGCACCAGATTTAACATCAAATTTCCTTCCTGGGTTCTGTGACTTATTCAAGGTAACATGAGAAGAAACTAGAACTCAAATTTCCAAATGCCTAGATCACCACCCTATCATCAATATATATAACTTTTTTTAAATTTACTTGCCTAGCTCTTCTTCAGAAATTGATGCAGAAAATAATGGGGTTAAACAAAAGAATGATGAAATTATGTTTTTTAGTTAAAAACAGAATAGAAAAGGAACAAGTCCAACCCAATTTCATGGCAACATAGAAGAATTTGTTGAGGAGGGATGGCAAAAATAGGAAGTTATATTATGATGAGTATTTTCTTTGTTAAACAAAAGATAATAAAACATTTGTTCTAAAACTATTCATGGATCATTTTGCATGTTTAAATTACTTAATGTATGTTCTCAGAGATATAAAACAAATAAAGGCTTCCAAATCTGTCATTATTTTGTAAGCAAATCTATTTTTAAAAAATTTTTTGTAGTGCCTATAAGTGTCTTTTTTTAGACAAGAAACCAAACATTTTTCCTTTTAAAGTTTTCCACACTAAATATTGTGAACTTTCTAGATCTAACCAAAGGAGCTATCAGCCATGGATAGTTGCCTCTCAAGTGACAAATGGACTCAGGCAGTCCTATAATCTCTTTTTGGATACTTGGATTCCAATACATATTTAGTATAGTGGAGTATGTAAAGTGTTCGGCATTTTCACACATACTGTTCCTTGTTCTTATTAGAGTATCTATTCTAAATCAACTAGTACATTAACCTAAAAATTACCTGATGTCATTTTTTTCAGGAAACAATTCTTATAAAGTACCACAAACCAGAATAAGAAAATACAGCATTATTCCTAAATTCTGGTGACTATTTTTCTAGAACACAATGCACCACCACCTCACACTCTCCTTCCAAAAACAAGCTGGATAACATCTGCTTGATTTATATACTGTGACTTTTTCCTGGTGTTTTCTATCAACCTTAATTGTGAAAAATGGTGCCATGTTGCCCTCTTGATATTATTTTGGAGATCAGTTAGGTCTTAAAGCCTCCAGATGCATACAGTTCTACACATATCTATGGAATTAGCTCACTAAGGTCTGCTTGGCCATATTTTTAATTGACTCACATGTTCTGTGGGAAAAGAAGAATCATAAAAAGTCTTTGCAATCGCATTCCACTCTTCCCTGGGATCTCTCTTGGGACGTGGCTGGATACTTGAGTTAGTCAAAGTGTCAGCAACTCTGTTAATGCTGGTAGTATCTGATTGACAAAAAGGAAATGGCAACAACTGCATTTTATTCTCTAGACACTCATTTTAGTGACTGAACTTCTGGTTTATCTCTGATCATATGCTTTAAAAAAGTAATCAGATTTCTATTTTATTTTTACTATGAATACTTTACTGTTTTCTTATACTTTGATCTTCTACAATGGCATTTTCATTTAGGAAGACAAGCAGAGAGAAAGATATTCATGACTAGACCTTTCTAAAACTTGCTGATTGCTATCTATTAACATGGTAAAGCTGTATAGTCCATCACAAAAAATGCCAATAAATTCAACTGAAATAAAATTAAGGTGATATCTTCTGAAACAGTATAACATATACAAAATATTATTTTTACTTCTATAGATTATTTCATTGTCTACACAAGCAAACTCTAAAATCTGAGGGTTTTTTTTTTTGAATTCTCACTAATTCAGAGTAACTAGGAAAAAACAGATTGAGTTAGTAGATAGTCACAATTACAGAACATGTTTAAAGATATGTAGTCCCATTAATGTGGAGCACATACAGCAATTAATGAATAGTCTACTAAGACTGACGGGAAGTGAAAAAGCGTTTAAACATATCTCTGGAACTCACAGATCCCAGAAGTACTGAAATAGACAGTGAACAATCCACTGTCCAGAAAAGATCCTTAGGCTTTAATGAATAAGATACTGTGGAAAGGAAAACTTCAATCCCATTTCATTTTCCCTATAAATATTACAATACAAATATTTTATAATTAGCTGATCAATGTGATACCATTAGATAAATGTTTTTTTCACAGCCATTGGAGGTAATTTGAAAACTGATTTTCTAAAATATTTTAAACATTACCCTCTTCACCTATTTACAACTTGATATGAATTATATGAAGAATCTGGTAGAGGTAAAGTTCAGTCCAGCTATTGTCCCAGTTTTCACAAATTTCAAATTTATATTTGAAATATATATTTCAAATTAATATTCCAAATTCATTGTTACTGTTTAGAAATAATCACATTCTGGAAAAGCCAAATATTGGCTTTGTTTTGGCAAAATTTATTTTCTTGTTTCTACTTACTGTTGAGAAGTGTAAAACAATGGGAAAACCATTGTACCGGGGTGGAAGGACCCTAGTACTTGGACTCAAATCCAGGCCACTAAACTTCCTAACTATGTAGATTTGGGAAGTCCCTTTATTTCTGTAGTCTATTACTTCATCTGTGAAATGAGAATAAGTATTCTTGTGCTATCTACCTTATAGGCAATGTTGTGAGGAAAGTGACCTGCAAACTGTAAAGTGCTAGGTAAATGTGAGCTATTATTCTCCCTTATGAAATGTAGATTAAATGTGTAACATGGCTCCAATTGGCACTTTCAGCTTATTGTAATAAGTACGATAAAATATATGACAAATGATCCCCAGAATAATGACATCCTGCCATCCCACTGTCACTTAAACAACTGTGTAAATGAAAATTAGATAGTCTAACTTAGTAGCCATTCCATGCAACACTGTCTCACAAAGACCAATTAGTAACATTAATAATTGCCTAGAACAGTGCCTAGCACATAGTAGGTGTTTAATAAATAGTGGTTAACATGTATTGGTATTAAGGATTATATGCTTATATATAAATTCTGTTGAAGAATTTATGTAATTGAAATAGAAAAACTATTTTTCTTTTCTATTTTACATGGTTTCCTATAGAAGCCCATATCCATTCAGTCTGAAAGCACCACAGAACCGTTTTTAGAATCCATACTCTCTGAACGATCTAAATGCATCTTGCTAAAATGACAAAATTCCCTCAGGAATTGGTGCTGCTATAATCCCTTATGAGATTACTAAGAAAAAAGTAAACAGGATTTATGATTAAGTGAGATTTGAAACTATGGCATAATTATTACAAATACTTATTAAAACACCCATCTTCAAACTATAGTGAACAATTAGCATTTTCATAAGTTATATTTCAAAAGTTCTCATTTTCAAAATTTATAACTTTTTAAAAGGTGTCATTTTAGCATCATCATATGGATCACTGAATGTGAGAGCTGGAAGGGATCTTGGTGGACGTCTGGGCTAACCCGTACACACACTAACGGGATCTCCAGTAGCTCAAATTCAACAAGTGGTTGCCCAGCTTAAAGACCTCCAAGGAAGGGAAATTCTTTTCCTCTTGAGGCTTCCCAGCCTACTCCTGGACAGCTCTCATTATTAGGACATCTTTGCTAACATCAAGTCTAAAGTTGCTTCTTCCGCTCATTGCTTCTGGTTCTGATGAAATTGGGTGCCAGGCATGTGCTAAGCAATTGGGATACAAAGCAAAAGCAGAAACATGCACAGGGTCCCTGCCCACAAGGAGCTCATATTCTGCTGGGAAAGACACCCAGCAAATAACCAGTCAATGCAAGATCTGTACAAAGTGAATGGAAGAGAATGTCTGAGGGAAAGATACTGCAGAGGTGAGGCAAAGGAACAGCCTCCTGTAGAAGGCGAGATCTGAGCTAAGAAGAAAAGAAAGCCAGGAGGTGGAGGTGGAGATGAGAAGGAGAAGCAGTCGAGGCACAGGAGACAGCCCTAAAAAGGCCTGGAGCTTGGAGATGGAGAATGGTGTCGAAGGGAAAACAAGCAGGCCAGGGAGACTGTGGGGCTGCAGACACGAACAGGATAGGTAGAGAGGCTTGAGGCTGTTCAGGTTCTACGTACTGCACAGTGAGCTTATACGTAAAGCGCGAGGACCCTGGGGCAGCCGCAGGGAGCACACAGGAAGACCCCATCATCTCTCCTCTAGACTACTTCTGGCAGGTTTTCCTCCTCAAGTCTCTCCCTTCCTTTCTATCGTCCCCCACGATACTCCATCTTCTATCCAGCTGCCCAGGAGTTATCTTCCTAAAGGGACAGGGCAATTCCTGTCTGGCTTTGCAATCTTTCCTTTCTCCAGGGAGTCATCTGGAAGTTCATGGTATGGCCGCTGCTTCCCTGTAGAGTCTGGCATCTTATCTGGACAGGTTAATCACTGCAGGGCTAAGCCAGGCAGGCCCTTGGCCACCAAGCTGCTGTCCGACTGGACAAAGCAGATCTCTTACCACTTGGCTGGTAGAAACATCCTGAATCTTCTGCTCAAGAAGAAGCTCTGAGAGCTCAGCCACCCCAGCAGGCAGTGGACGAGGCCCAGGCTCTCCCTTGGGTGCCAGCTCCTTCAGGCTGGGCCACTTTCTTGGCTTAGGTGATCACTTGGGACTCAGTAAGCTAACACTTCCCAGACTCCTTCCAGGGCATTTTGTAGATGAGAGACAAAAGTAGGAATGCAGTCATTTGAACTTGAATGCAAGTTCGTTGAATCACTGGCCTCTTCATAGATTTATAATAAGGCAAGTCTTTCCATCCTTTGCTACCTTTAGCCTTGCTATGAGCACTAATTCATATGTAACTATAAAGAAAGATTACATTTAGTAGAGTTCTCATCTTTCTCACAAATTTGTACCATATGTTTAACAGACTTATTGGAGCAGCTAGGTGGCTCAGTGGATAGAGAGCTGGGCCTGGAGACTGGAGATTCTGGGTTCAAATCTGGCCTCACACTTCCTAGCTCTGTGACCCTGGACAAGTCACAACCCCAGATGCCTAGGCCTTACTGCTTTTCTGCCTTAAAACTAATACTTAATATTGATTTTAAGATAGAAAGTAAGGATTTTTTAAAACAAATTATTGATATCTTTTGTTTTTATATCACCTACATTTCCCAATGTATCTCTCTGTTCCCATCCCAGAATGCCATCTCTTATAACAAAGAATTAGAAAAAGAAGGGATAAAAACAGTTTAACAAAACTATACATGATGTCAAAGAAGTTTTCCACTATGCACAGCCTTCCACACTCATGGTTCCCTGCACCCTTACCTCTGCAAAAAAAAAAAGGGTGAAGAACACACATATATTTCAATAAAGGACTTTGGCTCTGCTGGTCCTATTTTTAAACCTTTTTTTTTTAAAGGATACATTAATTATAATTTACATCATGTTCATTGTTTTTTTAGCAATAAATTATTTATTAAAATGTACAAAAGTCAATTTTATTCCTATTACATACTAACTCATGGTGTTGGTCCAGGTTTGCTGGTAAAAGAAAAAGATGTTTTAATGTATACATAAATTCGTCTACCTTTACCCAACATATGAACTATGAAGCTAAAGGGAAGATATCCAAGTTTCATAAGTTAATTGAAATTTGATCTTTCTTAGGAAAAGCAGACTAGAAGATTTGAAACATAACCATAATTTTAAGACAAGTTATTTTTCCTCTTACCCATTCTTATTTCCCGCATGACAGCATCCAGGCCAAGATTTTGACATAGTGTCTTTGAAGGAATCTTTTTGTTTTCTGATGAACCCACTAGTCTCTCTTCTAGCAACAGAGGCACCTTGGAAGCTAAAGTGTTCATTGTTTGACTTTCAACTTGATTTACTTTTGACCAAGGACGAGGGTCTAAAAAATTTAAGTATACTGGCATTTTCTCAGTTTCTTTATCTGAAGTTGAAAGATCAAAGGCTGACCTTCCACTTCTGTTTACTAAATCTCCAGATGGCTTTATGTGAAACGAGCAGGATTCTTCCAGCTGTCCTTCAATATATTTTCTTTCTGAAACTGTGTTGTTTAATGACTGTGTTTTCTCTCTCATATCGTTTAACAATGTATGATGCTGCTTTGCTTTCACATTACTAACCAGGGAGAGATCGTTTTGGGCTATGAAATTGTCCTTGGCTTCACTTGTTTGATTATCATTAATTTGACTCTCTTTGCTGGAAAGTCTTGCTGTACCTGTAGTAGTTTTCCTGATAGGAGGCTTTTGAACAGTAGGCTCTATATCTTTGGCCTGTGAAACATGTATATTCTGAGAGTTAACTTGTAAAGGGCCAACTGTCACATTTTCATCACCATCTACTTGCTTGGGACTATCCTGTTTAGGTTGATGGCTCTGTATTTCATTCAAGTTTTCCCAACCAAATACTTCCTTTGGACTCGGGATAGCTTTTCCTGAAATGGGCATCATATTAAAGGATTTTTTTGGACTCTCAAAATATGCCTTTCTATTGTCATTTAAAGCAGCTTGTGAAATTGTTTTATTGATTATTGTACCACAGGTACTATTTAAGTCCATTTTCCCCAAAGTACTACATGTCCCTTGACCATAAGAATAAGTTTGCTTACATTGTGGCTCATCATCCTCTCTTTTATATAATTGATATATTTGATTTGATTTACATTCCTTATAATCTGAGACAGAATAACTGGAATCCATTGAGCTATCTTTAGGACACTCAATAGAATTATTTTTTGCAGTTGTAAAAGGATTCAATTCAGCTTCTTTGGGGGCATTCTTTGGCATTTCTTCATTTATAGAATTTTCTTCTGTGCTGAGACTCATTCTGGATTCTTGTTTGGATGTTTCACTACCCAAAACATCTTCACCACACTGTACATCATTCACGTCATAATTGTTATCAAGAATCTTTTCCTGGACAAATTTGCTGTGATCTGTTTCTGAAGCTTCATCTGCCCTATGGAGAGTGAACTCTTGAGTTCTGTCTTGAAGAATCCTTCCTGTTTCTACTGGTATTTCTGTCATGGAATAAAGATTATTCAGAGTCTGAAATTCTATACAGCCAAGACCTCTTTCCAAGTACATTTTGTCTTTTGTTTGTGTAGCTTCTGAGTTTCTCAAGTCAGCAGTGCATACCCGCCAGGTTTGCCCTTGATGCAGTAAATCTTTATCTGGACTGAAAGCTTTGCTTTGGGAAGTTTTAACTAGTTTTTCTTCAGGAAGTTTTTCAGCTTTTCTTTCTTTAGAAGGATCAATTTCTTTTTTTTCATTATTTTCAAAAAACTGTAATTCTGTCACAAAGAGAATATGCAAAAAAGAAATCAATACCATAATTCCAATGTTTATTTTTAGTGTCAAATTTCATTTTAGACTTAATTTCACTAATTAGCCAAACTCAAACAAATGTAATTATATCACTGCCATCTAAATACAAAATGGTTTTTAATTTATCAACATTGTCTAAGTAGAGAATGGCAGTTTTGTCATCTGCAAAATAGGGACAATAATACCTAGAGGAAATGCCTCCCAGTTTAGTCATGAAGTTTTAACAGGCTAACATAAGAAAAATGTTTTGCAAATTTTAAGACACCATATAAAATAACAGTTATTACAATGTGATTTCTGTGGGTCTCATTTTCCCCAAACATGAAATGTAGGGGTTGGACTAAATGATCTCTTAAGTTCCTTCCACCTCTAAATCTATCTATAACCCATATAAAAAGTATAATTAATAGACTAAAATAAAACCTGAAAAGAACAAGGTAAAGATATTTAATGCTAGTCAAGCTGACTTAGAATATAACTGCAAAGATAGTTTTGGGGAAGAAAAATAATCATATGTGACAAAGGGATAACTAAATTTTTCAATTATATGTAAGATTTTGATTTCTTTAGACTACTATTTCTATTCATATGTACAGTTTTATTCCAAACATTAACTGCTTACTAAAAAACTCATTCATTTGATCAGATTTTACTCTAATCTCCAGTGTTTATCCAGGTTTTTCAAAGCTGGGGCTGTGCATAATTCAGAGTTCTTAAATGCTTTCTTAAGATCAGAAATCTTTCCATCTGTTTATCTATTTCTCTCTCTCTCTCTCTTTTACTACTCTAATCTTTCAAATATGAATAACGATTTTATCATACAAAACTAGTTGACTTGCACATTTTGAGAAAAAATCTAAACTCAGAGGAATCACTGTTAAATCTGCCCATTTTTGCTAACTAACCACAGATTACAAATTATTAATCTTGGATTTACCATTTAGGAAAACTTCAGTTTCTAAAGGTGTTCTTGTTGTTGTTGTTCTTGTTGTTGTTGGTGGTGGTGGTGGTGGTGGTGGTGGTGGTGGTGGTGGTGGTGGTGTGTGTATGTGTGTGTGTGTGTGTGTGTGTGTGTGTGTGTGTTTAGTTCCTCTAATTGAACTCCTTTTGCCTTCTACAACTCTTTGCTCTAAGAACTTAGGCTAAATGAAGTAATCCCATCAACCACAAAACCTATGAGTTTTTACTTCAAAATATTTCTCACATATATCTCCTTCTCCTTCTTCTTTCATTACTTTTACCAGTAGCACTTACCACTATTACTGCTGCTCGATTTCAGCTCCTCATCATTTTATACCTATATTGTAAAGCTCTAATAACTGTTTTCCTCAACTCTTATTTCTTTCTTCCACAACCCATGCTGCAAAACACTGCCATATTGGTCTTTATATAACATTATTTTAATTAAATCATTACTACTCAAAAATCTTCAGTGGCTCCCAACTAGCTACATAATAATGTGTGAATTGCTCAACTTGATCTTCTACAATTTGGCCCAAATATATCTTCATAGCATGACCTTTTGCTACTCCCCTACATAAATGCTCTTATCCAACCAAACTAGTTTAAGCAATAAACTTCCAAAGCATACTACCTACTTTCCAACCTTTATGTCTTTGTTCATACTATTTCCCTATTTAATAAGGTCTTTGGTCATCCTTGCCAACATTTAAATCTCATCCATCAAAGTCCAGCTCATATTCTCTCTACTTTATGACACCTTCTTTGATTATCCCTGTCTAAAATAAGGGGGTTCCTTCCTCTGAACTTCTATATAGTATTTATTCTCTAAACAACTCATTTGGCCTTGTATTGTTGATTATCTGCCCTGTATCTTTTAGTTAAAATGTTTTATATTCCCCCATTAGATTATGAGAGCTTTGAAGGGAGGAAGTTATTTTATATTCCTTATCTCCCAAAAAGTAAAGGAATGATCTCAACATGTAAATATTAAATTGTTAATGTAATAATGTTACCTTCTGAATCTCTCTCTTGGCCTTGGTTATCTTTTCCTTCTTGTCTGTATTCAGTATTTGAACAAAAATTCATGGTATTTACTGTAGTTGTTTCTTGCTGAAGATGATGCCATTTTTGTATGGTTGGGATTTCTATTGATTCAGATTTTTTTTGCTCTGTTGAAATGTCATTTTCTTTTTCCATTGCTTCCCTGCCATTCTGATATAAAATGGGGAAAATGATTTGAAATTTTAAAAGAATTATAAAACATATATTTATTTGACTATCAGAGTAGATTTAACTGAACAAAATGAGCCTTCAAGTCAGCAGTACACATTTGTCTGTCTTTCCAAGGACAAATGATTTTGACAAAATTTTGACACTAATATGGGGTACAGGAGCCATTCTTTTCTTTTGTAGACCTGTTTATCATCCTAAACTAAAAGAATGGTCAATAAAATATTCAAGTGGGTATATTATGGGTTAAGGAGTAGGCAAGTTCATTAAATTGTATTGTTTGAATATTAATATCTTAGGAAAAAAATTTATATTTGCCACTTCTCAAAGGATGTAATAGTTTCCCAATTACTTGCAAGTCTACATTTCTTTCTATATGCAAACAGACATTCATGCTTGAATTACTTACAATCAGCCACTTTCAAGTTCTGTGATCTTTATGAATGATAATGCTCTGGCAATAATCATAACTTAAAAAGCAAATACTACAAAATGCCCAACTTTATAAAAATTATGCAAAACTGGCATAAAACAAAGTATGAGTAATCATTTACATTACAAAAGAATTCACATTATTAAAAAATTACAAGAATCACAAGCTTTGAGAACTGAAAGACCTAAAGTTCATCGAATCAAAACTCAAACCTCTATAGGAATCCCCTTTATAACATGCACAGGTGTTCAAAAAAAACTTCTACCAAGGGCAACCTGCCTCCCACAAAGATGGCATATTCCACTTTTAGATGACTCCAATTGTAAGGAAGTTTTTCTTTAGGCCAAAATCTCCCTCTTTACAACTTCCATCTTAAACCCCAAGTTTTCTTCCCTGAGACTTACCAAAACCAATCCAATCCCTCTTCCAAAACTCTTCACAGTTTTTCAAATACATGAAGACAACCATCCCCCCCCCCCCCCCCCCAGTCTCAGAGTCTTCTCAAGGCTGAGAAACCTTTCAATTGATATGAACATACAGCACGGTTTTGAGAAACTTCATCATACTGGTTTCCCTTTCTGGATAGTCTCCAGCTTGCCAACAATCTTCGTAAAATGTGGCTCCCCAAACCAAGTACAATGTTCTAGATTCCAAATGAGGGTATAGTGGAAGGATCCCCCTTGATCTAGATATTATAACTCTCTTAATTCAGCCCACGATCATAATGGTTTCCTTGGCTGACGTTATACACTCTTGGCACATTGATCTTTCCAACCCTTATATACCCTAGATCTTTTTCATATAACACTACTAACTTCTCCCATCATATCAAGTTGATTTTTTGAACCCCAGTAAGGAATTTTACATCTTAATTAACTTCATATTACCAGATTTGCCTCACTGTTTTAATCCATAGAAAGCTTTGTGGATCTTGACTGCTGTCCAGTGCATTTACTTACCTTTGTGTTATCTGAAAAACTGCTATGCGTGGATGGCCCTGATTCCTTATTCTCCCTCCACATAACCAATCATTTATCTCCATAAGATCTTTCATAGTTTAGGATCTTGTTTACTCTCCCCTAGACCCTTACAATAGTCTTTTTTTTTTAACCCTTACTTTCCATCTTAGAATCAATACTGTGAATTGGTTCCAAGGCAGAAGAGTGGTAAGAAGTAGGCAATGGGGATTAAGTGACTTGCCCAGGGTCACACAGTTGGGAAGTGTCTGAGGCCAGATTTGCATCTAGGACCTCCCATCTCAACCTGGTTCTCAATCCACTGAACTATCCAGCTGCCCTTCTACAATAGTCTTTTAATTGATCCTTCTGCCAAGTGTCTCTCCTATCCCATTCCATTCTCCCTGCAACTGCCAAAGACACTTTTCCAAAGTATAATTTTAACCATGCCATTTCTCTACTCATCAAATTCCCGTGATTCCCTACTACCTTGAGGATTAAATATAAACTCTGGTGTTAGACATGTAAAGCCTCACACAGATTGGCTCCAATCTATTCTCAATATCCAATACAACCTCGGTTTTCATTAGTTTTTATCACATGCCCTACCATCCAGACAAACTGCACCTCTTAGTCTTCCTCATGCAAGACACACAACATGCCACCCACCTTATACAAGCTATGCAACCTGTATCTAGAACATACTCCCTCTTCATTTCCACTTCTTAGAAATCTGTTATTTCCTCAAAGCTCATCTCAAATAGCATTTCCTACATCATGAGACTTTTCCTGATCTCTTCACCAAATTAACTTAAATTTATTTTGCATATACTTATATGTGCTCATGTTCTTTATATAGACAGACCTGCTTCATTTATGTCTTTGTATTGCCAATGCCTGGAACACACAAGAAACTCAATAAATGCTTGTTGATTAATCTATGTTTATTATTAAAATAATGAATTTTATTTATTAAAATAAATGGCAACCCAAAAAAAGGGGGGGAAGAATCTTACTGTTTTCATGCGTCATGGGAGTTATAGAAGACAAAATATGAAATAAAGAATTGTAGAATTGCTAACTTAAATTTATTATCAATCCTTATGTAACTAAATGTCACATTATAGACTCATTTTGATCTTTTTCTAGAGTCCAAGTACTTCTAGATTGGGTTATTTAGTGCTCTGGTCCCCAAAATTACAGAGCAGTTACAATATGAATGTTTACCACACTGGTTTATGGTCTTCTCTTTGTTCTATCTGGCCTGCTCTATGCATTCTTAATTTTGTCTTTTAAAAGCCTTGTGGTTGCTTGTTTTATCAGCCGTTAGTGTCAGTTTTACTTGACAAACTTCTATATAGTGGCAGTAGTTGAAGATACACCTCTTCCTTCATCCATCATCACCCACCATTTCTGTATCATTTAATAGCTCCAACCAGCTTTTTTTTCCTACACTACTATTCTTCCATCTTGATCAAATCACAGTAGAAACAAAATCAACAGATTGTATAATTATATCTACTAAAGATCCCATGATCCCTGCTTTCTAATTGGAATACAGTAACATTGTTTTATAGTTTACTAACATAGGTAAGTATGAATTGCTTTTACTTACTTATTATTCTTATAGATTCCCCATCCCCAAAGGTTATTTACTATTAAATTGAATTTGCTTAACTAGATTGAATTTTAGAATCCCTCCCTGCTATGTTCCTAGCACTGACTTGTACATAGTAGTAGATATTTGTAAGCATTAAATTAATAATTTATACATCAAATGGGCCGTGTTTGTTGGACGAATAAGTGAATACTTCCAAAAATTTCATGACTGATTATTACTTTCCCTTAAGGGAATAAACTGGTTCTTTTCTTGAACTGAACATATTTTGAAAGGGCAAAGCAGTTCTTAAATAACTATAATGATTTTCTTATATTTTTAAAACTCATGGAAAAATAGTGATATCAAATTCCTTGAGTTTTTAAAAAACAATTAACTTCAAATAAAAACAAAGGCAAATGTTAGCAATTTCATTAATACTTAGTAATTATGCATTTATGAGATGTTTTAGAATTTCATTCAACTTTTCAGTAGCAATAAATCAAATTAAACAAAGGAGGGACAGAAATTTTATGATTGAATATGAATTGAGGATTCTTAAATTATTTTTTAAAATTTGCTAAAATCCATCAAAAATTATAGATTTATCAAAACCCCACTAGCAGAAGAACAGCTACTGCCCTAATTACTTTAGATATTTGTATTCCATCAGAATAAAATATGAAAGCGATATAAGGATGTAAGCACACATTTTTAAAAGTTATAAAATATAAAATATGTATAAAGTAGGGGAACATCTTCAATTACAGTTTGAATTTTTGCACTAAAATGCCTTAGTTTTACCTGAAGCTTACTGTCTTGCTCAAAAAACACCTTCTTCTGAGAAGATAATTCATTATAGCTTTCTTGTAATTTAAGATGAGCTTCTTTAATTGACATCAACTCATTTTTAATCTCATCTATTTCTTCATTGAGTTTTTTCTCCTATAATAAAGTCATGACAAATAAGGCAATTAACATTTTATCTGAAAATAAAAACAATATCTACTGTGCATGACCATTTAAATTATTAATAACACCTGATATTTTAGAAAATGAACAAAAACAACCTCTGAGTAAAAAGAGTATTTGTAAAAAATGAAATGAAAAAATAAAAAAATGAAAATGAAAAAAGTATAAAAGGCTATATGTACACACATTACTCCACTCATTTCTAAAAGCTGGCAGCAATGCTTATTTCCAATTGCATTTGAATTAATTTAACCTATCAAGCAAGTTGGAAAGTGCTGTGTGTTTAATGGAAGTTCAAATGAATCTAGCAACTATATGCAACATTTGTTTACACTGGTCATGAAAATTCATAAAATTCTTTCTTGTGAGAACTTCAGTTCTACAAGTAAAATCCTACCCACAGGAAGTCCCTGCTGGCAAAAAAGCCTGAAATAATTTAATGTTAACATCTCTCCCCCTGTCAGTAATGAGCATTTCCTCTGGGCTATACATAGCATTTTGCTTTGCAACTCTAATCATCATGTAATGTATATTAGTTATCTGTGTATATAGCTTATCCTCCTTTTAGACTATAAACTCCATGAGGGCAGACTACGAGACTAAAACTTTTATTTTGCAGCACACACAGTACAGTGTTCTTCACTCTAAAGGCATTGATAAGTTTGTCATTTAAATCTACATTTTATTCTTTCTTGTCCTCTCTTGTCTATCCCTCTCTCACCCCCCGCCATTTCTCTCTCTCAATTTTTAATTTAGTACAGGAGTCATAGACTCAGGTGAAAAAAATCTTAAAGACTGTATTTGGCCTCACTGTACAAGTAAGAGAACTGTTTCTCTTTTGGCTTTCTATCTGTATGACTTAAAATCCCGAGTCCCTAGTCATATATCTAGCCACAATATAAATTGCTATGCAAAGAACTATTCTTTCAAATGTTCAAAAACATTCAATATCATTCAGCCTTTTTAAATAGAATTTGATTTAATTATTTTGCCAAGTGACCATTTGAGAAAAAAGTAGAATTAGTGGTATAATCAATGACATGCAGCATGACTTTATGCTCCTCTGATATATTTTCTAAAACATTTTCTCTGCTTCTTTATAGTTTTTTAAAGCATTCCTACATTCTCAGTGCCCTGAACTGCCATTTTCTTAGGGTTAGTGAAAAACTACATGTGGGTCAATTATTCACTTATAGCCATGAATAAGCTTTGCCTTACTAAGCTATTTTCTCTTTAGTACTAAAATGCGGTGGGAGTGGGCTTGATTGTTGTAGAGGCTAGAAACTATGTGGTAAAACAGATTTTTTACAATTTAATGTAGGGTACTACTAGAAGATCTGAATGTTCATTTTTTTTAAAAGTCAGTTTATATTTTTATATAGGTGGCATGTTTAACACTACATTCCCCCTTTCTATTATAACTTCCTTTATTCTGTACCATGGTCTCTTAGTTAATATTATTTTCTGTTTATTTCTCTCATTGTGTATCAACTACAATCAATAGAAATGGAAATAAGTATGTATGTTTCCTTAATGTTAAGTAATACTACTATTTTTAAATGTATTTAGAAAAGACTAACAATGTGACTTACAAAAAAGGGATAAACCAATCATGTATTCTAATGCAATAGTTAATTAGCAAATAATATCCTTTAAACTAATTATAATCACATCAAATTATTACTGGAAACTTCACATCATATGATGAGAATCATATTAACAACAGCTGAATTGAAAACTATGGGTACCAAATTCTAAAAATATTTGTCAAGCTCCACTATATGCAATGAATATACTATGCACTGGGAAATGTAGAGATCAATAAGAAGTGGTTTCTCTCCTAAAATAGACCAAATACAAAAAAAGAAAAAAGAAAAAAGAATTAGGAAAAATACTGTCAAGTTGGTATGCAGATACAATGAAAAAAACAAGAAAAAAGATTCTACACTCATGACTATAACACTAATAGTTTGAAATAAAGTCTATTTATTTTACAAATATATATCTACCACATGCTTAGAGGAAGTGGTTTTTATTATATTAATCCTTAATAAAGAGAACAATTTAAATAGATATTTAAAAAGTAAAGCTAATTTTGGGGTCTACCGATCTTCACAATGAACCTTCATATTTTACAACCTTAATTTACAAGGCTTTACACCATTATTTTATTATGTACTTCCATGAAATTAAAATAAAGAGCAAAAATCCTGAGATGCAGTTTAGGAAAATGGCAAAGGCTTATGATAAGATGGTAAAACATATAAAGTTCAGATACCATGTTCACACTCTAAACATAGCAATCCATCATACACTGCCTCATAGCTAAGGAAGAACTGAATGGCTTGGCTGCCAATAGAGCATCTGCTAGCTATTAAAACTCTATACTACAATATCCACCAGCCAGTGGTTTAATGGGAAAGGGAAAGAGACTTCTGCCTCCTGCATCATGGAAGGCCATACAAACGTAAATGTACATATATGTGTATGTAAATGCTGAACTCTCAGCTTTTCAAATTCAACTAAATGTAATTTTAATTTAGTCATTGAAAGCATTTCTGAAACAAAATATGTCCAAGAACAAACAGTGTCTGATTTGGTCCTATGTTATTTTTTGCAACATAAGTAATTATTAGTTATTTAAAATGTTTATAACTATTTCAAAATCCGTTTAGTACTCTAATACTTAATTTAATAAACCTACATGTTTTTCCCAAGTTCCTCGTGCTTCCTCATGCTTATTTTGAAGATTAAGGAACTTTTCTTCATTTTCTTTTACCTTCTCCCTTTGCAGCTCATTATCTCTTTCAAGGGTCTGCAATAAAATTAATTATCCAAAAAATAATCAATACCACATTAATGAATTTTGATGAGTTTTATGTTGCTTGGACCTTTGCTTCTAACATGCTGAAAGGGCCATCCAGAGCAGTGATAATGTGCCATCTCAACAATCATTTTCATAAATTAACAGAAAGCTGCTTATAGTTTAGCTAACAGGAAACAGGGGGAGGTTATAGAAAAGAAATGGCTATAAAAGGGTATAAAAACATTGCCATTATTCAGTTTCACTGCATAAGTTTTAATGTGCTGAAAAAGTATTATAAAGTCCAGAGCTGAGAAATATGAAATGTAGCATACTCCAAACTAACTGTCCTAAAATTAAAATTTTTAACTATCCCATAACATTTTCTCATATTCAAATGACCAAAAATCCCTTTTGACATAATTATAATTTCTCAATTTCAAACTTATTGGTGTTTCATAGAAGTCTAAAATTTTTATCATGTATATTTAACCTATTTTGATTCATGAAAGAAAATCATACAAAAAGGCACTAAAAATTAAAATATGCAGCCAAGGTTTCTAAAGCTATGAAACCAGTGCTGCCAATAACAGTAAGATTTCTTTGATGTTTGCTTTACTGCCATATTTATCAAGTTAGCTTCTATAAATTAGAAACAAGAATTTCTTCCCATGTCCCAGGTATGTTTGGAATGTCGAAACTGTGACGCACTTTAGTCAAATAAAGACAAAAGGATCATGGCTATAATAACCTGACATGAAACTCTTCAGGTCCATGAGGTACTCCATAAACATTTACTAGCTAACAATCTGAACAACTGGATACTTTAATTTCTTTTCACTGCATCTTTTTCAGGAGAATGTCCAATATGTATTTTTATCCAACAATGTGTTTTATTCTTCATTTCTAGGTATAAATAATAATGGAAAATTTCTTGATCTATTTAACAATGATTTTAACAGGTGTATAATCACACCCTCACAATTACTTTACAATATGAAGGCAATATACTGTACTTTCGAAGATAGTGGGTACATCATTATACATATGAAAATCTAGGAGGGATATGTGGGAGAATATACCATAGCTCCTATTTAATTAAGCAATAGTACATGACTGTGTGATGTTTTAATAATAGCTAACAACCATACAGCAGATTTCATACAGAAACATCCAAAAGTGCTTACAAATGGCATAGCAATCATTTTGCCTGCAATAAAAGTCAGTTAAGTCTGGAGTCAAAGCAAGGAACTTTTAAGGCAGAAGCTGAACTAACTAGCCTCTCAGGGAAAGGCCAAGCAAAGAGGCAGATAAAAAGAGAAATTATAGGAAATTTGTTTGGAATAGTAACCTACATGAGGCTTTGAGTCATTATGAGTCATTTTTCAGTTAAAAAAAAAAAAGAGCAAAGAGGTAGGCATAATTGGAAAACTTGCTTTTAACCTCCAATGCCCTGAGCTCAGTACTAAAGTAGACTATGTTTCTTAGGCTTGCTATCATTGTTCTGGAATAACACCTTCTTGTCACTGTAGAAGTAGAAATCTTAAGAAGGTAAATGGGAGATAGGTAGGAAGGAGTAGTAGTGTCTGCCATCAATCCACCAGTTAGAGAACAACTAGCAGTCACATTTAAAACCATCAACAAGCATACACTTTGTAAAACAAAAATACACTTTGTAAAAAAAAAATAAAAAATAAAAGTCTTATTTTGCAGAAATGGTTATTACCTGCCTTATTTAATTTTTGTTTTTATTCTCATGCAAAACCCACTTCCATTGTTGTAAAAGAATTGTTGGTCTTTGCTGTAAGAGCAAACTCATACATAACCAAAGCCCCAAATAAAACTGTAAATACACTGATGTGAAAAACTCAAACAGTTCTTTCTCTGGAGTTGGATAACATTTCCTGACTTGATCATTTTTTGAAAGACCATCATATAAAAAGTCGTTTAGTCAAGTTTCTGCCTTTTGTATATGTTGATTTGCTGTGTGTTATACTTAGAACTGTTTGTTTTGTTTTTTCCTAAATAGGAATAGATTTATACTGATCTATTTCTACTTTCCTGTGTATTTTCCCTGGCAAGAAATGGCATCTGATAGGTGGCTGGCCCAGATGATTGCAGCAATCTGTGGCCACCAACCAGAACTCAGCTCTCTATAAAAAAAGGGAGACCAGATCCATGTTTTGTGTTTCATTGACACAATGCAAAACAATGAAGGAGGAAGATGGATGCTCAGAGCCAAACTTGTTAGCAAAAATATCAACGTGAACAGAACCCTCCTAGTACAATTTTGTATATTATTTCATTAGTAATTGAGCAGTTTTCTGTGATTGATATTTTCTTATTTCTCCTTGTAAATGAAGGAAATTGGGCACTACCCTTCCCCAGAATTAAAAAGGCACAGCAAATTTAAAAATAATTGCAGTCTCAGGGAGATTCTACATATAGTTTGGTGAGTACTATTACCATTGTTGAGGTTTTAGAAATCAAGCTATCTTGTCTATAATTAAATATTCCTATAGTGCTAAGCTTTTAAAATCCAAAGATCTAGGCTTAAGACCCACCTCCATAGCTTAATAATTCTATGATCATAGAAAAGTTGCCTAATCTCTCAGTTTTCCCATCTATAAAGTGTAATAACTGCTCAATTTATCTCAGGATTATTTTGAAGCTCTCATGCTATCATCAATGTGAATGTGCTTTGAAACTTTATGTATAATTATCTTACTGCATTTGTATTACAGTATTCTAATTGATTATAATGGAAAGATGCAAATCAAACTCTATTTTTGACAAGACAAAATATAAACTTCCCAGGTATGCTATGAATGAATAATTACTGATCTCAGATTGTTCTTTTCCATCTCATCTCATATATAATCATAGATATACATGTTTAAATATATATATCCATACTTATACACATACATATATATGGCTCATAATCACTGTCAAGTATACAATCACTATGTCCTATGAATTTCAGAAATCAAAGTCAGGAATAATAAAATAATAATAAAGAAGGTCAGAAGTCATAAATATTATTAAGGGAAATGTTCTAATTAAGAACTTAAAACATTACTGTCAGCTTTTTCTGGTGGGAGGAAAGGGAAAAAAGATGGGACAGATTTTTGTATATAGCTAATGTGAGAATTTGTTTCTCTTAAATAAGCCTATTTATTACATATTTATAACAAATCATGTGTATTATATTATTGTTAGGTTACAAATTATACTGCCTCATATATTTTTAAATGGTAACCCCAAGAAAACAAAACCCTTTACCTTCCTTGTATTTTGTAATTATCTTATATTGATTAGAATCAATACAAAGTATTGGTTTCAAGGTAGTAGACCAGTAAGGGCTAGGTAACTGGGGTTAAGTGACTTGCCCAGGGTCACACAGCTAGGTATCTGAGACCAGGTTTTAACCCAAGACCTCCCATCTCTAGACCTGGCTCTTCATCCACTAAGCTACCTAGCTGCTCCCACTGTTACTTAAAAAAAATTATTTAAAATATTTTTCCATGGTTACATGATTCATGATTTTTCCCATACCTCTTTCCTTCCTCCTCCCAGAGCTATTCCAAGCAATTCTACTGAGTTATACATGCATCATATTCAAACCTATTTCTATATTATTCATATTTGCAGTACAGTGATCTTTTAAAGTAAAAAACCCCAATCATATCCCCATTGAACCATGTGACCGATTCTATGTTTTTCTGCTGTGTTTTTGCTCCCACAGTTCTTTCTCTGGATGTGGATAGTATTCCTTCTTATAGGTCTCTCAGAATTGTCCTGGATTATTGCATTGCTACTAGTAGAGATGTCCATTACATTCGATTGTACCACAGTGTATCAGTCTCTGTGTACAACGTTTTTCTGGTTCTGCTCCTCTCGCTCTGCATCACTTCCTGGATGTTGTTCCAGTTCACATGGAATTCCTCCACTTTATTATTCCTTTGAGCACAATAGTATTCCATCACCAACATATACCACAATTTGCTCAGCCATTCCCGAATTGAAGGGCATCCCCTCATTTTCCAGTTTTTTGCCACCACAAAGAGCGCAGCTATGAATATTCTTGTAAAAGTCTTTTTCCTTATTATCTCTTTGGGGTACAAACCCAGCAGTGCTATGGCTGGATCAAAGGGCAGACAGTCTTTTATCACCCTTTGGGCATAATTCCAAATTGCCCTCCAGAATGGTTGGATCAGTTCACAGCTCCACCAGCAATGAATTAATGTCCCAACTTTGCCACATCCCCTCCAGCATTCATTGCTTTCCTTTGCTGTCATATTGGTCAATCTGCTGGTGTGAGGTTGAACTCAAGAGTTGTTTTGATTTGAATTTCTCTAATTATGAGAGATTCAAAACACTTTTTCATGTGCTTATTGATGACTGTTACATTTTTTAAGAGTTTAGCTGCATTAAATTTAAGATGATTTATCTTTATGAATTATTTGAGAAAACAGCCAATATGCTATACTTCATATTGTAAAAGTCTAAATATAACTTACTACAAGTTTTACTTAGCAACTGTTATTATATATTATCTTAATGAATACTATATTTATAAAACATAATTGATAACTGTAATTAGTTCCATATATATAGAATATATAGAATACATACATAGGATTTCTTTAGCGTCTGTAGTAGTATACATAGTTATGTATAAACTTACAATTTAAAAAAAATTTGAGTAAAGTGTTATCCATCGTGAGGATTTATGTCTCAGCACTACTAAACTGAATGGCTAAAAAAGCAAGATCGATGGCAGCATGGATGCAGAGCACCAGGAAACAGTAGGCTATTATCAAGAGTAATGACCCCTTTTAGTACAGGTGGAATTAGAGTTCCCTTTGAGCAAAACACTTGAGACACATGACAGCACAATCCACAGTGTTATTCCAACATTAATATATTATTATATCCCTTACTACACAAGCCTATCAATGCTTCTGGAGGGGTGCTGGACCAAGAAAGATGCATTTGGTTTATATAAGACAGGGATATTCATAGTTATATGACTCTGAAGCCCCATCTGCCATCAACAACGAGAGCCAAATCACTCCTGTATAAAAGCAGAGTATAATACAATTTCCTAGTACTAAGTTTAAACACTTATGGCTATGGAATGCAACAAGAATACCATGCAGTTCAAGAGAAATCATCGGAGTGTCACTGACTAAGAAAAATGCTCCCCTAGGGAGGTGAGTGTGGTAGGTCGAGGAGAAATCTCCCCAGCATCTTTTCATGGGGACAGTATTGGCATGGGCATCTGCTTCTAACTTACAGTATGACCCTGAACAAGTCAATGTACCTCCTAGGACCTCAACTGCTTCATCTAGAAAATAAGCAAAGTAGACAAGATGAATACTGGAACCTTTGACTAGAGTGCTCAGGGTCCTCTACTGAAATCAGGAGGAGTCACCTCATCTCTGTTTACATATCTACTCCAGAGTACTGGGGAATTCCCTACACTTGAGGCAGATCATTTCAAGACAATCAATTGAAAACATTTATTAAGCACCTAGAAGGGGCAAGAGAAAAATCTAGGGATATGTGGGACAGTCAAAGAAAATGTCCAGGACTGAGAAATGGAATGTTTTTGTTTGTGAAAAAGTCAGGAGGCCAGTATTACTGGCCAGAGTACACAGCAAGGAGGGAATTGTTGGAAATCTGGAAATACTGGAAGGGGCTTGATTATGAAAGACTTTGAATGCTAAACCGAGCATTTTGTATTTGATCCTAGATGTGACAGGAAGTCCCTGGAGTTTTGAGTATTGGGGTGACATGATTGGACCTGTGTTTTCTGAAAATTACTTTGGAGGATAGTCTGGAGTGGAGAGAGATTGGAGGTAAGCAGGCCCACCAGCAGCTGCTGCAATAGTCCACTGTGAAGTAATGACATGGACACAGTACTGGAAGCACATGAAACAGTTGGAGCAATTCCACCAACGCTCCCTCCGGTCCATCATGAGGATCCGATGGCAGGACCGAATCACCAACCAGGAAGTCCTCGACAGAGCCAACTCCACCAGCATCGAAGTCCTGGTCCTCAAAACCCAGCTACGATGGTCTGGACACGTCGTCCACATGGACCCACCGCGAATACCAAGACAGGTATTCTATGGGGAACTGTCAGCTGGACTCGGGAAACAAGGCAGGTCAAAGAAAAGATTCAAGGATCAGCTAAAGTCCAACTTGAAGTGGGCTGGCATGACACCAAAGCAACTAGAACTCGCTGCCTCTGACAGAAGCAGCTGGCGAACCCACATTCACCATGTCGCCATCACCTTTGAAGATGAATGATGTCGACGTCTTGCTGCTGCGCGTGAATGCCGACACCGGGCCACAACTGCACCTCCCGTAACAACTGGCGTCCCAGGCCCCGTGTGCCACCAACTGTGCGCCTCAGCCTTTGGACTCCAAAGCCACATGAGGGTACACCGTAGATGAAACTGCACAAAGACAATCGTCATTCTTGGTCACCGAGAGACTACCACTACTACTGAAGTAATGATGGCCAGCATCAGGATAGTAGCAGTGTCCGAAGAGAGAAGGGAGTATATATGCAAGACATGCTGCAAAGTAAAATAGACAGTCTTTGGCAATGGATTGGATTTGGGGGGCTGAAAGAGAGGAAGGAGTCAAGACTGACTCCTAAATTGCAAGCCTGAGAGATTAGAAAGATGATGTTTTCCTCTGCAATAATGAGGAAGGAAGGAGGTAGTGGCAGGTGGGAGTTTAGGGGAAAAGACAATGAGTTTAAGATGTTTACTGGATATCCAGTTTGAGAGACTAGAGGTCAGCAGAGAAGTTTAGATAATTGTTAGTTTTGAATTATATTGAACAAAATCTGTCCCCTTATAATTCCCATAATTTAACCTGTGTCCCAAAATAATTCTGATGTGATTTTACTAAGGACTACCATATCCTTTGCTTGGGAGAATGTTTTTATTACTGCAACCTAAGATCTTTTAATCTGATATATGACTCTTAATAAGCTTAAAATGCACTAACACTCCCAGATTGTTTTTACATAAAATTCTCACTAACTACTTATTGTCCTTATTGTACATTTGTGCAGTTGACTTTTTGAACCTAGAGAGCCAATCTGGTCTGCCAGAGATCAAACTTTCTCTAGCTTTCCCAAACTTTTCTTTTCCTAGCTCAAATAAACCTATCTAACTAGCCCTACAGTCTGGCTTGAATTAATTTAATTCCCTAGCCTAGTTATAGTTAAGAAGAAAGCCTACCTCTAAAAGGCTCTGCTCAGGTTAATTTCCCTCCTGGGGCTGGGGTGATCTGGCTACCTTCCTTCCTTTTTCCCCTACCTTTTCCCTCCAATTTCCCTTCCATACCTCACATCTTCAGGCCATCTGCCAATTTGAAAGGATACTATCTATGCTTTCATTCAAGCCACTGATAAGTAAGTTGAATAGAATAAA
This sequence comes from Monodelphis domestica, assembly GCF_027887165.1. Classification (NCBI taxonomy): domain Eukaryota; kingdom Metazoa; phylum Chordata; class Mammalia; order Didelphimorphia; family Didelphidae; genus Monodelphis; species Monodelphis domestica. The sequence continues at coordinate 43,745,205 of NC_077232.1, read as the reverse complement.
GTCAATGATAGAATCTTATAATTTTAAGGGATACTCTATTAGACATCCCCCTCCAGGGTGAAATTGATTTCTTAATCAAAACACTTTGGATTTGACTCTTCACCAGTGAACTCAACTAATTCTCCTATTATCCAGCCTAGGTCACTCCATGTTCTCTTCTAGAAAAATAGCATGCATGAGAAACTCAGTAGTGAAAGACCTCGCTGAAATTAAGTATTCCTCTGGTGTGCCATTAGTACAAACCCTATTACAAAAGGATAAGCACTGAGGATAGCAAAACTTGTTCTAATAAACATCCTGAATCTCAGTGATCCTTTTCCTTTCCTAAGTGTTTATAAATTAACCCTTTGATAATTCAATCTCCTTCTGAAACAAAAACAGAAAATTCACTTTCTGGCCTTTGAGTCTGTCCTGATAAAATAGCCATAAAGAATATATATGTAGAAAGTCAGGAAATGATCTAAAACATACCATGGTTGTGATGAGATGTAATGAATAGAAAAATATTCCCCAAAGTGTTCATCTAAACTAAATAATTTAGTTTAACTAAACTAATAATTTAGAAACTAAACAATTTGGGATTGAGAGCAGGATCTTAGTGGTCATCTAAACCTACCCCTTCCTTTTATAGATAAGAACAAACCCAGAGGGGTGAAGTTCTTTACCTATAGTGACACAAATCATAAGGAGCAAGGCAGATTCAACCTCCAGCTCCAATTGCAGAACTCTTTCCACTATTGTTATGCTGCCTCCTGACATTTAAAATGTTGATAAATGACCTAGATGATGAAATAAAAGTCTGCTTTTGAGTCACTAAGAGCAAATTGGGTATGGAGACCATCATACCATGTTAAAATCCAAAAGGATCTCTGAATTTGTTATATGTTTGTCTATAAACAGGACAGAGTTCATTAGCAAGGAAGCATAATAAATAAAAATCTTACCTGATTATTGTCTTTCAGTGCCTTCAACTCTGCCTCCATTCTGATATTATTTTGAGTCTGTCGCTGAAGTAATTGCTGAATATGTGCAAAAGAACTGATGATGCCCTTTTAAATAAAGAGTATATATTATGAATTTTAAAACTTAAAAAATAAACAGTATTTTATCAAAATTAACTTTCATTAAACTCTTTTTAGTTTCTTTAAAATATTTTCTAGTTTGCCTGGTTTGGCAGAAACTAGGCATAGACCAATATTTCATACCAAAATAACATAATTGTATACATGGTTTAGACATAGAGGGTGATAAGTTAGGGGAGCATGGGAATATGTATCTGTCAGTTCTATGGATAAGGGAAAGAGTTTGTGGCAAAAATAAGAGATTAAAAAGGATCATAGGAAGTAAAATGTATAATTTTTATTATATGAAAAAATGCTTTTACACAAACAAAATTAGTGCTGCCAAAATAGAAGGAAAATAGGAAATGGGGAAAATTTTTATAGCAAGTTTCTCTGATCAAGGCCTCATTTCTCAAATATATAGGGAATTGAGCCAAATTTATGAAAACAAAGCACTATTCCCCAATTGATAAATGGCCAAAGGATACAAACAGGCAGTTTTCAGAAAAAAGAAATCAAAGGGGCAACTGCATAGCTCAGTGGATTGAGAGTCAGGCCTAGAGACGGGAGGTCCTAGGTTCAAATCTGGCCTCAGACACTTCCTAGCTGTGTGACCCTGGGCAAGTCACTTAACTCCCATTGCCTAGCCCTTATCACTCTTCTGCCTTGGAACCAATACACAGTATTGACTCCAAGACAGAAGGTAAGGGTTTTAAAAAAAGAAAAGAAAAAGAAATCAAAGCCATGAAGTCATATGAAAAAAGGCTCTAAATCACTTGATTAGGGAAATGGAAATTAAAACAACACTAAGATACCCTCTCACATCTATCAGATTGGCTAACCTGATAGAAAAATAAAATGGCAAACTATAAAAGAGAATATGGAAAAATTGAAACCCTAATGTACTTTTATCAGTTGTGAACTATCCAACCACTTTGGAGAACAATTTAGAACTAATATCACTATACTAAATCTGTATCCCAGAGATTTTTAAAAAGAAGAAAGGACCTATTTGTACAAAAATATTTATCACAGCTCTTTTTGTAGTGGCAAAGAATTACAAATTAAAGGGATGCCCATTAATCGAGGAATGGCTAAACAAATGTAGTATATGAACTCTGTGCTATATGAAATGATGAGCATGAGGGTTTCAGAAAAACCTAAGAAGGTTTTGGATCTTATGTGGACCTTATATGAGAATTGAGCAGAACCAGGAGAACATTAGACATAGTAATAGTAGTATTATATGGAAGATCAACTATGAAATTTAGCTATTCTGATCAAGACAATGATCCAAAACAATTTCAAAGGACCCATGAGGAAAAATGCTATCTACCTCCAGAGAGAACTGATAAACTCTGAATAAAGAATAGAGCATCCTTTGTTTACTTTCCTTATTTTTCTTGGGTTTTTACATCTGTTTTCTTCCACAACATAATAAATGTGAAAATATGTTTTGCATGACTTCACATGTATAATCGACATCAAATTATTTTCCTTCTCAAGGAGGGACAAAATGGAATTCAAATTTTTAAAAAACGAATCTTTAAAATTTTACATGTAAGTGACATGTACATGGACAAAATGATAGGTGAATTTTGAAAGGAAATGTTGGTTCCATTTGGGGAGATCAGGAAATGATTCATGAAGAAGGTGGAATTAGAGACTTAAAAGTTTGGGTAGGAATTCAACAGAAGGAGGATATTCCAGGATTATGAAAAATATGAGTAAAGGGCATGAAGTCATAAGAGTACAGTACATACTGAGAGAGGTAGACAGAGAATTGTTCAGCAGGAATGTAGAACATATCAAGGAATGTAATATGACATAAGGCTATAAGGATTAGTATGTCAAGTGCCAAGTTATAGTGAGATTTACATGCCAAATTGAGGAGTTTAAATATGAAGTCAAAGGGATATAGCAAAGATTTTGCAGAACCCCAAAATTTCAAAACTGGAAGGAATCACAGAGCGTCCAGTTCAAAACAAACCTGAACAAGCATCCCTACTCCAAAATACACAAATGGTCTCATCTACCCGTGATTTGAAGAACTACAGTGAGGATGAGGTGGTGACAGCACACATTCCACGTTGGGTTCACACTACTTATAAAAATGTTTTTACTCACATCAAACCTAAATTTGCCTTTTACTTCCTTGCATGGCATGTTCTTAAAATCTTGGATGCTGGACCCTCATTCTTCAAGTTATCAATGCTGTTCCTAAAATGTATTGGCCAAAACTGAATTGAACATAGTCCTCCATGTATAGTATGCCTGGGGCAAAGTACAGGAAAAGTATCACACCTCTAGTCTTGAACAGGATACCTTTCATGAGACAGCCTAAAGGTATATAGTCACTATATCATAATGCTAGTTTACAATCAACCTTTCATTTTACTAAGATCCTTTTCATACAAAGGACTATATAACCACACCATACCCATCTTCACTGGTGAAGAAGATTTTCAGCACAAGGGTAATACTCTAGAGTTATCTCTATTAAATTTTATATTATTAGATTCACCCTCAATATTCTAGCCTGCCAATATATTTTTGGATCCTGACTGTCATTTATTACATTTACTAACCCTCCCAATCAACCATTCAATCAACAAGCATTTATTAAGTGCCTACTAAGATGAAGGCACTATAGTATATGCTGAGCAAAGACAAAAATGAAACACCCACATTTCATCTGCAAATTTAATTTTATCCAAGTGAATAATAAAATTTCCATGACACATGGCTACTGGAAAACTAAACATTTTCTCTGGTCCTCACAATTTTCAAACTTGTTCAAAAATGGGATTTATGCAAAAAACTAAGGGAACTTCTGGTGCCTTCATGGCCCAAGATGTCAAAAACTCCAACAAAATAAAACCTTATGAAGTAGTAACAAAGAAGGCAAATTCTTAATCTCTAATATTTTCACTCAGTACTTCCTTCATCATCGGTCACTACCATCTCTGGTAGGGCTGAATAGGTTGATCCACCAACATACAATAAAATCCAGTATACTCCACCTTATCTGATCCATGGAAAGTTAAAAGCCTGAAGCCTACTCTGCTTGGGAGGTCAGCAGGACAGCATCTTGTGCTGAAACACTGCTCTAAAAAAGAACTGAAGAACAGAAGGAAATAAAATCATATGTCAGAGTATGTGTAGGTATCAACCAAGTCAAAAGTACAGAACTGGCATTCCTCTTAGGCTAATACTGTTCTCCCAGAAGTCACCTGAGACAGAGACTGAGGCCAGTGAAAAGTAAATAACTCATATGAAAGAGGAAGCTGAGACAGTTTTGAAGTCTTATCCCCATCAAAAGGAAAAGAGACAGAAACTGAGTAATAGAAGAATATGAGGGAAAAATAAATTTCCAAAAATGTCAGGTGAAAGAAACTTAAAGACCTTGAGCATGAGCAGTCAAACAAACAGAGAAGTTATTAATAACAGAAGGGAATGTGGTCTCCAGATCATTTAAGCAAGCTGACATATCTACAAACATATATTACAAGACAACATAAAATCAATGTATATCTGATAATGTAGGGGACATTATAGACTCCCAAAAGAGCATGAAATGACTCAAGAGAGAAAAAAAGAATTGTGAAAGTAGAATTTATAGCTTGCACAGCAGAGAAAAGAGAAGAATAGAAAACATGATCTTGGTGATAAAACTTACCAAGATGCAAAAAAGAGAGCAACTGATGGGGAAGCAAATAAAAGAAGTGAAAAGCTGATGATCTCCATGCAAACAAAACATATGAATCTTGAAAACAAGATGCACAAACAACTTAAAGATTATAGGTTTTCCAGAAGAATAGAAGTCAAAAGTCCTAAACACCACAATACAAAAAAGAATACAAGAAAACTTCCTAGAACCTTGGATTACAGAAAACAAGATGTTCATCAAAAGAATGATGAAATGAATGAAAAGAATGAAAAAAGACACTCTGATGCAAATTCCAAGACAAATAATGATAAAATTTGACACTTCTAAAGACTTAACAACAAATACTTCAAGTGATCAAGAGAAAGACCTTCAAATATAGAAAGAAGGAAATAAAATTTGGAATAAAAATATGGGGGAAGTTGATGAACACAGGAGTATTCTATTCCCACCCGAAAGTACAAAAAGGATTGGAATGTGGAGAGCAAAGGTGCTGAGGATGAAAACCAAGTTAACATTCTCTGCAACCTGGGACTAATCATTATTAAAAAAATATGGATGTTAAATCAGTTGAAGCATACCTACAAAGAAACCCAACCTGAGGAAATTATTTGCTTTGCAAACTCCCCAAACAATTGCAATTCAAGAAGGGCAAATAAAAACAGCAACCAAGAAAGCACAGGTAATGAAAATCCAGAAAAAAGGGGAGAAAAGTACAAAAGTGAAAATACCTTATAGGGTTAGTTACAACAATAATAATAACAAAAATAGAGGAATTTAAAAGATTTCTTTCTAAAAGTACATAAGGAGAAAATGGTGAGAGACAAAATCAAATATCACTGATGGTGGAGGAAAAGACATGAGATATCACAGACTAAACCTAACAAAATGTTGCCTACAAGGGGATTATTTTATTTATTTATTTATTTTTGTGAAACTAAACTATAGAATGAGAGAGCTTATATAGAAAAAAGCACAGGAAGAAGTTAAAGGGTAATGTGTGATGTATCCTAACAAGTCAATGATAAAATATTAAATAGTCCAGAGCCAAGCATATTTCCTTGTGCACTCAAATGCAAATGATAAAGTTGAGAACTAATTATTAATTACTCATCCTTGGAACTGGACACTCAAAAAATTTTAAACCCACTTAATTGTGCTATAGTTGAATTTTCCACAATAATACTAAATGAAAGAAAGGTGTTTGCAAAAATTAGTTTTTAACTAGCATCTTAAATACCGTAATAAATTAAAAATAGAGTGTCAACTAAAATATAAAGGTTCACATCATTTTTAAAAGTATATTTATTTAATTAATTAATTTGGAATACTTTTCCATTGTTAAATGATTCATGTTCATTCCCTCCCTTAGCCCCCTCCCCCCATAGACAATGAGCTATTCCATTAGGTTTTTCATGTGTCATTCATCAAGACCTATTTCTATTTTATTAATATTTTCAATAGGGTGATTGTTTAGAGTCTACATCTCAATCTTATCCCCATTAAACCATGTGATCAAGCAGTTGCTTTTCTTCTGTGTTTCTACTCCCACAATTCTTCCTCTGAATGTGGATAGTGTTCTTTCTCAGAAGTCCCTCAGAATTGTCCTGGATCATTGCATTGCTATTAGTAGAGAAGTCCATTACATTCAATTGTACCACAGTGTATCTGTCTCTGTGTACAATGTTCACTTGGTTCTGCTCCTCTCACTCTACATCAATTCCTGGAGGTCATTCCAGTTCACATGGAATCCCTCTAGTTTATTATTTCTTTGAGCACAATAGTATTCCATCACCAACATATACCACAATTTGTTTAGGCATTCCCCAATTGAAGGGCATCCCTTCATTTTCCAATTTTTTGCCACCACAAAGAGGGCAAATATAAATATTTTTGTACAAGTCTTTTTCCTTATGATCTCTTTGAATAATGTATAATTGAAAATATGTTATCTAAAAGAGAACTACATTTCCTAGGAGGCCACTGACTTCCTGTCATTACATACTTCCTATAGATAGGGGATATAAGGCAGGGACATGGAAGGTCCCATCTCTTTACTTCCAATCCCAAGTTTGGTGGTGGTAAGGAGGATGTTTGAACTGGCTGATCAGCCATTGGCACATGGTCTTTATTTTGTATCCTCTTTATTCTTTGATTTCTAATGATCATTTCATAAACCTCTAAAATGCATTGTTTTTATTATTGAGATTTAATTTTAACTTTTACAGGAAAAAGCCCAGCAATGCTATGGGTGGATCAAAGGACAGGCAATCTTTTAAATCCTTTTGGGCATAGTTCCAAATTGCCTTCCAGAATGGTTGGATCAATTCACAACTTCACCAGCAATGCATTAATGTCCCTATTTTGCCACATCCCCTCCAACATTTATTACTTTCCTTTGCTGTCATGTTAGCCAATCTGCTAAATGTGAGGTGACACTTCAAAGTTGTTTTGATTTGCATTTCTATAATTATAAGAGATTTAGAACACGTTTTCATGTGCTTATTGATAGTTTTGGATTTCTATATCTGAAAACTGTCTATTCATGTCCCTTGCCTGTTTAGCAATTGGGGAATGGCTTAATTTTTTGTACAATTCATTTAGCTCTTTATAAATTTGAGTAATTAGACCTTTGTCAGAGGTTTTTGTAATTAAGATTGTTTCCCAATTTGTTGCTTCCCTTCTAATTTTGGTTGCATTGGTTTTGTTTGTACAAACCCTTTTTAATTTAATGTAAGCAAAATTATTTATTTTACATTTTGTAATTTTTTTCTAACTCTTGCTGGGTCTTAAAATCTTTCCTTTCCCATAGATCTGACAGGTATATTATTCTATATTCACCTAATTTACTTATAGTTTCCTTCCTTATATTTAAGTCATTCACCCATTCTGAAATTATCTTAGTATAGGGTGTGAGATGTGGATCTAAACCTAGTCTCTCCCATAGTGTTTTCTAATTTTCCCAGTAATTTTTATCAAATAGTGGATTTTTGTCCCAAAAGTTGGGATCTCTGGGTTTATCATATACTATCTTGCTGAGGTCATTTACCCCAAGTCTATTACATTGATCCTACCTTCTGTCTCTTAGCCAGTACCATATTGTTTTGATGACCACTGCCTTACAGTACAGCTTAACAACTGGTACTGCTAGGCCTCCATCCTTCACATTTTCTTCTTTTTTTAACAGATATATTATTTATTAAGTGACTTATTCATTCATTCATTTATTTATTTTACGAGACCACTGCTTTCATTTTGCTGACAGTCTCCCAAAATTCTCTACTGGGTTTTACAGGCTTCACATTTTTTCAATTATTTCCCTTAATATTCTTGATCTTTTGTTCTTCCAAATGAACCTTGTTACAGTTTTTACTAATTCATTTTAAAAATTTCTTGGTAGTTTGATAGATATGGTACTAAATAAGTAAATGAATTTAGGTAGGATTGTCATTTTTATTATGTTGGCTAATCCTACCCATAAGTAATTAATGTTTTTTCCAATTGTTTAGATCTCATTTTAATTGTGTGGAAAGTGTTTTGTAGTTGTGTTCATATAATTCCTGTGTTTGTCTTGGCAAATTTCTCTAAGTTGTGTTTGAAATATATAGAAATGCTGATGATATATGTGGATTTATTTTGTATCCTGCAACTTTGCTAAAGTTGTTGATTATTTCCACTAGCTTTTTAGTTGATTCTTTAGGATTCTTTAAGTAGACCACCATATCATCAGCAAAGAGTGATAACTTGGACTCCTTAGTGCCTATTTTAATACCTTAAATTTCTTTTTCTTCTCTAGTTGCTACTGCTAGTGTTCCTAGTACAATGTTAAATAATAGAGGTAATAATGGGCATCCTTGATTCACTCATGATCTTAATGGGGAGGTTGCTAATTTAGCCCCATTGCAGATGATGCTTGCTGATGGTTTTAAATCTATACTGTTTATTATTTTTAGGAAAGGCCCTTCTAGTTCTATACTTTCTAGTGTTTTCAATAGGAATGAGTATTTTTGTCAAAGGCTTTTTTCTGCATCTATTGAGAATCATGTGATTTTTGTTGGTTTGCTTGTTGATATGGTCAATTATGGTAATGGTTTTCCTAATATTAAACCATCCTTGCATTCCTGGTATAAATCCCACCTGATCATAATGAATAACCCTCATCATCACTTGCTCTATTTGAGATTTTTGCATCTATGTTCATTAAGAAGATTGGTCTGTAGTTTTCTTTCTCTGTTTTTGGTCTGCCTGGCTTTGGAATCAGTGCCATAGTTGTGCCATAAAAGGAATTCAATAGAACTCCATCTTGGCTTATTTTGCCAAATATTTTGTATAATATTGGGATTAGTTGTTCTTTAAATATTTGACAGAATTCACTTGTGAATCCATCTGGTCCTGGTGATTCTTTTCTTAGGGAGTTCTTTGATGACTTGTTTGATTTTCTGTTTCTAATATGGGATTATTAAAGTATTCTATTTCCTCTTCTGTTAATCTAGGCAGTTTATTATTTTGTAAATATTTATCCATATCACCTAGATCGCCATATTTGTTGCCATATAATTGGGCAAAATAGTTCTTAATAATTACCTTAATTTCCTCTTCATTAAAGGTGAGGTCTCCGTTTTCATCTTTGATACTGCTAATTTAGTTTTCTTCTTTCTTTTTTTTAAATCCATTTAATTGTTTTTTTTTTCAAAGTACTAGCTCCTAGGTCTTATTTATTAATTTAATAGTTCTTTCACATTCAATTGTATTAATTTCTTTTTTAATTTTTAGGATTTCCAGTTTGGTTTTTATCTGGGGATTTTAAATTTATCTTTCTAATTTTTTAATTTGTATGCCCAATTCACTGACCTCTTCCCTCTCTGATGTGTTGATATATGCACTCAGGGATATAAATTTTCCCCTGAATACTGCTTTGGCTGCATCCCATAGATTTTTATATGATGGCTCCTCATTGTCATTATCTTGAATGAAATTAATTGTTTCTATGATTTCTTCTTTAACCAACTGTAATATGAGGACAGGGAGAGAATGGAGTCTTCCCTCCCTGCTGGGTCAGGACCAGAGTGAGGTAAAGATGAAGTAGAGGCAAGTAGAGAGATAGAGGATGGATTGTCTTCCCTCTCAGCTCTCCCTGAGAAACCCCACTCTAGTTGCCTTTCAAGACCTTAACTTCTGTTCTCTCAGAGTCTGTGGTTAAACAGGCTTGATACAATTAGCTTCTTTCTCCCTGGGGAGAAGAATGTCACTTCCCTCCTCCCAACTTCAAGTCTCTCTAGATGTGATGGAGTCAGTCACTTGTTCTTATTAAAACTGTTTTTTCTAAGGGAACAAGGCAAGGGATATGGCAGATTAGATTAGGAATGAGGCAGAAGGGAAGAGGGAACAGGGGGTCCCTAGAATAACTGAAACCCCTTCTCCCAAAAGTCTGGCAGATCAGGCTTTGCTGACCTGACCCCCTTGGTTCAGTTAGTGAAGAAGCCCTGGCTCTCTAGCTGCCTTGGCAACTGTAACCAGTCCAGGACTTTAGGGGATCTGGAGGAAATCTTTCTTCTAGTGGTCTCTTCTAGTTGAAATCCTATTCACTTAGTTTTCTACTTGGGGTATTGGGTAAAGCTTTCATAGGAGGAGATGAGTGCTGCTTCAGAGATCCACCCAGTCTACCTTACTGGTAGCTTTTCCAAGAGGAGAAAAATCTTTTCCAACTGTTCACATCAGCCCACTTCATCCCCTTTTCTCAGAATTCTCTCTCCTTCCTGTCCTTCTCCTGTTCCTGCAGAATTCTCCAGCTTGCAAGATCTGCTTCTCTCTTTTCTGCTGGCAGACTAAATCCAGTTCTTCTCTTACAACCAATTTTGAAGAATCATATTATTTAATTCCCAACTAATTTTTGATTTGCTTCTCCATGTACCCTTACTAATTAAGATTTTTATTGCATTGTGATCTGAAAAGGTTGCATTTATTATTTCTGCTTTTTTGCATTTATTTGCAATGTTTTATGTCTCAGTACATGGTCAATCTTTGTGAATGTGAACAGAAGGTGTATTCCTTTTTGTCCCTATTATTTTTCTCCACATATCTATTAATTCTAATTTTTCTAAGATATTATTCACATCTCTTACCTCTTTCTTATTTATTTTTTGGTTTGATTTATCTAGATTTGATAGAAGAAGATTCAGGTCTCCCACTAGTATAGTTTTACTATATATTTCCTCTTTGAGCTCCACTAATTTCTCCTTTACAAATTTGGATGCTATACCATTTGGTGCATACATGTTGAATATTGGTATTTCCTAACTGTCTATTCTGCCTTTTATCAGGATGTAATTACCTCCCCTATCTCTTTTAATCAGATCTATTTTTACTTTGGCTTTGTCAAATATCACGATTGCAACTCCTGCTTTATTTTTCTCAGGTGCTGCACAATAGATTTTGCTCCAGCCTCTTACCTTTACCCTGTGTGTATCTACCTGCCTCATGTGTGTTTCTTGCAGACAACATATGGTAGGATTTTGGATTCTAAACCACTCTGCTATTTGCTGCTGTTTTATGGGTGAGTTCATCCCATTCACATTCAGAGTTATGATTACCACTTGTGTATTCCCAAACATTTTGATTTCCTCTCCTAGTCCTGCCCTTTCTTCTTTCACTATTTCCTTCTACACCAGTGCTTTGCTTCTAATCACTCCCCCTAATCCCCACCCTTATTTTATTTCCCTTTCTGGCCCTTTCCTTTTTATTCCCCTCTTATTATTTTTAGGGTCAATTAAATTCCCTTTCCCTCCTTTTTTTGTGCTCCCCACCACACTCCCCACCCTTGTTTTTTTGCTCTCAACTTCCCCGTCAAGTAAGATAGAATTCTATATCCCAATAGACCTAGATACTCTTCCCTCTAACGATTGATTCCACTGAGAGTAAGGTTTAAGTATTACCTGTTAGCACTCTCTTCCTCTCTTTCTTATAATAGTATGCTTCCCTTCCCCCTCCCATGAGCCTCTTTATGTGGTATAATGTATCCTAGTTTTTCTTCCTTCAAGTTTCTCTTGGTGCCATCTTCTATTCTATTCCTCCTCCTTTTTTTTTACATATCATCTTAAACTATTTAGTATCCCAACCTCTACCAATGAATAATTCTTCTAGCTACTATGATAGTGAAAATAGTTACAAATATCATTTTTCTATACAGGAATATAAACAATTTGACCTTACTGAAGCCCTTAAAATTTTTTTCCCTCTTTCTTGTTTACCTTTTCATGTTTCTCTTGAGTTTTATATTTGGACATCAAATTTTCTGTTTAATTCTGATCTTTTCATTAAGAATACTTAGAAATATTGTATTTTGTTAAATACCCATACTTTCCCCTGGAAGTATATAGTCAGTTTTGATGGGTAGGTGATCCTTGGTTGTAGACCAATTCTCTAGCCTTTCTGAATATCATATTCCAAGCCTTGTGGTCCTTTAGTGTGGAAGCTGCCAGATCCTGTGTAATCCTGACTAGGGCTCCTTGATATCTGAATTGTCTCTTTCTGGCTTCTTGTAATATTTTCTTCTTGGTTTGGAAGCTCTTGCATTTGGCAATTATATTTCTGGGGGTTTGTCTTTTGAGGATTTAATATAGAGGGGGATCTATGGACTTTATCAATGTCTATTTTTCCCACTTGTTCAAGAAAATCAGGGCAATTTTCTTGGATAATTTCTTATAATATGATGTCAAGGCTTCTGTTTTTTTCTAGGTTTTCTCAGATTTCTCAAATTGTCTCCCCTGGACCTGTTTTCCAGGTCTGTTGTCTTTTCAATGAGATATTTCATGTTTCTTTCTATTTTGTCATTCTTTTGACTTTGCTTTATTAATTCTTGATATCTTGTGAGATCATTAGCTTCTACTTGCCCAATTATAGTCTTTAAAGACTGGTTTTCAGCTATGACCTTTTGATTTTCCTTTTTGGTTTAGTCTAACCTGCTTTTCATGGCTTCCAGCAGGTCAATTCTGGTCTATAATTTGCTTATTGTTTCATGTGATTTCTGTGTTTTTTTCCAAGTGGGAGTTTCTGTCTTTAAAACTGTTAGTTTCCTTTTGAATTACTTGCATTTCTTTCTCCCACTTTTCTTCCCATTGTTTCTCCATTTTTCTTGATTGGTTCTTAAACTCCAGTTTGAATTCCTCAAGATCTTGTGACCAATTTCCACTTTTTTAGAAGGTTTGGATGTGTTTTCTTGTTTGTTGCTATCTGCTGTCACCTCTGTAACCTGCTGTTTTTCTCCATAGAAGTTATCCAGGGCCAGAGGCTTTTTATTATTTTTTTTTTGATAGTTGTAGATTGTAGTTCTTGGGTGTTGGTGGCCATAGCTATGTTAGTTTTTTCTTCTTTTCCCTGCCAGGAGTCTGAGTAAGGCTGTTAGTCAGTTCTGTGCATCAAGCTACAGAGTGGGTTTTGCCCTGAGGCTATTTTTCAAGTCTCCACGGTGTCTGCTGTGGGCAGCCCATCTCTGAGCTATCTTCACTCCCACACTCCACACTCTTCAGCCTCAGATTCCAAGTTTCACCACCAAACCTTTGCACTGTCCTCTGAGGTAAGACTGTTATACCCTCAGCCAGCTCCTGAAAATTTAGAGCTTGACCCAGCCCTCACTCTGTCTCTTACCCCAGTAGGTGGTGTTGGGGAGAGGTAATCAGTTCACACTTTGGTAGGTGTAATTTTATCCCCTTATAGCATGGGAATGTCCAAACCCTGCCTACCTTCAAGGCTGTACCCCGTAGCAGTGCCCCTTTCTTCATCTGATTTTGATTTTTGTCCTTTTGAGATGCCTTGTTGTGATTGGTAGTGGGAAGAGTTGTGAAGTTCCTTTTACACTGCAGACATCTTAGCACAGAAGTCTCTCACATAATTTTTTAATTAAACAATTATAATAATTATACAATATAATATAACCTAATAAGAGTAACTATAGGCATGAGGGAAATTTTTAACCAAACGAGATTTAAAAATCAGAAAATGGGAAAATTATTTGCATCAAATAATCAAATGGACCTGTGAATTCATCACTTTAAAAGTTCCCTCTAACTCCTGAAATCCTTGAAGTCTATAATGCTTAATACCAAGAGGAAGCTGCAATAGAATACCAGATAATACAGATCAGGAATAAACAAAGTCCCACATTCCTTCCAACCTCAGAAGTGCACAGTCTAGATTTAGAGGAAAAAAATCTCCATACAGTAATTAAAGTTAAAAATGAGTAAACAAAAGAAGGTACCAGCAATAGGGAAATTTTATGAATCCAAGGATACCTAGGACACAAACCCAAAAAAAGGTTAACTTTATGACATCTACAAGCACAACAAAATAGCATTTTGTTGGGCAGTTCCTATAATGAATGCTATGAAAAGGCTATGCTGGGGGCCCATTAGGTGGCTTACTGGATTGAGAGCCAGTCCTAGAAATGGGAGGTCCCAAGTTCAAATGTGGCTTCAGGTACTGTTTAGCTATGTGACCCTGGTCAAGTCACTTAACCCCCATTGCATAGCCCTTACTGCTCTTCTGCCTTGGGATCAAGATACAGTATAGATTCAAAGACAGAACACAAAGGCTTGTTTTTTTTTACGTCTACATTGTTGCTGATAAGAGAGATCATGAAAATAAATCAAGGAAAAAGAAAAAAGAAAAACATATTAAAGCAATCTTCTTTCACAAACATACTTCTTTTATACTTAAGCATTCAATTCAACAAACATTTACAAAGTGCCTACTATGTGGAAAACAAAAATTTTAAAGTTATTCCTGCCCTCGAAAAGCTTACATTCTGATGAACTGGAGGATTTCTATGTGAACTGGAATGACCTCTAGGAAATGATGCAGAACTAGGAGAACAATGTACACAGAGTCTGATACACTGTGGTACAATCAAATATAATTGACTTTGCTACCAGCATCAATGCAAGGATCCAGGACAATCCAGAGGAACTCATGAGAAAGAACACTATCCATATCCAGAGAAAGAACTGTGGGAGTAGAAAACACAGAAGAAAAACATGTGCTCGATCATGTGGTTCAATGGGGATATGATTAGAGTTTTCGTGTTAAAAGATCACTCTATTGCAAATATGAATGACATGGAAATAGGTTTTGAACAATGATAAATGTATAGCCCAGTGGGATTGCATCAGCTCTGGGATGGGGGAAGGGAAGAGGGAAGGGAAAGAACATGAATCATGTAACCATGGAAAAATATTCTAAATAAATAAATTAAGAGAAAAAAGGGAAAAAAAGCTTACATTCTACCGGAGGGGAAGGATATAATAAGAACCTAGAAAATGCCAATGGATTCTGAAATTAAGAGATCATTAATAACCTTGGAAAAGATAGGTGAAGATTAAAAATTGGAATTCTTTTCACAAAATTCAAGGCAACAATAAACAGTAGTTCAAAAATATAATCTTAGACCCTCTCCAAGTAGGTCTATTATAAAAATAAATTATCATACATACATAACATACATACATAACAAATCATGTTAATTTTACATAACAGGTCCTACCAAAAGAACAAACTATTTGAGGTCAGAGACCACATCCATTTGTTTTGTTGTTGTTTTTTTTAATGTGTTCCATTGTACTTAGCACAATGCAAATATGTACTAGTCACTGAAACATTTGTTAATTAATTGGTCCCATCACTTTGTACCAAAAAAACTCTTAAGTGAACCCAGTAGAAACTTTCCCAGAATAAAGACACAAAAATATTGTTTTAAGTATAAAAATATTACTTACCTGTTTTTCTTCTTGAATGTAGGCAACCTTTTCACTAACCTTCTTTCTTACTTCAATTTCCTTTTAAAAATTTAAATGATTCTAAAGGTTATCAATTAATTTTTTCAAGATAGGAATTTTCATCATTTCAGCCTAAAATTTAATACCATCTTCTGTCATTTGATTTTCTGGTTGCTCAATAAATTCGGATAAATTTATGCATTAGCATGGCATAGTATACCACCTGTCCTAAGTTTTCTTCCTCTAAGACATTCACTCCAATGAAATTCATAAATTTCCCTATTATCTAGCCTGGTGCAAATGTCAATTGATAATGAAAGTTTACAGGGCCTCCTAAATCTAAAAGCATCTCTAGCATTCTCTAGACCACTGAAACATCTGATATGTATAACCCTATTGGAGGCTCCTAAATTGTTTATATCACCAAATTTTGTTAGGCTAGAGCAGTGGTTTTCAAAGTGTGTTACAAGGACCTTAAGGGCTCTCAAGATCATTTCAGGGGTTCTGAAAGATCAAAACTATTTTTCGTAATAATGTTATAAAACAACATCATAGGATATTTAATTTCTAAAATAGTAAATATTAATAGGTATAATTCATATAAACAAAAGCTCTTGGGGTGGTCTTCCATAAATTTTAAGAGAGCACTTAGGACAAGAAAGAAAAAATTACAGATCTAGCTCTTATCTCTTAACTAAAAACTACTCTTATCTCTTAACTAAAAAAGTAATATACTGAATAAAACAGAACCAAATTATTGTAGTTATAATTATTTCTATTATAAATGTTGATTTCATGCTCCAAAGAAATGATTTTGTTTTATGATATGTAAACTATTATAAAAATTATTTTAAACAGCCAAAGAACATTAGTGAAATGAATACTTTTTTTGTTTAAATACCATTCGGAGTTTTTCTTGTAATTCTTGAAATTGCTGTTCTTTTATTGTAAAGTTGATGTCTTCTTCTGTCCCATACTGACATGTGATCTTGGACTTAATGAAGTCTGCAGTTACTTTCTTCAATTCCTTAACAAAGGAAAATGATATTCAACAGTGTCTTCAAGTACAATTATTACATCTCAGAAGCTTCTTGTTGATAGTCAAGCCCATCAAAAGTAATAATTTGTTGTCTTTCATATAGGAAGATAATGTTCAACCCATTCCCAATAAGGCAGTGCACTTTGAGTTGTCTTCCCAGCAGTGCTTAATCTATCTATATCAGTGATGACAAACCTTTTATAGATCCTAGAGACCGAGTGCTTAAAATGCAACCCTCAGACTGCATGTGAGCCCCCTGCTGTACCCTAGACAGGGGAGAGAGGAAGCACACCAATTTGGCTATTGGGCAGAGTGGCCTATGAGAAATATCCTCAGGCACATGTGAGGAGGGGGAAGGGAGTAGTCCCCTCCAGCATGCTCTGGCACATGTGCCATAGGTTCACTAACATGGATCTATATATTCTATCCCTCGTTCTCTCTTTAACCAGTTGCATATGTCTACAAAACAACTTTAGAGAGTTGAAATGTGATTTCTGGCTATGGATCCAGACAAAAAGTTTAAATGAGGCTTTCAGGGTTTAAACTCATAATCTTGGTCTCATGAACATGACCAAATATCCAACTACAGGGCATATTTTACAGAAAGTAAGGACATTTCTGCGAAGTTAGGTGGTACAGTGGATAGAGAACATCAGACTCTATCCAGTCAGCAAAATGAGTTCAAATCCCATCTTAGAACCTTACTAGCTATGTGATCCTGGGCAAGTCACTTAACCCTATTTGTCTCAGTTTCCCCATCTGTAAAATGAGTTAGAGAAGGAAATGGAAAACCATTGCAGTCTCTTTGCCAAGAAAACTGCAACTGGGATCATCAAGAGTCAGACATGACTGAAATGACTAGAGAACAACAAGAAAAAAATGATATTTGTGAAATTCCTTAACCATTTCTTTCCACATTTCCTTTCCCCCAAAGTTCAGGAGATCACTAGGATACTGAAAATATTTTTATATAAATTGTTTTGATGTTGATTACACTGCAATACCATTTTATCTTTAAATGAATTACTGATAGTATTTGAGTCAACCAAACAAGATTCATTAATTATAATAATACTAGGTGGCATTTATTACATAGTGCCTTTTCTGTGCCAAACACTTTACAAATATCTCATTTTATCCTCACAACTACCTGGGGAGGAGGAGGACATATTAGTTTACAATTGGGGAAACAAAGACAGAGCTTAAGTAACTTCCTCAAGGTCACATAACGCATGTGTTGGAAGCTGGATTTGAACAAGAATAGCAGCACTTTAAAGAAGATCAGAACTTTCCAAATGATTTAGTCTGCCCCAAATGACTGGGTCATCTTTGACTCCTTTCTTTCCCTTCCCAATTCCATCATTGCCAACTCCTATTGATTTTATGTCTAACACATTTATTACATGAGTTCTCTCCTTTTCCATTCTTATTACTGCTCCTCTTCAGGTCCTTATCCCTTTTCATCTGAACTATTGCAATTTTCTCCTGAATCTCTCTCTCTACTTTCTCCCTTCTCCAATGTACCTTATGCATTTCTGCCAGATTAATTATCTTAATATGAGTTTATTCTTAACCCCTGAAATATTTATCATATTCTATTTAATGTTGTCATTATTTGTGTGTATATATGTAAGGGTCAGAAAACCTGGGATCAAGTTTTTACTTTACCACTTACCAGCTATGTGACCTAGGGCAAATCAATCATCCTTGGACCTTAATTCCTGGATGATTTCATCATTTTCAAGATGACATGAAAAAGCATGTGAAAAGATGAATGAGTATTAGATCAGCTGAAAGACTCCCATGGAGCCGTTAACTGACCACTGCTGGTTTTAAAGCATCCCTGCAAAGTATGTGGGACAGATAGGATCTCATGAAGGAATGGTTATGGAACCTCAAATTCTCTGGCTTTTATAGTTTTTCACAACCTGACCCCTTCCTGCATCTGAGATTTCTTCTATTTATTCCTCTCTATATAAGTCATGATCCAGAAACACTGGACATCTGGTGTTCCTCAAACCCAACACCCCACTCCCAACTCCTAGCCATTGCCTTGGCTATTCCATGCCTGGAATGTGCTTCCTCCTCTACTCCACTTCCCTGGCTTCCTTTGTTTCTCACCTTAGACTCAACTTTCTGCAGGAGGCCTTCACAGGTCCCACCACTTCTGATGCCTTCCACCTGAGATCATACTCTATTTACACCACATGTAATTTGTGTGCAAAACTTTTGTTTTTTGTCTCCCCATTAGAATGTGAGCTGCTTAACCATTTTTTGGCATTCTTTTTATCCCCAGCTCCTTGCACAGTGATGGTATGTGATAAACAGTTAACAAATGCCTGCTGACTAACTGACCAGAGAAGACAGAAGACCACATCCATATAAGCTAAAATAACTCATGAATTTGGGGGGATTTAGTGACAACTAGCAACAATTTCTGGAGGTAGCTAGGTGGCTCTGTGGATAGTTCTGGGTCTGGTATCAGGAAAACCTGAGTTCAAATCCATTCTCAGACACTTCCTAGCTGTGTTACCCTGGGCAAGTCACTTAAATGC
Organism: Monodelphis domestica; assembly: GCF_027887165.1. Taxonomy (NCBI): domain Eukaryota; kingdom Metazoa; phylum Chordata; class Mammalia; order Didelphimorphia; family Didelphidae; genus Monodelphis; species Monodelphis domestica. Next base: position 43,726,117 of record NC_077232.1, on the reverse strand, counting down.
ATTTGCTTAATCCACTGGAGAAGGAAACAGAAAACCACACCAGTTTCTTTGACAAGAAAACTCCATGGATGGTACTGGCATGATGTGGTCCATAGGGTCATGAAGAAAGACATGATTAAACAACAACAAAACCAACAGTCTTTAAGGAATTATGCTATCATCACTATGTCAGTCATGGCTAAACTTTGAGAAGAACCAAAAACATAAGGGTAAGAAAGGTCAATCTGACCCAATCCTTGATACTTTTGGGAGATTCCTGAAACAAGAAGTGTGAACAGGTTTTTAAGGGCTTAGTCAACTGCCTCCCACATACATCCCACATCTGTCTTAGGCAGATCCAGACAAATTTTTTGTATTTCACACATGCTAACCTAGCAAGCATGGGAAGTCTTTTTAAAACTTATTTTATTATTTCTCCTTTCCACCTTCAACTCTACCACCCGAAAAGGCAAGAAATTCAATACCCATTATACATATGAAATCATGCAAAACCTATTTCTGTATTAGCTATGTTCCAGGGGTAAAAAAGCATGAAAAATAAAGAGAAGGGTAGGAAAATATGCTTCAGTCTGCAATCTGATCTGAATCTGAATTTATCAATTCTCTATCTGGAGGTGGATAGCATTTCTAGCATTTCACACCATAAGTCCTTTGGAATTGTGTTAGATCGTTGCACTGATGAAAATTATTAAATCTTTCATAGTTTTACAATATTGTTTTACAATATTTATAATAGTCACAATCTTTACAATATTGCTATTACTATGTAGCACAGAGTCTTACTCTAAAAGGGTAATAATGACCAGAAACTTCGTGCATTTGCCATCATAGTACAATTGCCATTACAATATGACTATCTTATGCTAAAAAAGTCTTAATTGGGGAAATCAAAGCAATTTTTTAAAAAAAAAGTTTTCATTTCTAAGATATATGAAGAATTGATTCAAATTTGCAAGAACAAGATCTATTCTCCAAATGATAAATGGTCATATGGTTCATGAAGGGGACACTTTAAGAAAATTGGAAAAATAAGGAAGGGTCAAGGTTATGCTAAATAGAGGAATTTTCATTTTGTCCTAGATATAATCAGGAGTCATTTCTGTTTACTGAGTGAGGGAGAGGGAGGGTCATATAAGTAGGCCTAAACTTAGGAAAATCGCTTTGGTACCTGTGTGGAAGATAAACTAGAGTGGAGAAAGACTTGAGGTAAGCAGACCAATCAGAAGGTTATTATGACAACCTGTGCAAATGTTGATAAACTAGGCTATGAAAATAGAGAGAGAAGGATGAATCCTGAGATGTTGTGGAGGAAGAAATAGTAAGATTTAGCAACTGGTTTTCAATATTAGATGAGAATGAATATTCAAGTATGGCATCAAGGATGTGAGCTGAGTGACTCAGAAAATGGTGATGCCCTTGAAAGAAATAGGTACGTTCAGAAGAGAGGTGAGTTTAGGAGCAAAGATAGTAAGTTCAGTTTTGGAGTTGTTGAGTGTGAGTTGCCTAACAGACATCTCATTCAAAATGTTCGCTAGGTAGTTAGCAATATATAACTGGAGGTCAAGAGGGAGACCAGAGCTCATTGTCTAGATCTGGGAGTCATTAGTATAGAAATCATGGATGCCATGGGTGCTTATTAGATCATCAATAGGTGGGAGAAAAGAGAAGGTCTGGAACACTGCAATATGAATGATTATTCAGCAAAGGGGACCAAGAAGGTCTCATATAAAGAGAAAGAGAACCAAGAGTGTGCAGTGCCACCAAATCCAGAGAAGAGAGAGTATACAGGAGGGGACGAAGTGATCACAGCAGAGAAGTCAAGAAGGATAAAGGCTGGGAAGAGATGTCAGTCTACTCTAACTACTCTAACTTGTGTACTCTAAGTTGTGAGTAGTTAAAGGAGACTCTAAAAAATTCTAGGATTTGACAGCTGTTTCCTCAAAGAATAAAAAATCCTAAACACATACCCAGAGAATATAAGTATTTTGTTCTGGGGAGAAAACTAAATGAACTATGGAGATTAAAGGGGCATCAAAGTAAACCAGTTATTTTAGTAAATAATCAAGCTTGTTAAGAATAAGGAGATTCAGCAGCTAGGTAGCTCAGTGTATAGAAAGCCAGGCCTAGAGACCTGGGTTCAAATCCACCCTCAGGCACATCCTAGCTGTGTGACCCTGGACAAGTCACTTAACCCTAATTGTCTAGCATTTATCAGTCTTCTGCCTTGGAACTATTACTTAAAATTGATTCTAAGACAAAAGGTACAAGGTTGTGTTGTTTGTTTGTTTTTTTTTAAAGAATATGGAGGGGGAAGCTGGGTAGCCCAGTGGATTGGGAGCCAGGCCTAGAGACGGGAGGTCCTGGGTTCAAATCTGACCTCAGACACTTCCCAGCTGTGTGACCCTGGGCAAGTCTCTTAACCCTCATAGCCTAGACCTTACCACTCTTCTACCTTGGAACCAATACACAGTATTGATTTCAAGATGGAAGGTAAGGGTTTAAAATAAATAAATAAAAGAATATGGAGATTCATTCCACATTGATTTAGAAGGTATTACCTTCTTGATATCTGTCAGATAACCCAGAGGTTTTTATTAAAATAAAAGATGACATCATGTACTTTAGTACTACCCATACTGTTATGATGATACATTGAAACAAGCTTTGTCTGAGTAGGAAAAATAAAAAATAATGATAAATATTTAATCCTAGCCTTACTCATGGCTTTTCTTAAAATATTCATGAGGTACAAGAGTACTTAAATTTATAGAAAAGGTAAGTGATTTCCCCAAAATGGCATGAAAATTACCATATATCAGAGGCAGCATTGGAGAAGGAGCTTATGACCAGAACTTTGAGAAGAGCTTTCCAAAAAAACAAGATTGCTATTTTACTTGCTTTAGATCTCCTGAGTGAAGATCTAACTCAAGAACTCGAAATTACAACATATCACTGCCTTTAAGACAACTTCCAGTGCTAACTTATGTAAGGCATGAGGCACTGGCAATAAAAATAGAGATGCAAACCTAGAAATCTGATCAAGCTCTGTATTTGCACAAACTGACCTCCAATATTCTGAGAAATTTAACCTAAGTCAAATATAGAGTTGATTTTTAAGAGGTACTATGTTGTTTTTCAAGGTTTCAGCATACTAAAAGCTTCTATGTAAATACTGTCTTTTTGCATTCTTCATCTCACCTATCATCTACCCACTTCTTCCAATGAATGAACATGAGTAGTTGAATTATAGTTGATGCAATGCCACACAAGAAAAAAATGTCCTAAAATATACCAACTTACTGTAAACAGAAAGGGAAAAGAGAAATGTATATATATATATAGAGAGAGAGAGAGAAGATAGCTGGCAAAAACAAGAATTGAGAATAAATTTGTGGGTCTTTCTTTTCTTCTAACATTAATTACTTAATCTCAAAGGAGCATTAAATTAATATTAGAGACATCCACAGCATGATTTTCCACTTAAAATATGCCTTTGATTTTATAACCTTATAGTCTTTTAAATATCCTGTACTTTAATACATTGTCTGTTTTCTAACTATTTTATTCAAAGCTGCTAGTGCAGCAAATAAACAGCACATGCTTTGATCTCATTAAATTACAACTTATAGTTCCTGGAGTCATAAATATTGTGCCCTTTTCTCCCCCACCCCTCCCTTTCTGGTATGGGGTAGTCTGTTTAATATCGCTCTCTCCTTGAGCACTCTGACGTTTACTCAGACAAATAGCAGGGGTTATGAATGCTGTTCACAGATAGTATCAAGAATTCTTCACGATGCCATAATGGTGAACCAAGCATTCAGAATTGCAATACCTAGTTTTATCTAACAACTAAGTTTGGTCTGTTTAACTTTTCTCCACAAAACTGGAATTCCATCTTATCACAGACCAACAGTTTAAATGCTCTGGACAAAATCAGAATACAGTATAAAAGAAAAATTAGAGTATCTTTAGGCAAATTAATGGATAGGGATTTGAAATAAGTAATGGTGAATGATATTAATATTGTCGATTGATTTTCCAAATAACTAATTTTTCATATGACCTTGGAAAGTGTTAGTTCTGAAAAATTAAAGGGCTAAAATGAAAATTTTCTACTCTAGAATAAAGCAGTGCATTTTAACTTATAAAAAACTGCATCTCAATTCTCATCCTTCAAGCTATATGTCCTCTGGACTCATGAAAAGAAAATCCTTCTCCTTTACTTTCTTAGGCTCTCCTTTTATTCTGGCACTATCCTATAGCAGGTAGCATGCAGTCATTGGCTCAAATACTTTGCTGCAAAAGGATTGAAAAGTGTCCAAATAACAGGGGCCACTACTTAGTCATTTCATATCCTATAGTGTGTCCAGTAGGAAATATAGCTGCCCATATTCTGGACTCAGAGCTACCAAATCTGGGGAAAGGAATATATTTATCTTGGTCACAGTGCCATTCCCCTCTTCACTAGGAAGAGATAGTCAATGCTTCCTTCTGTAAATACTCCAAGAATATGTCTCTAAAGTTTCCATGAGCCTGGTCTCCCATCTATAAGTAAGAGATCAAGCCATATTCTAGAAATATAACACTCCATTTATCTAAAAAAGAAGTACTCTAAGCAGCAAGTATACATTTTTATGTAGAAATTCATTTGACTGAAAATGATCACATGAAATAAATGATAACTGAGACATTATCATATCAGCATGAGGCAAAGCCAAGATGGAAAAAAAATTCAGGTCTGGAAGTAGACTTACATGAAAATAGCCTTAATAAGGCTATTTTCCACAAAGTTAAAAGAATAAGATATTTCACCAACTCAAGAAAACAAACAAATAGGGGGCAGCTGGGTGGCTCAGTGGATTGAGAGCTAGGCCTAGAGATGGGAGGTCCTAGGTTACAATCTGGCCTCAGACACTTCCCAGCTGTGTGACCCTGGGCAAGTCACTTGACCCCCATTGCCTAGCCCTTACCACTCTTCTGCCTTGGAGCCAATACACAGTATTGACTCCAAGATGGAAGGTAAGGGTTTAAAAAAAAAAGAAAACAAACAAATATTTTAAAATATATAAGATATAGAACTGAAAAAGCATAAATCACCAGAAATATGCACATGTGTGCTGATGAATAAACCCTTGGTTATCATCTGCATTTATTCTAATATATAGTCAAATGGTCACTATATTTTTTAAGAGCCCTTACATTCTCTCTTATAATCAATACTAAGTATCAGTTGCAAGGCAGAAGAGTGGTAAGGGCTGGGCAACTGGGGCTAAGTGAATAACCTAGGATCACACAGCCAGGAAGTGTTTGAGGACCAAACTGAACCCAGCACCTCCTTTCTCCAGGCCTAGATCTCCATTCACTGAGTCACTTCACTGCCCTCTGAATTACCTTTTTGAAGAATTAGATGATGTTAGATTCTTGAAATTTAAACTAGTGTTTCAAAAGCAGCTGTTTTTAGCATTAAAAGAGGCATATATCTTTTTATATGTGTTCTCAATGAACATATTAAGAAAGTCTTTCATATTCTACACCTTGGCTGAAAATAAAGATTTTCTTCATTTGACTCATGTATAATATTTTCTCTCAGGTAACTTGTTGGGGGCAAGGCCTGAAGTTGAGCACATATTATCAATCAATCAACAAACATTTAAGCACTTACTGTGGACCAGGCTCTGTGCAAGGCAATGGAGATACAAAGGCAAAAATCAAATAGTTCCTATACTCAAAGAGCTTACATACTAATTGGAGAGACAAACATATATATAACAATACACAAAATATGTACAAAATAACTACAAGGTAATTTTCAGGGAAAGACCCAAAAAGATGAGATAAGTAAAGTCCTCTTATGTAAGAAGTGGTACTTGAGCTGAGCTTTGAAGGAAACAAATGGGTTAAAAAAGTCAGAGAAGAGAATGCATTACAAGAGAAAATCTGTGCAAATGTCCAGAGAAGAAAGATGGAGGGTATAATTGCCATGTGTGAAGAATAGCAAGAAAACCAGTCTGCATGGACCTGTTGTTCATCCTTTGTCTTCAAAGAGAGCCAATGACATCACAAGGATATATTGACTTGCTCTTAAGTTAGATTTCAGTGAAGCAGAGTTGCACAAAGTCATCAGCCTGACTCTCTCTTCCAGTCAACAAAGTCCAGTTATAGGACAAAAGTTAGGACAACTGATGATGACCCAGGTTGCAGTGAATGACATCAGCATCTTTGATGTCTAACCAAGCCCTAAATATTCCACAGCCCTGCTTTAACTGCCTCCACAGCTCTCAGAACAAACTGCTTTCATCTGCTCATTCCACCAGGCGAAGGCTGCATAGGCTTGATGTAGACATCCTTCTAACTCACTGAAGGTTTGGAGGTCTTTCAGTTATACCCTCCACTTAGTTACGTTTGGCTAGTCCAAAGAGTATGTGAAAAGAAGTAATGTATATATGGCTGGAAAGTGAAGTTGAAGTCAGGCTGTAAATGCCAAACAGAGCAATTTGTATTTGACTCTAGACTAGGGAGCCAGTAGAGTTCATTAAATGAGAAAGTAGGCATTGTGAGGCCTGCACTTGACACAAATCATGTTAGCATTTCTGTGGAGAACGTATTGGAGAGAAGAGAGATTTGAGGAAAAGAGATCAATGAAGGGTGCTGCTCCCATAGTCCAACTAGGAGATGAAGAAGCCCTGAACTAGGGCAGTACATAGAGAGAAGGATGATATGGAGACACAACTGACCACACTTGGCAACTGATTAAGCGTATGTTGGGATGAAGAAGAGAAAAGTCTCAGGAATGACTCTGAAGTTGTGAATCTGGAGATTTGAAAGAGGGTGATGCTCTTGATAGAGGGAAGTTTGGAAGAAAGATTAAGTTTTGGGAGAAAAATAGTTTTGTTTTAGACAACTTGAGTTTGAAGTGGCTATGGGACTTCCAATAAGAAGTGTCTCTAATAGACAGTTAATGATGTCAGACTGGAGTTCAGGACTAGATATGTAAATCTGGGAGTCTTATTCATATATACAGTAAGTAAACCCATGGGGAAGTAGTAAGGTCACCAAGAGAAAAATGTGCAAAAGAGAAGGAGCATGACAGAGCTCTAGGAAATACCCACAGTTAGAGGTGCCATATGAATTCAGCAAAGAGATGGAGAAGGAGCAGTCAGACGACATGTAGGAAAACGACCAAGACTGAGCAATGTCATAAGACACAAAGACAAAAGGGTGGTCAAGTGTCAAGTACTAGAGAGAAACCAAGAAAGATACTAAGAAAAAGTTACCATATTTGGCAACTAATAATTATAATTATATAATTTATATGAACCAGAATACAAAGAGTAGAGAGATGCATGTAAGGTGAGGAATTGGAAACAATGAGAATAAATAGCTTTTTCTAGGAATGTGGTTGTGAGAGAAAGATGTAAGATAATAAGTTGAAGGGATGATGGAGTTAAGTGAACTACCTGAAAAGTATACAGTGTCTGAGAAAGACTATAGACTCAGCTAAGTTTGAAAGATCCAAAAGATGACGAGCCCTGCATATGACCATCAATAGAGTTCCAACTAGAGGCAGCCTTTGACCTCAGGCTCAGCTTCCATGCATCTCACATGAGCAACTCCATAACCTGCCCACCCCCCGCTGAGTTTTGCCATTCTGCAACCTGTATTGATGTTTGGTTATTGATTATTTCCTCACTCCCTTGAAAAGGTGTTAAATAAGAGGCATTATTGAAGAATACAGACTCTCTGGCAGTACAAAACTTCCCCTTATCAACAATTTTGCCCTTTCCCCAGGTCCTTATTTGGCTAAATTTTATCTAGGAGAAAATTATACTTAAATGGGAAGAAACTGTCATGGGACAAATATCACTGATGTACACAAAAAATATATTTGATTTCTCGGTTCCTATTTTAATTTTTTAAAGAATTGTGCTTTACACAATGATAAAACATACCTTGCTCCTCTAGTCAGAGATATATAGAACCATAAAGGGAAAATATTGCATCTACTGTGAGACAAGGTCATATTAGCAGTATTTTACTCAACTGTTTTTCTTTGTTACAAGGGAGAATTCCATTCTGAGGAGAGATGGAGATATCCAGAAATAGATATGATGCAAAAACAAAAAGCATTAATAAAACTAATTTTAAAATAACAGTAATCATTATTATCAGCATTATATTTGTCACAATCAGGAAAACTTATTTTTTCCTTGACAAAGTAACAACACCATAGATAACAGATCTAAAACAAGATATGGAAGATTCAAAAATGGTTCAACACTAATTTTTCAGAAAAAGAAACTGATCCCCAGGGAAACTAAGAAAGTTTCTAAGTTTATAAGAATCTGGACCTGAACTAGTCATGCTTTCTTACCCACTGCTCTTTCTAACTAGTGATGCATATCTGGAAAACATCAGGATGGACAACTCTGCCCAGAGAAACAAGATCTTCTTTAAGCAAAGGCTGGTCCATACAGAAACAGACCATACAACACTAATCTCATTAGCATCATCTTTGAACATAGTAATCTAAGAAGCCTACTCTTTGAATAACCACCTCTAAAATGAAATCTACCAGAAAATAATAAAACATTAAGTAAATAATAAATGTTAAATGTGTTTCTTTATTTGGATTCCTATGTAATGAGACATATAGGTTATCAAGGCCTAAATTTCAGCAGGGAAAATTACTCTGGGAAGAATAAGAAGTTCTCAAAAATGAATTTCAGAAGGTACAAAGAGAAACAATTTCAGTGAAGGAAAAAAAAGTGGAGTTGTCTGAAAAAGATATGGAGGCATAGTGAACTCGCCAGCCAACTAAATATTTTAAAATGACATAAAGAGAATATAGATTCAAGGGCAAACAATAAAAGATAGTATATTAATGCTTTAAGAATAGAGTCAGGGAGGCAGAGCCAAGATATCAGAGTAGAAGAAAAATGTGCAGGGAACTACTCTTCCCCAACCAAACCCCTGTAATCAGATCTTAAAAATGCACTAGACTAAATCCTGAAATCAAAAAAAAAAATCACAATGAGTTTGTTTTCTAGCCCAAGTTAGTATAGGGAGGCAGAAAAAATGGTCGGCAGATACTGGGGATCGGGCCTGGCCAGGAATTTACTATCCACAGAGTATCCAACAACAGACTATACACCAAGTATACACCCATACTGAGACACTTCGATGGGAACAGGTGCCAACTGAAAGCTTTGCTGACCACCATTCATCTTCAGGTCACAAATGCAGGGCAGGTTGAACAGAGAAGAGCGCCTGCTTAGGGAGGTGGTATTCCAGGGAAAGGAATGATTTCAGACCCAGATGGTGTACTGAGTGAAAAGCCGTTTCAGAAGTAAGCAGGCAATATGGGCTCAGATACCTGGGTCAAACCGGGGTCTAAATTTTAGCTACTAGTCCACTCTGAAGCCTACAGAGGAATAACCAGAACAGGGATCTCAGACCAAAGGGGAGCTGCAATTCTGTTACTCTGAACCAGCAGAGCTTTCCAGTTGGCTGACAGTGGCTGAGTCCATGCCGTCTATTGTTGTTGCTCAGTTGTCTGACCCTTGTGACCTCATTGGCATTTTTTCTTGGCAAAGATCCTAGAGTGGTTTGTTATTTCCTTTTTCAGCTCATTTTAAAGACAAGGAAACTGAGGCAAACAATATTACATGACTTGCCTACAGTCACACAGCTAGCAACTCTCTGAGTCCAGATAGGAATTCAGGAAGATGAATCTTTTGATTCTAGACCCCATGTTTTATCCACTGCGCCATCTAAGCAGCTCCAGGCTATTATTGCTCAGACTCAAGCCCAGGTCAGAAATTTTCAGAGCTTGGACTAAGGGGGCAGCAGTTAGACTTCACCCTGAATCCAACCCTATTAAGAACACTGAAAGCCTGCAAATCCCCAATCTAAGCTGTCCCTGAGATCCTGTGACAAAATAGCATTCAATACCCCCCCCAAAAAAAAGCTGCAAGTAGGCCAGCCCTGACCTTCCCTTCAGATATGTACAGAGCCTAGCCCTATTGTCAAGTCTGAACTCAGAATGTAGGCTGGAAGAATGAATAAGTAAAAAAAAAGAATTTGACCATAAAACACTATAATGAGAGAGATGCTCAAGACACAAATCCATAAGAGAATGGTTCTTAAACATCTACAAACAAAGCTTCAAAATAAAATGTAGCTCAGGCACAAATTCAACTAGAATTCCTGGAAAAGAAAAAGAAAGAATTTTAAAAGTTTTTTTTAATTTACCAGTGAAATGAGACCAATTGAAGAAAAAAGTAGAAAATAAGAGCTAAGGAATGAATTGAGACTGGTGAGGAAGCTAAGTGCAGGAAAAGGTGTTTTTTAAAGCCATATTGCTGGAGGGGAGGTGGATCAAAGAAGGACTAGAAATTCTCAGAATAGATGAAACAATGATACAATGAAAGTGAGAAAAAATAACCAAATTTACCCATTCTCATTGTGCTTCAGTTTTCTCTATAAAGGAATCTCTGTATAGAAGAAATAAAGATGGTTAATAAGGAGGTAATTCCAAGGTAAGTGAAGTGACAGTACAAAAGTACTTCATTACCTATGGTGACTCCAAGTCATCTGGCTCCTATGAATTACATGATGATTTTGGCCAATATGACTGCTGAGTCACTGTCAGTGATATCTGAAAGAACAGGGAGAATGGGAAGGCTGCTGGACTAAGGGAGAGCAAATGTTTTGATCTCCAAAACAGAGAAAAATGTGGCTTGTTGGAACTAGAGTCCAGTAAATTTGACTTTGGTTCCTGGCAACTAGAACATATTAAAAATGAGATGAAGAGAAGATCACAAATATTGTGGCATATTCTTGGATAATTGTTGAAAATAGCAATTTTTTAACAACTTTAAAACTTTTTTTTAGTTTGAGCTAAATTCTCACCCTCTTGGGGCAGCTAGTTGGCTCAATGGCTTGAGAGCCAGACCCAGAGACAGGAGGTCCTGGGTTCAAATACAGCCTCAGACACTTCCTAGCTGTGTGACCCTGGGCAAGTCACTTAACCTCATTTGCTAGCCCTTCCTGCTCTTCTGCCTTAGAACCAATACAGAGTATTGATTCTAAGGTGCAAAGGAGGAGTTTAAATTTTTAAAAAATTCTCACCCTCCCTTCTCCTTTCTCTTCCCTGAGGCAGCAAGTTATCCATTATAGATTTTACATGTAAAACACCTTTCCATTCTAATGCTATTCTTTAGAAAAAGACAGACAAATGTGGAAAGAACATAATATGCCTAGACAGTTTTAAAATTGGTTGAATGACTAGAGCCAAGAAGCAGTCATTAATGGTTTGGTATCAATCGGAAAGGAGCTCTCCATTGATGAAGCCCCATGCTATTTAATAGTTTTTATCGATCCCTTGAATAAAGGCATTAGGCTCATTCAGTTTTCCGTAGGAGGGAGAGCTAATACAGCAGATGCCATATTCAAGATCTCAAAGGATATCGGTTGGCTTGATAAATGAACCAATCTAATAATATGAAATTTACTGGGATAAATATAAGGTCTGACACTTGAGTTTAAGTAACTGATGGACAGAGGCATGGTTTGACAATTGACTAAAGAGATGTAGGGATTCTAAGAGACTGCAAGCTCAACAAGATTCAATGGGAATCAATGGGAAAGTCAATGGGACCTTGGGCTGCATTGAGGGGCATAGTTTCCAGAAGAAAGGAGGTGACAATCTCCCTGTCCTCTTTCCTGATCAGAGCACTATGAGGTGCATTGTGCTGCAGAGAACCCAAAGGAGGGCCACAGGTTTGGTCAAGAACTGCATATTCATGCCATATACAGATCACTGAAAGAATTGGGCATATTTAGCCTAAAGAAGAAAAGGTTTGTGGAAGACATGATTATTGTTTTCAATATTTGAAGGGCTGTCATGTGGAAGAGGACTTAGATTTCTACTTCACTCTGGAGGGCAGAATCAAGAACAGTGAGCAGAAGGTCCAGTGGCAGATGAATGTACATTGGATATGGCAAATCTGGACAGCACACTAAAAAGCAGAGACATCACTTTGCTGCAACTTACATTCTAAGAAACTTACCTGGGGAATGAGAGATAGCCTGGGTCTTCCTGGCTCTCTCCACCATACCACAGTGTCTTTCAATCTTACAAAATAATCTTATGTAATGCTACTAAATTCTATGGCACATACCTGTTTTAAACTACAAACTTCAAATTCTAGATTCTTGTTGGCTGCCAAAAGTCTTTTATTTAACTGGATTGCTTCTTGTACTGCAAAAAAAAAGATTAAAATATTCAGAAAAATGTTATATTTTAGATATCCCATATCAGCATTATTGCACAATCATATGTCCATATAAATATAAAAATTAATCCAAAGGTAAGGTAATTATTTATAGGAGAGGATTTGAAAATTATTCAAACAGTCTTATTTTGCTGAAAACTATGCTTAAAACACATTTTAACCATCTCATTTCAAAGTTTAAATGCTGTCCATTGATTAGATATGTAAAAAATTTAATGCATAAAAACCTACCATTCTGATCTAACTTTTTATGACTTTCTTTGACCATTCCAAATTGACATGTGATTGTGGCATAATATTTCTCTATTTCATTCAGTTGTTTTTGATGATCTTCTTTCGCCAAGTGGTGTAACTGGAGTTTTTGTTCCTATTTTGAATATTAATTAACATATATTTAGAGTTTAATATTAATATTACTATTAACTCAATTTCAGCACATAACAATAATATAAATTATTTCATAAAATTAATGGCAAATAATTCCAGAATATACACATTATTGATTTCTCAAAATTATGAAAATGTTTAGGCTTATAAAATTTCTAAATCTACATGAACTTGATTTTTGTAGTAATTTTATTATTTTCATAAGAATTCCACATTGGGGACTATATCTATCTTATAACCATTTTTTATTCAAGATTCATAGGTAAATAAAGAACAGAATTAAGATAATTTTCTGGTTCACCATCTACCTGTTTCCAATTCTCCTTTATAGTTTAAATTAGGCTTGTGATAGAAAACAATCAAATTACTGAACAATTTAGATAAGCACACTTTAAAATAAACACTTTTTAAGGGCCTATTAAATGTCAGGCACTGTGCTAAGCCCTGGGGATACAAATAAGAGAAGAAAAGAGAAGTTTCAGTGTTCTCAGAGTTTATAATCCAATGGGAGAAGGCAATCTGGGGGAGGTTTGCCAAAGGGTGACTGATGCAGGAGGGGGACACAATGTTTGTGGAATCAAAATCAAAAAGAATTACTACTGGGAAATAATACCATTTGTCCACTGCTATACCTTGGACCCAGCTTTTCATTATGCCTCACCTAGAGTACTATAATAGTCTATTCTCCCCACTTCCAGTATTTTCGCACTCTAAACCGTCTCTATATATCACCATCAGATGGACCTTCTTAAGGCACCTTTGATTATATCACTCCCCTTTTCAAAATAGTGATCCACTACTACAAAGTTAAAGTCTATTCTTCTTAGCCTGGCATCAGGGCCTCCCATGCTCTGATCCCATTTAAAGTTTCCTTTCCTTATTTTTCATTATATTCCTATGTTTCATGCAAACCGGACCTGTCACCATTCCCTGAATAAATCAAATCCTCCACTTAACATTTCACTTGCCTTTGCTCATACTGCTCTTTCCCCATGTAATGCCCTCCCTCGGTCAAAATCCTATCTATTCTTCAGGGCCCAGCTCAAATGCCTTTCTTTTATGGACTTCTTTGATCCTGTTGACTATATACAACTTCTATTTCCTCTTAACCTCTGTAATACTTTGTACCCCTTTTATAACACTATATATTATTCCTTCTATTTGTATGTACTTGCTTGTTTGTTTCATGTTATTGTTGAGTCATTTCAGTTGCCTCTGATTCTTCAAAATCCTATTTGGGGTTTTATTGGCAATGATATTGGAATGGTTTTCCATTTCCTTCTCCAGATCATTTGACAGATGAGGAAACTGAGGCAAAAGGGATAAATGACTTGCCCTTGGTCACACAGCTAGTGAATGTCTAAAATTGGATTTGAACATAGATTTTCCTAACTCCAGACCTGGCATTCTATCCACTGCACCTCTTAGCTACTCCATTTGTCTAATACCTCCCTACTCATTGGTGAGTTACCTGACAGCTAAGAGGCTATGTCTTCTTCATGTAATATTCCCCATAGTGTATCATTAATATTGTTCTCAGCAAATATTTATTGAATTGAGAGACAACCTGGTATGGAAACATAATAAATTTGGATTCAGGCGATCATGGTTCAAATCCTGCCAATACTGGTTAGTGATTGAGTGGCTTAACCATTATGAGCTTTAGTTACTTCATCTGAAAATAGGGGTAATTTTATCTATGCTAAGTATTAGTATTTCTTACTTTCACACAGTTTTTATGAGGAAAATACTTTATAAACTTGAAGACATTATATAAATGCAAGTTGTTAATTTTGTTCCTGGGAAGAGTATGTACAGAAATCTTAAGGATGAAGGGGATTCCTTGGGATTGCCTGTGAGAATCCATGGTCAATGGTACCCAAGAAGGACCTATTAGCGTAGGACTTTACAAAAAGATTTCTAAAGTCAGATTTACACACAAATCTTCAGGCACACCTGCTGGTTAAAAATATGGATATAACTTGTATACCTTCTCATCTGGTTAAAATAAATGCAGAGATCAAAGACATTTTCCTTTGCAGAATTCTATTGTCATTGTATTTGGGAAGTCAAGGTAAAAATCATAGAATAAAACTTAAATTTTTATTTCTACTTTTGCAAGTTGCTGTACAAATTTCTTTGGTTAGCTTCACTGCCATGGCTTTTGCTGGTTTTTTTTCTTTACAAAATAGATTTTTTGTCCTTTTTTAAAAGAGACTTTAACTTTTGGAGTCATAATTATCATGCAAATTCTAAACTGTAATTGATAAACTAATGTTCCATAATAGCATAATACTGTATGAACATGTCGGTAGTTGTTATGTATAAGAAACAAAGAAAATTATTTGTCTACATTTTTAGTTTGACAAACACTCTGTAAAAGTGTGTGGTAGGGATGGCTACATGGCATAGTAGACAGAGTACCAAGACTGGAGTCAGGAGGATCTGGGTTCAAATCTGTCCTTAGATACTTCCTAGCTGAGTAAGCCTGGACAAGTAACTTGACTCTGTTTGCCTAGTTCTTGTCTTGTCTTAGAGTTGTGGCTAAGACAGAAAGTAAGGGTTTTAGTTTTGGATTAGGTTTTAAAAAAAAAACCCTTCAGTGATTTGCTCAGTCTAGGAAGTGTCTGAGATCATATTTGAACCCAGAACTTCCTGTCTCTGGGCCTGGCTTTCAATCCACCAAGCCACCCAGCTGCCCCCAAAAAGTAAGGTGCTTTTTTTGAAGTGTGTGACCATTTTCTCTGATTATTTTACTGACTGTGTCAACATTAAGACTTAATTAAATCAAGTTAGTTTTAAGGAAAATTATTGTTTCCTCTTAATCCTGACATCATTCATTTTCTTCAGAGATAAACTGACATGTAATCACAGAAAATGAGGTGAGAGCTCTTCCATTCTATGATAAAATCTGCCAGAAAAGACAGTCTTAGTGAGATGCCTAGGAAAGAGAAGTTAATTGTTATATAGACATAGAGTCTGTATGTGTCAGAGACAGGATTTGAACCCAGGGCTTCCTGTCTTAAAGGTCAGCAGGGCTATAAAATTTGCCAATCCATAATTTTCACATGATTATGTGCTCTGGGACTACACAAAATAAATCTAATCCATCTTCTAAATGACAGCCCTTCAAATATTCCCACTGTGCCTACTTTTATTTTACATTGGTTGAACTTCCCAGTTCCTTAGAAATGATCCTGGATTGACATGGTTTCAAGTCCTGTAATTTCCATTTCATAAGTTTTCAAGCTCCTTATTAAACTATATTAGCTACCTAAAGATACACTATAGTCCCCAGATCATCCCTGATCAAAATTTAAGATTCTACCTAAGGTAACCTTACTAAGCAAATCATTTTGATTTCCAGTGGTGGTTCTTTTGGCTTACTAGCATTTCCCCTTTGGTTATTTTTTTTTCATAGCAATCACAATGAATTTTTTCACGAGGAAGAAGTATTCTTAGTGTTGGGTGGGATAGATTAATGGTTGTGTTTATTATCTATGGTAGCTTCAATATACTCTTTTAGGTTATTCAGTTTTTCATAACTTGATTGAATGGTACCCCCAGAAGACTTAGAAATTCACTAGAAGTTAATGCTCACCCATGGGAGATAAATGCAGGAAGAAAAGCTCCAGGGTATGATTTTTAAAATGACTTCTTTCAGATCACCAAATTATATGCTAGTGCCCTGAAAAGTTGATTTACTGGTCATGGGTGAGCATCTTATTTCCACTTAATGTTTTAGTCATCTGGGCTCACCATAGCATCAAACAATGTGAGTGGATTCTATAGAGCATTTGGGATTGCCATTACAAACAGATAAAAGAAGGTTCAAGTCCTGCCTCTGACACATCCTGACTGTGTGACCCTGAGCAAGTCATTTAACCTCTTGGATGCCCCAGGCAACTCCCTATGACCACAAATTATAGCACAGGTGCTAATACATATTGGTGGAGAGAGCTCCTCACACATATGAAATCTAAGATCCACACCAAAAAAGATTGACAAAAAATTATTTAAGTTTCAAAAGGTAAGAAAAAAATTTGTGATTTCCAACTTCTCAACTAATTAGATAGGAAATTAAAGTCTTCTGCATGGCTACAAAATAAACAAAACATACATTTAACATTTGCTTTTCAATTAGTGACTTCTATTTTGTTTTAATATTCACATAAAAACTGATGAAATTATGCCTCAACTATTATTACAATAGGTTTCGTATATGAGTCTATAATTCACAACAAAAAAATCATAACAAAAAGCAACTTTGAAGAGAATTATCTAATGGAAATTTTTTTCTGTTTTGACATCCTTTAAATTATACATATTTGTTTAACAAAATTTAAAAGTGAAATAAGACCAAACACATTTTATGTTGCCTTTGATCTTTAACTTGTAGCCTTATCTCCCAGGTCAAAGGACATATTATTCAATTTCACCATATTTTGTGTAAAACCACTGTAGCGTTGAAGATGACTTTCAGTACAAATGTCATGGTACTTAAAGCTAAACCGGACTCTAGTTTTTCGGCTTCTTAATTAAAATCACAGTTTATAATAGTCTGACAATATTATCTTTATTCTTTCCACTTGAACAGCAGCAGAATTTTCACAGCATTTATTCAATCAAGCTTAGCAATCTTTATACAGCTCTCTTTTATTTCCTAATACAGAAAAAAATAGGTTTCCAAGAGGCACAACAGTTACTTTGTCCAGCTCTGGATTTAATGTCATATGAAATCATCTGCTAGTGTTTCTAGCCCTACCCTAATACTGCCACCTAATACCAAACCTAAATCCAACTCCATAACAAATTTTGCTATCCTCCCATTCTCTAACCAGACTAGGATAGGATAAACCCTCTACAGAAAAGCCCTATGTTGATGAAAATGGAAAGCAATACCTGCGAATAGAGGGGAAAATATGGTTTTCAGAAGGCACACTATCTTATGTAATTATAAGGGAACAGTGAACAACAATACTCCACAAAATCTAATTTTTCTAGCAAAAGATGTTAATTTAAAATATATATAGTATAGTGCTGGACACAGAGTAAGTCCTCTTTTTATAACTAAAGAAAGTCTTAGATGCAGCTTCACATTGAGGTACCATAAGGTTGAAATATTATCTAACTAAAGCATTATTTCAAAAACAAAGGCTCTTTAAAAATCATTGGTTGTAATATTTTTAATCTAGGTCTGCATATACTCAAAAATAAATTCATTCTGTAAAGTCACTTTTAAAATGTTACCACGTCTATCAATAATTTTGTAGCTATTAAAAAGTCTCTTTTTAACAAGGTAAATATTAAGTAATCTCAAAATAAATTTAGAGAACAATTTGGGGAATAATATTTTAAATCACGAGTTTTACCTTAAAATGGTATTAATTTATAAGTAGCAAATAGATTATTATTAAACTCTCAATTTTACATCAACAGAAAGAAATGTTAAGCTGTATTTAATTACTACAACAGAAATAATGTGTGATGTAGCTTTCTTACCATTTCATTTACTTTCTTCTGTAGAGAATATTTTGAAACCTTGAAAAATAAGAAAAATATTTTTACATTAGTTACTTTATACAAATTCCACCTAATGTTAAAATTGCATTTTATAAAGTGTAGCACTCACTTTCTGTATGACATTTATTTTTAGTTGGGAAGGCCTCAAGTAAAAATGTGACTGATATTTCTTTGTACTTCCAGAGAGGCACATTTTTCTGTACGACAACACAAATTAGCTAGCTATAATCTATCTCAATTTGTGGGAATGGGAAATGTGTGGTCAGACAGTATTTAAATGGAATAGAAAAAAATAACAATAAATTCTAGGGGCAGAAGTGATTAAGAGAAAAGAGAGGGGGCAGCTGGGTAGCTCAGTGGATTGAGAGCCAAGCCTAGAGACAGGAGGTCTTAGGTTCAAATCTGGTCTCAGACACTTCCCAGCTATGTGACCCTGGGCAAGTCACTTAACCCCCATTGAATAGCCCTTATTGCTCACGTTTCATCAGAATCTACCTCCCAACCCAGATCATCCTTTCTAGAGGATATTCCAGTTTTTAAGTTGAATTTGAAACTATCTTTCCAATTGGCAATAACCACTGCTAAATCTTACACCACACTAAAAAGTAGCAAAGAAGAAATAACCTTAAAATATATGAAGTGAAATCTAAGATCAAAAGCCATTTTTATCTACATCTTGATATCTGATTTATAGATAGACTTTTTTTAAACTAAGTTACAGATGGACTTCAATTTTCTACAGGTAGGAAATCATTGACCACTGAAGTGCTAGGTGTAGGAATGATTCTCCAACTATACAATTTTTGCAGTTTTGTGATAAGCATCTCACTATCATAAGAACCCAGTGGAGCCAATTTTCACATTAATTGTAAAATGCAATCTCATGTACTATTTCCTTTTGTTTCCCATGTACAGGTATCTCCTTTTATGGAAAAGAAGTGATCACAGAATTACAGAACCCTAGAGTTTGAAAGGACTTAGATGTCCTCTGTGACCTACAAATGAACAGAAATCCATTCTGCAACATGTCTGCTTAGTAGTCAGAGACTCTGAAGAATTCACTACTTTCTAAGACAGCCACCTTACCATTGCTCTAATTCTAGAACCTTGCTCCTTAGATCAAATCTATAATCTTCCTCCATGAACTTCCCATTCATTGCTATCCATTCTGCCTTGTGTATGGCAAGGCTTAATGTAAGCAGATCAAATGCTTGAAGACTGATACTGTTTCCAATAAGTCTTCCTTTCTCCAGGCTAAACAGTTGGAAGAACTGATCCTTGGATCCTTTGGTCTCCAGTCTTCTCATCACACTAGTCACCACTCTTTGATTGCATTCTTGTTTGTTGACCCCTTCCTATAATTGAACATAATCGTCCAGAAGGGGTTTGCTAAATGTTGTATAATAAATAGCACTTAACAACCCTTTTCTTAGAGACATAGTCTAAGATCTCATTAGGTTTTTTTGGCTTCCTTGTAACACTGGGGAGTCTTAATAAGCCATAAGTACATTAAAACCCTGACATCTTTTTCATGTGATCTGTCATCAAACCAGGCCACCTTCATTTTATACTTCTTAAACCCTGTAAGGGCAAAACATTACATTTAGCCTTGGTTAATAAAGCAAATTTCTGGAAAGTGAAAGTTATTTTCCCTTTAATTTCTATCCCCATGGGAAAAAATTCCACAATAATCAAAAAACTTTGAGTATGTAAAGAATTCAGACAGTGCCATTACGAAAGCTGTAGTGCCAACCCTGCTTTCCCAATTCTGGAATCCCTTCTTTTTTAAGAATTGTCCTTATTCTCTTATTTCTCTAAGCAACACAATTTTTCATATTTGGAAATCCCCAAGAAACTCCATATTGATAGGTCTGGAATTTAATTCCCCTTTTCTTTTTTTGATTAAACAGAGGGTACTATGCAATATATGACATAGTCTTTGTCTCTTCTCTTATTTCTCAAACCCTTGGCTTCCAATATTAATTCTTAATTGAAACTGCTCTCACCAAATATGAGGGAGGACATTGGGAAGGAAGGGAATAAGCATTTATTTATATAACACTTATTATGTGCCAAGCACTCTACCAAATGCTTTACACAGCAACCCCTCAAGGTAGGTAGCACTATTATCCTCATTTTACGTTTGAGCAAACTGAGGCAAATAGATATTAAATGACTAATCCAGAATCACCCAATTAGTAAATGTCTGAGGTCAGATTTGAGTTCAGGTTTTCCCAACTTGGGACCCAGCACTCTATCCACTGCATCAACACATTTACCAAAGTTGCAAGTTATCTCTTAATTACCAAATATGCTGGTCTGTTTCTCAGTATTCATTCTTCTCAACCACTCTTTCCAGTGTCTAACACTGTTGTGTACATTTTCCTGGATATTCTCTCTTCTCTGGATCTTTATGATATTGTTCTCTCTTCATTCTCCTCCTGACTGACCATTTCTCCTCTGTCTCCTTTGCTTGTTCATCACCTACATCATACCCCCTATTGTGGATCTATCTCAGATTTCTACCCTGGACCCTTTCCTCTCTACACTCATACTTGGTGACTCCATCAGTTCCCATAGGCTTAGTGATCTCGACACAAATGACTCCAAAATCTCTATATTAGCCTCAGCTTCTCCCTTGAGTTCTTATCCTGTATCACCAAATATCTTTTGGATATTTTAGATTAGATATAGAATTCTCAAATTCAATATGATCAAAAGGAAAACCCCAAACCCACTACTCTTCCAAACTTCCCTACTAATGTCTACCCAGAGAAGTGTTCACATGCTTGGGGTAGACACCTCCTTGACTCACCAATGGATTTGGGGCCTGCCAGTTACCCTCAACTTCGTTTAGCCTGTCTGCTGGGATTTGCTGGGGTTTAGTCACTGCACATGATTCATCTTCTTGGAGCCACAGATAAGAATTGGATAAAAGTTGGGCCCCACAGGTGGATACACAGCTCTGGAAAGAACTCACCAAGCCCTCACACCAGAGTCACATAGCTAGTAAGAATTTGAGACAGAATTCGAACTGAAATCATCCTGACTCCAAATCTAGCATTCTATCCAGTTCACCAGCTAGTTGCCTTCTAAAACCATGGAATTTAAAAAGTAGAGGGGGTCTTAGATATCATGGATTGCAGCTCATCCTTGTGAATGACTTACCCAAATATCAGTGGCAGTAAGTCACTGACATAGCCAGGACTAGTTTATCTAAACCTTGTAGTACAATCAACAATTTAGCTACCACTCTAATAAGGTTTTATTTTTTAAATCCTTACCTTCTGTCTTAGATATAGTAAGTATTGGTACCAAGGCAGAAGAGCAATAAGGGCTAGGCAAGTGGGGTTAAATGACTTCCCTCTGGCCATACAACTAGGAAGTATCTGAGGCCAGAATTGAAGTCCAGGAGCTCTCATCTCTAGGCCTGCCTCTCTATTCACTAAGCCACCTAATTGTCCCTCTAAGGTAGTTTTATTAAGCAGACTTCTCAAAGTCATGAAGACTTGCATACAAAATTACTTGCATATGAAGTCATTTGAATGGAAGTTGTCAATATTCCACCATACCTAATGTAATACCCACCTCCTATAATCTAGTTAAGTGTTTGTCTAATATTTAAAGTGAAATGTTTACAGACTCATGGAGAGAACTCAATGGATGTATCAATTACAGAATGAATAATTTCTTCAATGTTTTGTGGGTTTGTGGGTTTTGGGGTAGGGGGGAGGAGTGAGAAGGATCCTATGACAAAAGGAAAGAAAAGGGAGAGAGAAAAAACATAATGTAGAAGAATCTAAGTGATACACATACAAGTTTTATCTAGTAATTCCTTTTGCACTAACTACAAATTACTAGTGATTTCTAATAAATTTCTAGTTATTTCTTTTGCCCTAAAAGTATAAATCAGATTCTTAACAGATCCTTTCTTTAAGTTTTTCTTACTTGGGAAAAATTCGAACTTTTATTGCTCTGTGGTATTCATGGATCATGTTCAGCAGACCATGAGGTACACTATACATCACCTGTACTATGTCATGAGTTGAACAAGGCAAAACAAATCCTTATAGCTCTTGCACAGAAGGTCAGCCATGTGAAGGAATTTCTTTAGCTTTTAAAATACTCTCTACATTAACCAGATAATTAAACATAAAGAGAATGACAGCAAAAGAAACCAATTTATTTTCAAAGGAATGTTAATAGAATAGAGTATAAATAGCAATATTAACAAATAGGCTCACTTTATCAACCCGCAACTAAGAGGGGAAATTCAATACTTAAGAAAAAATTAATGAGAATCAAGGAATTTAATTTTTAAAGGCAAGAAACCTTATTAGGCTCTGCAAAACAATACTATTTCATAAAATTGGAGCGAACCTTTGAAACCATCTAGAAGAATAATGACTTTTTCTAATTACAGAAATATTTTGAGAAAATATCTTCAAATTATTCAAAAATAACATTTTCATCTCCTATGGTCAATTATGTTTTTCTCCATTCAATGCTTCTAGTACACATAACTTACTAAAATTCAGCTAAAATAGTTATACTTGGGGGGGGGGCAACAAGAAGAGAGCTATGGAGGAAGCTGGAAATAATTTCATTCAACGCCTTCATGTTGCATCCTCTCCTATAAAGTGGGTGTTAGGAGTATCCTCACCTATCTTTTCCTTTGAACCATGCTTGACCTTCTCTTTGGGGTTTTTGTATATATCATTGTTCTTTCCATTTACATTGTGGTAGTCAATGGGTTTGTTGTTTTCATGGTTTTGCTGACTTCCCTCTGCTTCTATTCATGTAAATCTTTCCATGTTTCTCTTACTTTATCACACACATCATTTTTACAGTATAGTAATATTCCATTATATTCATATACTTAATTTGTTTAGTCATTCCCCAGCTAATGGGCATCTACTTAGTTTCCAATTCTTTGCCATCACAAAAAGTTCTGATATAAATGTTTTGGTACCTATGGGGACTTTGATCTTATCAACAGTTTCCTTGGGCCAGTAATGGAATGTCTAGGTCAAAAGGTATGTACATTTTGGTCAGTTATTTGCATAGTTCCAAATTGCTTTCCAAAATAGCAGTATCATTTCACTGCTACACCAACCCTTCCAACATTGACTACTGCCACTTTTTGTGACCTATGCCAATTTGCATATATGAGGTGAAACCTCTGGAGGTTTTTTATGTGCATTTCTCTTATTAGTAATTTGGAGTATTCCTTCATGTATTTGACTTTCGAAAACTGTTCATATCCTTTGACCACTTATTTATTGGAGAATTATTCATCCTATAAACTTTCAAGACTTGGCTTCATTGATTATTAAGTAGGTGGTCAAGGGAAAATCAGCTTAACTTCTTTGAGTCTCAAATCTCTGCTCATAAAATGCAGAAATATATTTGTACTATTGCCTCATTGCATTGTTCTGAAGATCATGGGCCATCATGTGTATGAAAGTTCTTTGAAATATAAATAATTATCAAATGTAAATATTATTATTATCCTTACCTAAAAAAGGTAGTATTTTCACCTTTCTTATACTTGCCTTTTTTATTCCATTGTCCCCTTACTGATTTCTCTACTCTTAATACTTCTTTGGTTATTGCCTGATTTACAAATGTTGTCCCAAGACTCTTTACTAAAGCTAATTTCTAGCATCTTTTTGGGACTGGGAGAGAGTAAAGGGAAAGTTATAATATTTTAAAAGCTGCCTTTGCTAAAAGTCTTTGTTGTTTTTTTCCCCAAACATTTTTAAATATAGCCAACATAACAAAACATAGCAATCAGTTATTACATACTTATACCATGGTGATTTTTCCACACATGGATACAATAGTAAAATAAGGCATAACTGAAGATGAAAAATTAATAGGGTCATTTTAACCTGTAAAAGACTCTGATCCTTCAGAAATGATAGAATATTAAATTTGGAATCCTGATTATGGTAGTAACTAATTTGTAGAAAATTCACAGTTATCTTCTCTGCCTCCTCCTCCTTTTTCTTCCTCTTCTTTCTGTGAAGATTGGATTTAGTTAACAATGAAGATACTTAGCTCTTTCTTTATTGTGAAGATAAAATTGTAATCTCCTGATTGCAACAATGAAGGTACTTAGCTCTTTCTTTATAGTGAAGCTAGAATTGAAAGCTACAATCTGTTTTTAGATTTTAACTACAAAAAAGGTGTTAAGTAACTACAAAAAGGTGTTAAGTAACTACAAATGGTGAACTTAACAAAAGAGGATTTAAGTAACCCAAAAAGATAAAATCTAACCAAAGAAGGTGAGAACTAAAGAATGGACAGTCCTGGAGAAAAGTGTCTGCTGTGATTGGTAGACTCAGTCACCCTGGCTTGGAGTGAAGGATCAGTCACTCAGAGCGGAAGGGTAGACAGACATTCAGAGATTCGGACATTCGGGCATGCAGACATTCGGGCACTGACTCAGAGGAGCGACTGGAAGGCAGACACACAGAGTTCTTTAAGATTGTCTCCACTGGTGAGTGAAAAGTTGACTTAGTGAGACTGTTCCCCTGCCTGGGGCTTAGAGATTCTAAATGGTATCAGAAGAAGCCAGAGTTCATTCTCATTCTCTCTCTCTCTCTCTCTCTCTCTCTCTCTCTCTCTCTCTCTCTCTCTCTCTCTCTCTCTCTCTCTCTCTCTCTCTCTCTCTGTCTCTCTCTCTCTCTTCTCTCTTCTTAATACCTTCCTCCTATTGTAAATATTGTAAATAAACTACCATAAATTCTATTTACTTTAGTAATTCATTTTGGGATTTTAGAAATTAAATCCCTGGTAACCACCTAATTAATAATATAATTCAAGTCCAACCCATAATTAATTTTAACATTTCTTTTCTTTCACAGAACCCATGATAAATCTGGGATATTTGGCCTATTCCATTTCTGATCTAGGTGAGTTCACCCATCCTTTAATAGCCCTGTGCATCCCCTTCTCCCAGACTCACCATACTGGTGATAAACTTAGTGTAAGATACTTGAATCAGATTAACCCCCCTACTGCCCAGAATTCCTGATATCAAGCAATCTACCATCTTTATTCTCCCCATAGCAGGGATGCTAGGCCTGTCCTACAACAAAGCTGTCCTTCCAAGAAGAATTAACAGAAAACAGAGAGCAATAAAGTTGTTTCTTTAAAAAAAAAAAAGGAACAGACACATTGAGGCAAAGTACAAAGTACTTAAGAGAATCTAATCTTTTTAAACTCTCCTTCCCTCTGAGCATTCTATGATTCAGCTTCACTGGCCTGCCTCGCATTCTTCTAATTCTGGACTGCCTTTCCTCCTCTTAGTTTCCCTTGTTTCCTTCAAAATTTGAATCCAATCTCACCTTCTTCAAGAAATCTTTCCTAGTCCCTGTCCCACTCCCTACCCTCAAATGCTATTATCTTCTACTCTAAGATTTCCTTCTATTATTGACAAGTTCTCTCCCCCATTAAAATGTAGGCTCCTTGAGATTTTGCTGTATTCAATATTTATGAAATATTTAAGAAATATAAAGGCACTTCAGACTTCTGGATCTCCTGACCAATAAGATAGGGGACTAGCATTCTTTTTGTTAACATCTCAAACTTCTACAAAATAGGGATTCTATGCAAGAGATAAATTTCAGTTTTCTCCATAGTCTAAGACACCAATGTACCTAATGAGGAAACAGTCTGATGAGCTAACAGTCAAGAAGGTTAATCTTTAATGGATTCACTCAACATGCCCTCCCCTACCTGCCACCACCCTCTGCCAGCACTAACAAAAGAACTCAATTCTGCATCCCACCCCTATGCACCAAGGAAAGTAGGGTCCCTTGTATGATGGAGAAGGTATCATGGCAGTACATTATGCCACAGAAATAGTCAGC
Organism: Monodelphis domestica; assembly: GCF_027887165.1. NCBI lineage: Eukaryota > Metazoa > Chordata > Mammalia > Didelphimorphia > Didelphidae > Monodelphis > Monodelphis domestica. The sequence goes on along the minus strand of NC_077232.1, from coordinate 43,700,031 downwards.
TTGAGAAATTGGAAATAGAGAGAACTAGAATAGAATAGCAATGTGGGAGCTGGGGAAGTCCAACAGGCCTGAAGAAAAAGGGAAATAGCATACATCTGAGACCAAGAAGTCACTTGGGGCAGAGACTGAAGACAGTAAAAAGTGAATTCCCCATTGTGGCAATAGTATCGGACAACTTGAAGGTTAAGCATCCCCCCCAAAAAAACTTCCCTGCTACAGCAAGAGTGACATCAAAGGAGAAGTGAGTGATAGGGGAATATAAGGAAAAGAGACTGAAATTATCAGTTAACTCACCTGTAATTCTTTTAATGTTTCCTTCAGTCCTCCTATTTCTTTTTCTTTTATTTCTGAAGCAATTTGATATTGTCCCTTTAAATCAAAAATAGTATTTAATCATGTTCGAATATAAGCATCATTACAAAAAGGGAAAACTTTAAGACTAAGATCAAAGGCCTACTTTAACACATTATATTAAATAGAATAAACATCTGTTTGTTCTAATTTCTTTTTATTTTAAAATATTTTAAAGTTTTAGTTTTTTTGCTATGAAAACTGAAAGAATTTGTGTAGCTATGAATTATTTCATCATTGAAATATGCCTGCCTGAGTTAATATGATGACTGTGCAAAGAGACACAAGAGGAGGTAGTTCTAGTTTTACCAGTACCCAGTAATCAAATGGACTTGTGATTTCATTGATATGACTATTTTCCTGCAATAATGCAAATTGCAATCCATTCATCCTGTGCAGCTGTTTGTGTCCTCCCATAAATTCACCATATAGGGTGCTAGATCTACCTTTTAAGAGGGCTTTATTGCCTCCTATTGATATTGGAATGACACCAGTGGAGTATTCAGCATCTTCTATTACTTATCTTTCATCCTTGAAATGATAGACTAATCATGCACCTTTCTGTGGTTCTTTATATGAGAGATATTTTTAATTCTTCTGAACTTGTCATGTTTCATGGCACAGAGTCATAATATTTCTGGAATTTGTGGGAGAAAGTTGTGGATGAAAGAGCAAGAGAAGACAGGATTTGAGATGAGTAAGAAGGAAATTGTGTAGATGATTTGGACTAGTAAAGGCCAGACAATTGGAGAGGAGAATTGGGGGAGTGGGGGCCAGAATTGATGAAAATTTATAGAAAAGCATCTCCAAGTTCATATACTCAGCTAGATTTTACTTCTGTCTTCTGTGAGAGAAGTTTAAAGGAGATGGTGAAAGAATAGTATCAATCAGAATTAAAGAGTAAAGATCAAAAGTGAAAGATTCAGAAATAAAGAAGGTAATTGGCAAGACAAGGCAAGATAAATAAGAAGATTCTAAAATAAAGTAAGTTGATAAATGGCCTGGTACATGGGGCTCAACAGAGACAAAATGTTGGTACAAGGCAGAAAGGAAATCCATTAATTTTAATGAATACATTAAAAAAAGACCTTATACTCTGAAGAGCTGCACCATGGGATAGCAGCAGCTTTCAATAGGGAAAGTACAAAAGGAAAGTATTGGAACACTCATAGTTGCCCTATATTTTAACAAAGTATTTGACAAAATGTCTCCTGCCATTCTTGTGGAGAAGAGAGAAATGCAAATCAACTGATAATACAATTAGATTGATTCAAAACTGGTCGTATGTGGGACTCAAAATATTCATTTATGGTTCAATGTCAACTTGGCATGGAACACACCAATGAACTGTGCTTGGCTCTTCTGTATTTAACATTTTTACCAGTTACTTGGATAGAAGCACAAATGGCACAATTTACCAAATTTACAGATGAGACCAGTAGTTGACCCCTTAGATGATATGTCGGAATTCAAGAAGATCTTGACAGACTAGAACATTAGGTTGAACTCAATAATATAAAATTCAATAGGGATCAATTACAGTCTTATATCTGAGCTCAAAAAATCAACTTCACAAATATAAGATAGAAAAAACATGTTTAAATGACTGTCTGAACCTTTTAGCAAACTGCAAGCTCAATATGAACGAGCAGTGAGATACAACAGTTAAGAAAGCTAATGAGATCTTGGTTTCCATTAATAAGGGTATAGCTTCCCAGAATAAAGAGTGGTAGTTCCTCTACACTCTCTGAGAAGACAGCTCTTAATTGTATCACTTCCTCTCTTCTCTAGCAGATTGCATCCTCAATCACTCCCCTCTTCTCAAATCTTCAACCTCTCCCTATCAACCGGTTTCTTCCCTACTGCCTTCAAACACACCCATCCCTATCAAACACCCCCAACACATCCTCATCCCTAAAAAAAAAGTCCTTTCTAGCTTCTACAATCCTCCCAAACTATCATCCTATATTACTTCTCCCTTTCATAGCCATAGAAAAAGTTGTCTACATAAATCTTATCTTATACTTCCTTTCTTCTTACTTCTCAACACTTTGCAGTCTGGTTTTTAATATAATCACTCAGTGAAAAACTTTCCAAAGTTACAATGATCTCTTAACAGACAAATCTAATGGCCATTTCTCAGTCCTAAAATTTCTCAACCTATTTGGCCATGCTTACCTCCTGGATACTCATTCTTTTCTGAGTTTTCATGACACTATTCTTTGCCTGATTTTCTGACTGCTCTTTAGGCTTCTTAGCTGTCTCATCATCCACACCTTACATATTTTCTGTTACTGTTCCTCAAAGTTCTTTCCAAGGTCACTTTTCTTCTCCCTCGGCTTACTCTCTTTCTCATTCTCTCTCCTTCTCTCTACCTCTCTGTCAACCCCCCCCCCCCCCAAGCTCTCCCTCTGTCTGTATCTCTGGAATACCATTGTAACCTCTTCAGTTCCCCTCAGTTTAACTATCATCTCTATGCAGATGACTCTCTTATCTATACATACAGCCCTTGTTTCTTTCCCAAATGTCAGTCCAAGATTCCCAAATGCCCATGGGGCATGGAAACTGGATGTCCTGGAACTCAACAAGTTTGAAAGTTTTAAACTGTGAACTCATTATCTTCACACACACACACACACACACACACACACACACACACACACATACACGCACGCGCACACACACAGTCTCCCCCTCACCCAGACTTCCCTACTTTTGCCAAAATTATTTTGTTGTCTTTCTGGTGTCTCAAGTTCTTAATCCTGAGGTTATCCTGTACTTTCCACTCTTCCTTACCCCACATGTCCAGTCAGTATTTAAATACATGTATTTAACTACAGTCACCAAATCCTGCTGTTTCTGCCTTCACATCATTCCTCACATCTGACCCCTCCTCTTCTCTCAGCATTTTGCTTACCTCTTACCTAGATTATTGCCACAGCTTCCTGATTATTTTCTCTGCCTCAAGTCTCTTTTACTCCAGCCTATCCTACATCCTGCTGCCAGTCATTTTCCTTAAGAGCAGATCTGCACATTAGGCTCCTCTACTGGACCAACTCCAGTGGCTTCCTGTTGCCTCTGGAATAAAATATCAACTCCCCCGCTGAGCATTCAAAGCCTTCCACAACCTGGAACCAACCTTCCTTTTCAGCTACGTTGGACATTGCTCCCTCTCTCACATGTTGCAAACCAGCCAAACTGGCCTTCTCTCCATCCCTCACTCCAGATACTCCATCTCCTCTCCTTGTAGAGTTGCACTGGTCATCCCAGATGCCTGAGATTCACTCCATTTTTACCTCTGCCTCAGAATGTCTCTCTTCTTTAAGAGGCAGCTCAGGCACCATCTTAGGCATGAAGTTTTTCCTGACCCCTCTACCATTGCTAATGGCTTCCCTCCCAAATTTTATTGTATTTAACTACATTGGATGCATTTGTATTCATTTTGTGATGCTACTTGGTGTTCATCATGTCCAATGACTATCACTTGTTTTCTCAAAGTAAGCACTTTATGTACATAAGTGTTAAGAGCTTGTGTATACAAAAGCCTTTGGCCTCTTTCATTTCTTATCCCTGTGATCTATATTTTCTAACATGTTTTGCTGACCTTGCCTGTCACCCCTATTTCATTAAAGTTACTAAGTATCAAAATATATGTTGGCCTAATTTGGAAAATTTTATCAAGCTCTTAATAGAATTTCTTTTCATTCTTATCCTCTGCAAAAGATATTGATATATAAGCTATAATTTATTCTCAATAAATCAATCAACTAACCAATACTGCTACATCTAAAGCCTCCAAGAAAAACATTAAGTGCTCTCAAGCCCCAAAAGAATTAATAGAGGAGCTCAAAAAGGATTTTAAAAATCAAATAAGAGAGGTAGAAGAAAAATTGGGGGAATAAATGAGAGCGATACAGGAAAATCATGAAAAAAAAGAGTCAATAGCTTGGTAAAATAAACACAAAAAAACCCCCTAAATTAATTACTTTTTTAAAAGGGCAGGACATTCGGCAAAAGAAACACAAAAATCCATTGAAGAGAAGAACTTCTTAAAAATCAGAATTGGGCAAATGGGAAAAGATATACCAAAAAATGCACTGAAGAAAAGAATTTCATAAAAATCAGAATTGGGCCTATGGAAAAAGTGGTACAGAAGAAGGAAAAAGAGGTACACTGAGGAAAGGAACTCTTTACAAAACAGAATTGGCCAAAAGGAAAATGAGGCACAAAAGCTAAGAAAACTATGTCTTCAAAAGTAGAATTGGGAAAGTGTAAGCTAATGACTTCATGAGATACCAAGAAACAATCAAAGTCAAAAGAATTAAAAAATAGAAGAAATGTGAAATATCTCACTGGAAAAACAACTGACCTGGAAAAATAAATATAGGAGAGATAATATAAGAATTACTGGACTACCTGGAAAACATGATTAAAAAAAGGAGCTTGGACATTATCTTTCCAAAAAATTATCAAGGAAAACTGCCTGTATATTCTAGAATCGGAGGGGGGGCGGGAATAGAAATTGAAAGAATACACCAATCACCTCTTGAAAGAGATCCCAAAAAGATAACTCCACGGAATAGTATAGTCAAATTCCAGAACTCCCAGGTCAAAAAGAAAATATTATAAGCAAACAAAAATAAATAATTCAAATATCATGGAGGCACAGTCAGGATAACACAAGACTTAGCAGCTTCTACATTAAAGAATCAGAGAGCCTGAAATAAGAGATTCCAGAGAGCAAAGGAAGTAGAATTTCAATTATCACTTACACAGTAAAACTGAGCATAATCCTTCAGTGGAAAAAAATGGATATCCAATAAAATAGAGGACAACTTTCAAACATTCCTAATGAAAAGACCAGAGCTGAATGGAAAATTTAACTCTCAAATATAAAACCTAAGAAAATCAAAGAGAAGTAAACAGGAAAAAGAATCAAAAGACATTCAAAAAGGTTAAATTGTAAACATCCCTACATGGGGAGATGAATCTTGTAACTCCAAAAAATTCTGTCATCATTAGGGCAGTTAAAAGGAGTATATATAGACAGAGGGCAATGGTATGAGTTGAATGTGATGGAATGATATAAAAATAAATATTAAAATTAAAATTACAATATTAAAATTAAGCCTGATAAAAAGGGATGCATTGGGAGGAAGTACAGGGGCAAAATAGAATGGCTAAATTACTACGCATAAAAGAGGAATGAAAGAGCTTTTACAGTGGAGGGGAAGATGGGGGAGGTGGAGAGGAGAGCACTTGAACTTAATTCTCATTGGAATAGGCTCAATGAGGGAGGAACATACACAATTCAATTAGTTATTCAAAGCTATCTTATGCCACAATAAAGTAGGAGGGGAAGGGGATAAGGAAAGGGGGGTGGGACTGGGGACAAAATGGAGGAGGTGGAGATCAGATACTAAACAGGAGTAAATAGGATGGAAAGTAATACATAGTAATTCATAATGGTAAAAAAAAAATTTACAAGTCTTTTTTAATAGAGCCCCCCATTTCTTAAATACATAGAGAAATGAGTTGAATATATAGGAATGGAAATCATTCCCCAACTGATAAAAGGTCAAAGGATATGAATAGGCAGTTCTTAGAAAAAGTAATTAAAATTCCCTATAGTCATACAAAAATCACTATTAATAAGAGAAATGCAAATTAAAACAACCCTGAGGTACCACCCCATACCTATCAGATTAGTTATTATGACAGACAAGGAAAATCATAAAAGTTGGAGGGAATATGGGGAAATGGAGGGATGAATGTACTGCTGGGGGGAGTTATGAACTGATTCAATCATTCTGGAGAGCAATTTGGACCAATGCCCAAAGGAATATAAAACAATACATACTCTTTGACCTAGCAATACCATTACTAGGTTTGTATTCCAAAGAGATTTTTTTAAAATAGGGAAGGACCTATATGGAGAAAAATATTTAAAGCAGATCTTTGGGGGGGGGGCAAAGAATTAGGAAGTGAGGAGATACCCATCAACTGGGGAATGACTGAGTCAGTTATGGTATATGATTATAATGAAATATTATTGTGCTGTAAGAAATGACAAGCAGGAAGTGCTCAGAAAAACCTAGAAAGACTTTCACAAAATGAAGCAGAGTGAAATAAACAGAACCAGGAGAACGCTGTACACAGTGACAGGAATCCTGTACAATGAACAACTATGAATAACAGCTATTCTTGGCAATATAATGATCCAAAACTCCTCGTTTAAAAAATTAAAAAGCCATCTGGTTCCACAGAAAAAGAACTGATAAGAGTCTGAATCTAAACCAAAGCAAACTTTTTTCCCTTTCTTAATTTTTTGCTATTTGAATTTCCTTCCACAAAAGGATTAACATGGAAAAATATTCCACATGATCGAACATGTAAAATCTACATAAGATTACTTACCCTTTCAACAGAGGTGAAGGGGTTGGTGGGGAGAGGGAAAGAGGAAGAGAATTCGAGGCTCAATATTCTTTGAAAAATGTTGAAAACTTTTTACATGTAATTAGGAGAAAACAAAATAAAATCTAATTTTAAAAAGTCAAGCAGGCAATCAATCAACAAGCATTTATTAAATGCCTGCTTTGCACTAGACACTATGCTTGGCACTGGGAATGCAAGGACAAATGTGAAAAAATCCCCATGTTAAAGAAGTATACATTCTAAAGAAGGAAGACAATATGTATGTGTGCATGGATATATGGATATATAGACATGTAATAATACACAGACATATGTATGTATGCATGTGTCTATATTGTTATTTTCAGTCATGTTCAACTCTTCATAGTCTTCATTTGGGGTTTCCTTGGCAAAGATAGAGTGGTTTGCCATTTCCTTTATAGCTGAGGAAGCTGAGGCTAACAAACTTGAGTGTCTAGGGCTGGATTTTAACCCAGGAAGATGAGTCTTCCAAACTCCAGGCCTAGCACTATATCCACTGTACCACTTGGCAGCTCTTGTATATATGTATGCTTTATGTATCTAAAAACAGATATAGGGTAATTTTAGGAGGAAGGCACTATAACAGCCAGGGGATTAAGATTCATGTGAAAGATGATGATTGATCCATACCTTGAAGGAAACCAGGTATTCCAAGAGATTGAGGTAAAGAATACACCCTAAGCCTTTGGAACAGATAAGGCAAAGGCATGGAGGTGGGAGACAGCCCACTGCATAGGAGAACAGCTGTAAGGTCATTTTACAGGCCTGCAGTATATGTCAAAAAGTGCAAAATGCAATAAGGATAGAAAGGTAGATTGGAGTCGGGTTGTGAAGGTCTTTAAAAGCCAAACAGAGATGATCACATCTGATCCTGGTGATAATGGAGAGACACCTAACTTACTCAAAAGGAAGTGATATAGTCAGATAAAAGTTTTAAGAAAATCGGTTTGAGAAAGGAGAAAAGGATAATTTGGAGAGAAGAGGCTCATCTGAGGCAGTGTTAATTAGTTCTATTAGTTTAGATGAGAAGTACTAGTTCAAAATAGTTGGAGTGAGAACTAATAAGGGCCTGAACCGAATGGAGAGGTGAGATGGAAGAGATGCTGTAGGGGTTGAAATACAAACTTTGACAATTGATTAAATAAGTGAACTGAATGAGAGTAAAGAGTTGATGATGACCCTGAGTTTGTGAATGTCAACAACTAGAAGGCTAGTGGTGCCCTCAAAAGAAATAAGGAAGTACAAAAGAAGAGTGGGTTTGGAAGGAGAGATACTGAATTGGGTTTCAGACATGTCAAAATGGAGCTGTTTATGAGTTATCCAGCTTGAAAATTATTTTACAATGCTATTATGAACACTGCTATTAAAAAAGGTTCACTAGAACTATTTCTTGTAGCCTTTGTGGGGCAGCTGGGTGGTTCAGTGGAGTGAGAGCCAGGTCCAGAGATGGGAGGTCCTGGATTCAAATCTGACCTCAGACACTTCCTGGCTGGGCAAGTCACATGGCCTCCATTGCCTAGCCCTTACCCCTCTTCTGCCTTGGAACCAATACACAGATTCTAAGATTGAAGGCAAGGGTTTTTTTTTAAAAAGACTTATTCTTGTTGCCTTTGAAAACACAATAAAGCCAACTCCTTTATCTGCCTCTCCAAGGAGTATCTATTATCCATCCTTCCACTTATCTTCAACTTCCTTCTGTCTTCTAGTTTCATTTGTTTTTTATTTTATTGATTAATTAAGAAAATTTTTCCATGGTTACATGATTCATGTTCTTTCCCTCCTCTCCTCCCACCCCCTCCCATAGCCAACATGCAATTCCACTGGATTTTACATGTGTCATTGATCTCCACCTATTTCCATATTATTGATATTTGCACTAGGATGATCATTTAGAATCTACATCCCCAGTCATATCCCCCTCGACCCATGTCGACAACCAAGCAGTTGTTTTTCTTCTGGGTTTCTATTCCCACAGTTCTTCCTCTAAATGTAGACAGTGTTCTTTCCCATAAGTCCCTCAGAATTGTCCTGGATCATTGCATTGCCACTAATGGAGAAGTCCATTACATTAGATTGTACCACAGTGTATCAGTCTCTGTGTACAATGTTCTCCTGGTTCTGCTCCTCTCATTCTGAATCAATTCCAGGATGTTGTTCCAGTTCACATGGAGTTCCTCCACTTTATTATTCCTTTGAGAGCAATAATATTCCATCACCAACATATACCACAATTTGTTCAGCCATTCCCCAATTGAAGGACATCCCTTCATTTTCCAATTTTTTGCCATAGTGAGGCTATGAATATTTTTGTACAAGTCTTTTTCTTTATTATCTCTTTGGGGTACAAACCCAGCAGTGCTATGGCTGCATCAAAGGGCAGACCATCTTTTAAAGCATAGTTAAAGGCATAGTTCCAAATTTCCCTCCAGAATGGCTGGATCAGTTCACAACTCCACCAGCAATGAATTAGTGTCCCCACTTTGCCACATCCCCTCCAGCATTCATTACTTTCTTTTGCTGTCATGTTAGCCAATCTGCTAGGTGTGAGGTGATACCTCAGAGTTGTTTTGATTTGCATTTCTCTGATTATAAGAGATGTAGAGCACTTTTTCATGTGCTTATTAATAGTTTTGATTTCTTTATCTGAGAACTGCCTGTTCATGTCCCTTGCCCATTTATCAATTGGGGAGGCAAGGTTCCCATTAGTGACTAAAAGGACTAGGGGCACACTACCTTAACAGATACAATCACAGAAGAATGGAAAGAGAACTGAAATTAGCCTAGGCACCCAAGTGGAGTCGAGGGAGTTGGGTCTTACTACGGTAAGAGAGATAACAAAGAGGAGAATCATAGGAATGAGGTACAACATGGAGTAAATTAAAACTAGCAGCTGACAGGAACATAGCCATTATGGAGATCAAGCAAAATTCTCCATCACTCTCTTTTCCCTCTGTTTACTGAGTACTTTCTGAAGAAATCTACCATGAGTTAGAAAATGTATCTAATCTTTTTCTTTAATCCTCCCACCTGGAACTAAAAGAAGAGAGGGGATGGAAAGAGAAGCAACTCAAGCATCAACGATCCTGCACCTTGCTACCTGCAGCCTTCATTTTATGGCTTGCTTGGGTTTCTGTGTGTCCTGACAGTTTTAATAAATCCTGTGGCCATGAAGAGCAAACTGTCAAACCTATGTCTTGGGGAGTTATTGAGGAAGAAGAAGAAAGGGAGGAGGAGTAACAAACCCAGTTTACAAGTTGAGGGCTTAACAAGTACAGAAGAGAGAGATTTTCTATTTTTAGTTATTTGGGGGCATAGTCTAGGCTATAGGCCATATTATAGACCTTTACTGGGCCCAGAAACCAGTTTAGTCTCTGGGAATCCTCTAGAGCCAAAGAGGTGAGGAGGGGGGAACAGACAATTCCAAGACAGCCAAAGCACCATCTGGTGGCCGAGCCATACACTACAATTTCATAACTGCTTGCTGACTGCCCTTGCAAGTGGCAGAAAGCACAAGCTAAGACTGGACCAATATACCTCTCATATTCACCACCTAAACCCACTATCACACAAGATTATCAAATCTGGAGTACCAGTAACCAAATTAGGACTTAAAGATGACATAAAAACTGTGATTCTTAGCACCCAATCTATGCCCCCTTTTCTACCACAATTATTGCAGAAGCGAGGGGGCCACAGGGTACTAAAGGCCGTTCTAAAATTTTTTCGTTGTTTTATGGGTTGCTATGGCTAAAGAATCCATTACAAAGTTGCCATCCTGTGGTTAATAAGCTCTGCATACTCAGTAGATTCAATCTGTTCTTGGAACTGTACTCAAACCTTCCTAGGGCTTGACGTCATCTGGCAATGCCCTTGATAACCCAGGGTGACCTTGACACAACAATATGGCAGAGGAGTAGGACTTTGTGGAGGGGACCAATAAATACTCATTTGTAATAAAATATCTAACAAATGCTTTACACTCACAAAGACAACAGTATTTTATTAAAGAAGGTCTTTATGCTGAAAATCACAAAGTTTCTACATTCTGACAAGCCTAAAATGAATGTTCTCTACTACAATCAACTACTGTTTAATAGTTTGTGTATCAGTCATTGTGTATATAATAGCAATGGAAATTAATCCCAGGTGAACAGCTTCTAACTATCCAGCAGCTTCTGGGTCCTGTCCTCCTGCTGCCAGTTGGTGTATTCTCCATAAGGCTAACATTAAAATTAGTTTGTGTAAGTCTAGCATATTAAGAAAGGTAAATCTCATAGAGATTTACCTCTATGAGGAGATAAATTAATAACTACAGAGTATACTCAATAGTAAATATAAAGTATTTTTAGATTTTTCTGCTACATTTGATAGTTAACTCTCAATCACATTTTAAATTAATAATAAGAATTCATATAAATACCTTTTCTTCTTCCATAGCACACATCCTTGTTTGCAACTTGATAAACATAGAAAAATTCAAAAATACAAAATAGCAACAAAACAATTAGATGTTATATTCTAGCCAACAAAATAAATTTTGCATATTATATTCATAAAATTGTAGAATTTTCTAACTGAAAGGACCTTTAGTTATCTTCTTGTCTATCCATCTTATTTAATAAATGAAAAAATTAAAGTCCAGAGAGATGAAAAGGAAAAAGCTTGAAAAATAAAAATTTTAATGTACCTTTTCTCTATCAATGTCCTAGAAGACAGAGGCCCCAGGGCCAACTTTCAACCCTGACACTAACTTGCAGTAGTATGATTTGGCTACTTCGCTCATCTGCACCCCACCACCCCTGCCCCAAATCTGAATTCTTTGGCTCTGGGACTTCTCTTAACAGAGCACTTTTCTCCTCTCCAGTTCCCAGAGTCTTTAAGTTACTTTCTGGTAGCCCAAAACCTCTCTCCATAACATCCCATCCAGATCCTCCCTAAGCCTACCACTCTCTCAAATTGGCCCAATCTCCAAAAACACTTCTGATTCCCTTGATTAGGCTGAACTCAGCTGGGAATAAGGAAGAAAGATATGGGGATAAAGGAATTTACACAAAGGGGATAATTATGTTTAACTCCAAGGGCATAAAAGCAATGGCAGTTTGAAAAAGAAACTTGGTAAAAAACTAAATGAATCTCGAGTTGGTAGACTATTAGAAGACATTTTTAAATAAGAGGTTCTACCAAGTATCCCTAGCCAACTCTCAATATTCTTTCCAATTAAATATTTAAGATATCTATAAAATAAATGCAGCATTATATATATACATACATATATATAATATACAGCATTATGTACATGTAGTATGTCTGCCTGTGACATACACATTATATATGTATATATCCCCTTTTCACACACACACGTGTGTGTGTGTGTATATATATATATATATGTGTGTGTGAGGAAATGATATGAATATATAGATATGTGAATATGGAATATCTTTATTGGAGATGGAGAGAGGGGCAAAGGGAAAAAAGAAGAGAATACATAAGCTTAGGAAAAAACCTGTCAAGGGGCACACTCCTTTCTCCATGGTACACTGACTTAAGCCTGTGTAGAAACATCATAAAAATAATTAGGGGATAGAAGGAAGTTTTAAGAAGTTCCAGAGGTTAGAATTATGGAATTCCAAATAACTAAAGGCTCTAGTCATTCAGTTCTTTAAACCTCTTTTCATAAATAGGTATCTATCCCCCTGACAGCTCTTCCTTATTACTAACTGTCCAATTGAGAGCCCACTTTGTAGTAATCACCTCCCTCAACCTTAACATCACTCTCACCTCATTAACCACCCCTAACTTCTCAACACTCTGGAAATTCTGCTAGTTTTCCATTTTGTGTGTCTACACGGGAGCAATGTGGGAAGAGTGATTACCAGAACCCCTAGGGCGAAAGGCAAAAGTTTTCAAACAAATTACCTAAATCATTCAGGACAGAATATTTCTCCTACATAGTTTTTAAAAAATGATTTCACAATACCCCTGGATAATTCATTCTGCTACCTAACTCATTGTCAGTTTCAACTTACTATAGCTATCTAAAACCTCACACTGAGATTTATACCCATTTCCTCTTCTGTCTTTAGGAAAGATGCAGACTAGCTAGTGAATGACTTTCTTAAAGGGGTAAAGATTATGTTACAAAAGTAGAACTTTTTCATATTTTCATTAATTTACCTGCTTTTTAAAGAGTGCCATAGCTTCTTTATGTTGCTTTGTTAATGTTTCTTTTTGATGCTGAAGATTTTCCTGTTTTTAAATTGAGACATTTAAAAAAAACTTCAACATAATTATTATTTTATTTCTTGTTTCATCATGCTTGGAATTTTTTTAAGTTATGCATTTCAACTGTATCATTTCCTTCTCTTGAATAAAATTAACTTTATGATTAACAGTATCTAGTATATAAGTAACTACTTGAAAGATGCTTGGCGACTTTACCAGGTTTCAGATTTATTGATTCCTCTGAAATCAACACAAATTCTTTCCAGTATCACTTTTCTTGCCCCTCACAACACATCATTATTCTGATTTAGAAAATTTGGACATAGCTCCCTCCAGAGCTTCCTTCAGGAAATGATCTGTTAATTAATGGTCGCTCACAAGAATAATCTTATTATTTAAATACACTACATTTTTAGGATTCCCAGAAAGTAACTTTGAGACTAAGTTCACCAAGTGAATTTAGAAGTTCATTCTGTATGTTCCAACAAATTTTCTGGGCCAGCCAATAAATATACCTTGAACATCATTTACTTAAATATACAAATGTAATAAATATACTATCTGACCTTTTATTTCTTAGTTTTCTTCAACAAAATTTCAGGTTTTTTGAGTTATTTGAGCTGAATGTACCAAAACTAGGTGCTGCTTTTATACAAAGCAACCAATTTACTGTGGCATATACTTCAAGGAGCTTTGGAGTCAAAAAGTTTTGGTTTGAAATCTGACTGTCACTTACTAACCACACAGACTTGAGAAAGTCACTCTGGACCACTCTGGGCCTCGGTTTCCACTATCCAAAACAAAGAAGTCACTGACATTCTTTATTACTGGTTCTTTGGAATAATGGTTAGTCACTGAGTTGATTAGAATTCTTAAGTCTTTCAAAGTTGTTTGTTTTTATAATGTTGTTATTATAGTATAATTTCCCCCCCCCATTCGGTTTATTTCACTCTAAATCATGATGGTCATATAATTCTTCCTAGGTTTATCTGAAACTACCCCTTTTGTCACTTCTTACAGATAAGACAGACATAATGGGCTAACTATGCAACAAGACAATTTTGGAAAGACCAATGTGGGAATTTGTTTTGCTCAATAATGAACATTTGTTACAAGTTTTATTTTTCTTTTTAGTTTACTTGGGGGACAGGAGAAGATAAAATAAATGCTTGTTCATGGAAAAATGAGATTTAACTTTTAAAAAGAAAGGGAAAAATTAAATAGGGGATGGGATAGACTGGATGATCTATAAAGTTCTTTTGAGATCAAAGTCCTATGAGAGCTGAATATAAAACCAATGAAGATGTTCAGCTTTGTAAGAAAGTGAAACCCTGGCCCTTCATTTTGCAGTCAAGGGCAGGGAGGCCTACAGATGTTAAGTCTCTTGAGCAAGTAGTCTATTAGAGAATAAAGATTTGAACAAAAGTCTTCTTACTTTTCCAATGCTCTTTTTCCTGTACTCTGCTGTGACTGACCTGTTATGTGGAACTTAAGTCCCTACAAGTCTAGTCAATCAACTAACAAGCATTTATTAAGTCTTTACTATGTACCAAGCTTATTAGCTGGCCAAAGATTCAAAGAAAGACAAAAATACGGTCTGCCTCCAAGTAGCTTACATTCTAATGGAGGAGACAAAATACAAATATCTATGTATGTATGTACAATGTAAATAGAAGATAATCTCAAGGGAGGCCACTAGTGATTATCCAGGAGAGGGTCAGAGATGGCCTCCTGCAGAAGGTGGGATGTAATCTGAGTTTTGAAGACAGGGAAGCTGGAAAAGAGAGATAAGGAAGGACAATAAATGAGTCATGGAGAATTACCAGTGCAAAAGCAGAGACTGAAGATGGAGGGTCATGTGTCAGGATTAGGAAGCAGGCTAGTGTACTGGATCATAGAGTGCATGAAACTCTCAAAAGGTAGTAAAGGCTGAAAAGTATTTAAAAGTCAAAAGAGAGAGTTTTACATTTGATCCTAGAGGTAAAAGGGAGCTATTGGAATGTACTGAGTTGAAAGTGACACAGTCATAACTGCATGTTTGGAAGATTATTCTGTTGGATGAATGGAGAGAGATTTAAGCCAGGGAGACCAATCCAAAGGCACAAGGTGATGAGAACCTGATTTAAGTGATGGCTGAGTGAGCAAGGAGAGAAGAGGACCCATATGAGAGACGTAATAGTAGAGACAAGACATGGCAAGCGATTGAATATGTGGGTTGAGTGTGAGGAAGAAGTTTAGAAGATACTGAGGTTGAGTCTGGGTGAGCAGGATGGTGTTGTTCTAGATAGTTCTAGGGAAGATGGGAAGTGTGGTGTAGAAGGTTCTGAGGTAATGATAATGAATTAAATCTACTTGGGAACTGCTGAGTTTAAGATATCAAAGAAGATTTTGGTGAAGCAAGACGGGAGCTCAAGAGAGAGGCTGGTATAAAGATGTGCATAGAAATAATAACTGGATTCATGGAGGAGATCATCAAGAGAAATAAATAGAAAGAGAAGAGAACAAGGTCTGGGACAGAGCTTTAGGTGAACATATGGGGTGTGATCTGGATAAAGAACAAGCAAAGGAGAATGGAGATAGTATAGTCAGACAAGTAGAAGGAGAAACAAAAGAAAATAGTGTCATGAAAATACAGATCATTAGCTTTAGCAGTTAAGAAATCACTGGTAATTTTGGAGAGAGTAATTTTGGTTGAATGATGAAATCAGAAGTCAGACTGCAGAGGAGTGAGAAGAGCATAAGTAGTGACACCAATATAAATGTGTTTTTCATGGTGTTTAGGGGAAGGAAGAAGAGGAGAGATAGAGAACAGTGGCTATCAGGAATGCAGAAATGTAGGAACATGAATGTTTGTTAAAGATAGAAGAGATGAGCATATTTTTCAGCAAGAGGGAAGGAATCAGTCGATAGGGAGAAGTGAAAGATTATCAAGAGGGGATAGAGGAGGCAATCTGTTGGAGATGGGAAGAGATTAAAGATGCAGATAGTTGAGTTTTCTTTGGCAAGGAAAATGTCTACCTCTTCATGAGTGACGGGGTGAAAGGGTATATATTAAAGAAAGATGTCTGAGTGATGTGAGATGAGAAGGGAAGGAGGAACTCTAATACCTGTGTAGAGGGAACTGAATTTACACTAGAATGTTGAAAAGAGATTTTCAAACTTAAGTCTGACCATAGGGCCCATAATAAGTAAGAAATGCATTTAGTACAAAGATAAATATCAGTATCAAAATGATATGGTCAATCCACAAACTTCATTGGGGAAAGGGGGGTAGCACTTGAAATGACACTGTCTGGTCATCTGCAAAGTAGAAGTTTACATAGATCATCAAAGGAGAAAATACATTGAAGTTGAGAGAATATGAATATTTAATTAGCAGTTATAAAAATGATTTCTCTATATAAAAAAAATCACATCTTGGCTAAAAAAAATGAGTGAGAGTGCTCTCTCAATCAGCGGACACACAGTCCTTGGGTCTAGAGAGACTGAAGGAATGATTCATTGTAATTAAATCTATATAACATCAAAATTTGAAATTTGTAGAATTTTACAATCTGCAAAATATCTGATTTCATATTATTTTGTTTCTTGAAATAATCTTGTGAAGTTAAGCAAGACGAGTATCATTTATTTTGTACATAAATGATACTCAGGGGTTAAAAGTGATTTACCTATGCTTAACAAGCTAGTAAGTGGAAGAGGAAGGATTTGAACAAAAAAACTACCCCCATTCCAACACAAAATGGCCTTGAAGAGAGTGTTGTTCTGATACTAAAAGTTCTACTTCAGTTCATAGAAACATGATCATAGATTTAGATTAAGCCAATCCTCAGTTTACACTTGAGATAACTGAGGCTCTGAGAGGTTAAGGGACTTACCCAAAGTCACACAAGGATTAAATGTCAGAGACAGGAACTGAACTCAGAGCTACTGCTGTTTCCTCTGTATATATTTGTAGCCTTATTTCTTTACAGCAAAACATAATCTTTTCCAGAACCTGAAACTGAGGGCTTAGCCTAATTTTCATTGGCATCTTAAAAGTAGTGATATTTGGAAGATTGGGGTAAAAACTTATTTTTATGTTTTTGTCAGTTAAATTTGGGAATTTAGGGAAGATTTAGCTCTAAGATTTTTACTTTCATGACATGATATTTCTTAATATCTTTTCAAATTTAAAACTCCAAATTCTCAGTATCATATTTCATATTAAAATTAAGTTTAAAAATTCAGTTTGTATAGAAAAATACTCACCTTTTGCCACTGAAGTTCTTGTTTTTCTACAATTATCTTCTGAATCTGTTCTTCATACTGAATTTCTGCTTCCTAGTTTTAAAAAATGGAAAAAGTTACCTTCTAATTGAAATCTAAAATCACCTGAATACATTAATACATTGCTGGTGGAGTTGTGAATTGATCCAACCATACTGGATGGCAATATGGAACTATGCCCAAAAGTGCTAAAAGACTACCAGTCCTTTGATCCAGGCATACACTGCTGGGTTTGTACCCCAAAGAGATAATAAGGAAAAAGACTTGTACAAGAATATTCATAGTTGTGCTCTTTGTGGTGGCAAAAAATGTTGGAAAATGAGGGGATGCCCTTTAGTTGGGGAATGGCTGAACAAATTGTGGTATATGTTGGTGATGGAATACTATTGTGCTCAAAGGAATAATAAGGTGGAGAAATCCCATGGGAACTGGAACAACCTCCAGGAAGTGATGCAGAGCAAAAGGAGCAGAACGAGGAGACCATTGTACACAGAGACAGATACACTGTGGTACAATCGAAGGTAATGGACTTCTCTACTAACAGCAGTACAATGATCCAGGACAATTCTGTGGAACTTATGAGAAAGATGCTATCCACATCCAGAGAAAGACCTATGAAAGTAGAAACACAGAAGAAAAACAACTGCTTGATTGCATGGGTTGATGGGGATGCGATTGGATCTACATCCCCAATTGTATCCCTGTATTGATATATGCAAATATCAATAATATGGAAATAGGTGGAGATCAATGACACATGTAAAACCCAGTGGAATTGCGCGTCGGCTACAGGAGGGGGGTGGGAGGAGGAGAGGGAAAGAACATGAATCTTGTAACCATGGAAAAATACTCTAAATTAATTAATTAAATAAAAATTTCCAAAAATAAAAAAATCATCTGAATGATGACTGAGAATATAAGAAATGCAAATCAAAACAATTCTGTAGCTTGACCTCCCAGCAAATTGGCAAAGCTAAGGAAAGACTGTAATGCTAGTCAGTATTAGAGGGGTTGTGGTTTTGTCTCTTTTGTACCAAATCGTTGATTCTCCTAAGTCTCTCCTCCTTGGCTCTCATTTCTTTTCCAAATCCTTTCTCTATCACTCATTTCATTTATAAAACCATTTTAAACTAATTTTTAAACTCTTGCATTATTTCTTCAAGGAATTCTAATTGATCTTGTAGGCAATTTTTTTGTTTCTTTTGAGTCTTTTGCTCAAGGCATTTAATTTTAAAGTCAGCTTCCTCTTCTGAGCTTGCATCCTGGGCATATTTAACCTCATAAAAGCTCTTTATTTTTGATTAGTCATTCCTTTGGCAATCTGCCAACCCAACACTGTTGGCCCAGCTGAGACCTCTTGGAGCACAGCTTGTGATCCCTGTCATTCTGGAAGCTTCCTGCTAAGCTGCTCTCCTGGGCAAAGAGCTCCTCATACTACCCTGAGTGGTCATGTCCTAAGGTATCTGAAAATTTGTTCAAATCTAAATCCATGCCCTAATTCCAAAGCTATTGGTCTAGATCAGCTCTGGGAGTCTGTGTGCTATAGACATAGCTCAGAGCTCAAAACTCAGCTGGTGCTGAGTCTAAGCTCTTGGCCTGTCTGGGAGATCTTCAACTGTTAACTTGGTCCCAGGCCTGACTCTATGATTAGTTGGAGGCTTCCCCGCTCTGCTGGTCTAGCTCTGAGATCTGAGAGCTGAACCATCTGTATCCATCTCCTGGCCCCTTTGGGAGACACCATTTTGTTGACTTGGGCCCAAGGCTTATTTGGTAATCAGCTCTGGGCATCCCTAAGATGGTTTTATATAACTGTAATGGAATATAACTGTGCTATAAGAAGTGACAAATATGATGAGAAAAGAAGAATGGAAAAACTTAACATGAACTTATACAAAAATATCCACAGAAAGAATAACAATCACAAAATAAGTGAAAATGAATTTTGCAAAATTACACAGAAAGAAGTTTGGCTCCAAAAAAAGAGATAAAAGAAGACATCTCCCTCCACTCCTTTGCAGACATAGGGAGTCCACAAATGTGGACTACTGTAGATTTTTTATATTGATTAGTAATATTGAACTTTTTCTCTTATTCCTTTTTGTTTTGTTTTGTTTTTAAGATTTGTTATAAGGCATAACTTTGGAGGAGAGGAATACAGAGGGAAATGTAGGAAATGTTTTTTAAAAAGATCAATAAAACTGACTTTTAAAGCATGCAAACACAATAAGTATAATGATAATAGCTCATGTTTATACAAAATGTCATGGTTTACAAAGAAATAAGGTAAGTATTCCTATTTTATACATGAGAAAAATGAGTTTCAGAGAAGTTAGTTAACTGTCAAAACTGATAACAATCCCTTTTTTCTAATTCAATATCCCATGATCATCATGATTGTAAAAGTTTTTGTCTTCTAATAAAATAGGAGGAAATAATTTTTTAATTCATATTTTAGAATAGAATTTCTTTACCCCTGAAAACAAATGAGGGAAGATAGCAAAGTCAAACTATACAAGAAAAAAAATCAAATTGTAGCTAAAAAGTTCTATATATAAATAGAACAACAGTTTTTAAAAATTACTATGTAACATGGTGTAAACTCAAAAGATGTTATTGTATGACTCTCCAGAATAAACAGGAATAAAGGCACAATGATAATTAAGTTATTTTTAATGTTATTTTTGTTTGTGTCAAAAAAAGAGCATGAATCTAAATCATATTAATTTCAAAGCCATTGCTTTATCCAATATGCCACATTACCTTTCTTGTCATTTGAAAGTATTCAATAATGTTCCATTAAATTTATAAACACTGTTTCTTCAGTCATCCTCAAATAATGGACACTCACTTTTTTTTCCATTGCTTTACTAATACAAAGAGTATTAATAAAAATATTAAGGCATTTTTTGGACCTTTCTGTTTTCAACTTTCTTGGAGTGCCTGTCCAAAGGAATGAACAGTTTAAGAACTTTTTCCCCTTAAATTCAAATTGTTGTTGAAAATAGTTAAACCAATCTCTACCCCTGGGAACTGTCTCACTCATCAAATACTTTATGTCTTTGTTAAATTTACATATATTATATCTAAAAACAACAATAATTTAGAATATGAATTCTATGGTACAGTTTAAGGAAGAGAATAGTAAAAGATTGATTATTATTAATATTATATTATTATGCCTTAAGAGATAACAAAAAATGCTGGAAACAAAAATAAATTTGCTAAGATTTTGGAACAGATTTATTTATGCCAGATCATCTCAGAAGCATTTAAAGATGAACCTGGAAAGTCAACAAACAGGAAAAAATAGAAAACATCTACCCAGATTTTTTTAATAATTTCCTGTTGTTGATAGTGGAACTACAGCTTTTGGATTTGAACATCACATTACCTTTAGTGATGTGTGAAGAAGTAGAAATGGCACTAAACAAAACAAATACAAGTAGCTAGAGTGAATAGTGAGAATAAAGCACAATTTTAAGAGCTATGAGGGATCATTCATCAAGATGCATGAAAGAAAACAGAATACCAAGTTACTGAAGAAAATCACATGTTGTTATCAAAAAAGTGAAGTAAAAAAGGCATCAATAAAAACCAACCAATACACTTAATTTTTCATACCTAAAAACATGAGAATAATCTCCATACATATGGAAGGATACTTTGACAAAAATATGAGAAGGGAACAGATATGATTTTGCAAACAATATTCTACAATAGTCCACATTTTTGTAAATATAAAATGGAGGAAAAAGTTCATAGATTCATTGAAGAATTGAAGTATATTCCTTTTACTATGTCTAAGTACCTCAATAGGCTATGCAATTTTAAAAGAATATTATGTTGTATATATTAAGTAGCTAAGTAGTACAGTGGATAGAGCAGATAGACTTAGTTTGGAAGACTTAAGTTCAAATCCTGCCTTAAATGCTTTCTAGCTGTAGGACCCTGGGCAAATCACTTAACCTCTTTCAGCTTCAGTTTCTTTATATGAAAGATGGAAATAATAAATAGCACCTAACTCATAGGATTGTATCCATTTTAAGACAAAAGTGAAAAGTTTGGAGGGGGGGGGAGAGACATAGCATCATATGGAGGAAAAAGCACAGAGTTGGAAAGTCAAATACCATATCTTGGATTCAATCCAAGGTTTGACTACTTGGCATCTCGTGACCTAGGGCAAGTCACACATTAATCAAACATTTATTAAGTGCGTACTCTGTCAGCCAATTAATCAATCAAAACATATTTATTAAGCACAAACATGTGCCAGTCATGGCACTGAAGATACGAGTACAAAGAATGAAGTAATCTCTATTTATATCAGCTTATACTCTAATTGGGGAAGGCAGCAAGTTAATGCAAAAATACACAGTCAGCTAGCATTTATTAAGTCCCAGTATGTGCCAGGTACTGCACTAAGTGCTGGAAATAGGAAGAAAAAGACCTTTAATAATCCCTACCCTCTAGAAGCTCCCAGTCTGATGAGTGAGGCAACATACAAACAACATACATATGGGTTAAATTGCAAGTAATCCCAGAGGGAAGTCACTAAGACTTAAGAGGAGAGGGAAAGACTTCTTACAGAAGGTAGTTCTTCAGCTGAGACTTGAAGGAATCCAGGGAAGCTAGGAGAAGGAGATGAGGTTGGACAGTGTCCCGGGCTTAGAGAACAGCCAGAAACACACAGAATTGAGAAACAGGATTGAGAACAAGGAAGAGCAAGAACGACATCACTAGATGGTAGAGAATGATGTACAGCACATACTTGCATGCGGATGTACAGCAGATAGAGTGCTCAGTCTGGAATCAGGAAGATCTAAGTTCAAAGCTGGCTTCATACACTTGCTAGCTATATGACCCTGCATAAGTTACTTAACCTCTATTTCCTGAAATTCACTGGAGAAGGAAATGGAAATCCATTCCAATATCTTTGCTAAGAAAACCCTATGGACATCCACTGAGTCATAAAGAGTCTGATGCTTCTGAACAACCAAACAACCACAGCAGCATAAATATAAATATATAGCATATATGGATATAAAATAGAAATATGCAATATACATATATGTATTGATTAACATAAAGTTAATCACTAGTTGCATAGATGGTTATATGTATATATGTGAATATATTTGTTGTTCAGTCATTTCAGTTGTGTCTGATTCTTCATGACTTTACTTGAGATTTTTTGGCTGATAAACTGGAATGGTTTGCCATTTCCTTCTCCATTCATTTTCAGAATAGGAAACTGAGCCAAACGAGTTAAGTGCCCTGCCCAGGGTCACACACCTAATAAATGTCTAAAGAGAGATTGAACTCAAGTCTTCTTGTCTACAGGCCGAGTGCTCTGATAATAATTCTGCTAAGCAGTTAGACAGACAGACAGATTTAGAAAAACAGACAGGGAGGGAGGGAGAAAGAGAGGAAAGAAGGAAGGGAGTTGGGGGTAGGAGAAAGATCAGGAAAGACTTCATGCCTAAAATGGTGCCTGAGCTGCCTCTTAAAGGAAGAGAGACATTCTGAGGCAGAGGTAAAAATGGAGTGAATCTCAGGTATCTGGGATGACCAGTGCAACTCTACAAGGAGAGGAGATGGAGTATCTGGAGTGAGGGATGGAGAGAAGGCCAGTTTGGCTCGTTTGCAACATGTGAGAGAGGGAGCAATGTCCAACGTAGCTGAAAAGGAAGGTTGGTTCCAGGTTGTGGAAGGCTTTGAATGCTCAGTGGGGGAGTTGATATTTTATTCCAGAGGCAACAGGAAGCCACTGGAGTTGGTCCAGTAGAGGAGCCTAATGTGCAGATCTGCACTTAAGGAAAATGACTGGCAGCAGGATATAGGATAGGCTGGAGTAAAAGAGACTTGAGGCAGAGAAAATAATCAGGAAGCTGTGGCAATAATCTAGGTAAGAGGTAAGCAAAATGCTGAGAGAAGAGGAGGGATCAGATGTGAGGGATGTTGTGAAGGCATAAACAGCAGGATTTGGCAACTGACTGGACATGTGGGGTAAGGAAGAGTGGAAAGTACAGGATAATCTCAGGATTAAGAACTTGACACACCAGAATGATGACAAAATCATTTTGACAAAAGTAGGGAAGTCTGGGTAAGGGAAGGCCTGGGGAGCAGAGATAATGAGTTCAGTTTGAGACATTTCCAGAACATCCAGTTTGAAATGTCCAATAAGCATTTGGTTTCATGGGACTAGAACTTGAAGAAAGATATTAGAGTTGATAATGTCTAAAATAAAGAGTTTGTACCTGAACTAAGTGACTATTTGATGAAAGTGATTAACCATTAACTAGTCATTCAAAATAGCCAATTAATGCATGTACACAAAGCCTTAATGTTCAGTTGTTTTAAATAACTTTAAAATGCATCTTCTGAGCTAAATTAAATCTATTATGGAACAAAGAGTCTGCTGCAGACAGAAAAAGATTAATTAAACAAAAACTTCAGCCTTGAGAAGAGACTCCCTCTACTATAGTTTCTCTAGAGCCTCAGTTATCTGCAAAAAAGGGAGGACCCCAGGAACACATAGTATTGTTCTTGGCAACTTTGCACCTCTTGACCTTATTAATAATACTAGTGAAAAAATAGAGCAGAGGCCCACAATGAGCTCATAGACAAGGACCTATCTGTCTATAGCCTTAATAAAGAGCAGCTTCCTGCCCAAAATATGCAATGATTCCTAGAGGCTGGTACCTCCCCTGCATCCAATCTTTATCAATCAGTCAACAAATGAATCTGTCCAAAAATGTTTACTGAGTGCTACTATGAAAGGCTGGGGTCTACTACACCACTATATTTAGTATACCGTGATAGATGCCATGGCTGCCAAGGTCCCTTCCAGCTCTATATCTATGATCCCATAAAACATGATCCCTTTGCTCAATAGACTTATGACCAATTGAAAAGAAAAGACATACATGTGTCACATGCCACATACTAGCTTTTAAAATTGCCAATGAATAGTAATTATATTATTAAAATTAATAAAAAATTAATAGACTAAGTGCTATAGAAGGAAGAACTAGAGAAAAGAGAAATCAGAGTGGACCATGGTGTTTAAAGAAGTCTTAATAGAGGAGCTAGTTTTTAAGTAGGGTCTGAAGGAATAAGTGTGATTCTGATAGTAAGAGAAAGGGGGCAGCCCTTCCAACATTGACACTATATGAGTGGCAAAACCTTAGATGAGTGGTTAGTATAGCTGGGCTGATCCTAAACAAAATAGTGAAATTTTGGAGCTTTCTGAGCTCTTGTTTAGTACTCTTTCTTCCTCCAAATACCAGTGTCATAGATCTAGAGCAAGAAATGACCATCTTGTGTCCCATGCTTACTCTTAGCTATTATTTAAAGCTTTAGTGAATCCAGTCATAGCAATGTGGCATTGCTTTCAAGGGTAAAAACTGTCCCATTCTTAACTTTCCAGTTTTCTTACACTTTCTTCCCATCGATATACTTTATGATCTAGCCACAGTGGCTTTCTTGCTGTTTCCTACACACAGACTTCCTTCTTCTATCTCCAGGTCTTCACACTGGCTATCTATCATGCCTGAAACACAGTCACTCCTTATTTCCCACCTCTTGGAAGATTCAGCTCAAACTTCACCTTCTACATGAGTTTTTTTATTACACCAACTCCATCTTAACTTAACCCCACCCCAACTTAACTTGTATTAATTCTGTACGCATTTTATTTATATCTGTGATGTTCCCATTGTCTCTCTGTTCCATCTTACCCCGCCCTCTAGAATGTAAGCTTTTGAAGGCAAGGGCTTTATATCTTCTAGTGATTAGCAGTCTGTGCTTGAGCATATAATCGATGCTTATTAAATGATTGCTGATTGACACTTTCATCTTAAGAGATTCTTTCCCATGCATGCCTCTGACTCATTCACAGAGGAGTTAGTTACCCAATTCACTGGACACCTTCCTTCAGGTTTCAGCACATTCCATGTGTCTTAGTATGGTACTTATCTGCCATTTCCAACTTTAGTCAGGTAACTAGCTCATCTCATTTTCTGTTATTAATATAGATTTAAATGTTTCATTCTACATCTACATCTACAGTTGGATGAGGGTGAGACATGGCCACTCATTCCTTGCCAACCATTCATTCCTGCTTTTGAGATCATTGCTATTAAGGCCTTATCTAAAATATTACTTTTTATTACTAGACAGTAACAGCAACCCTTTGCCAGCCAGCTGTCATCCAACAAATCTCTACATAACTTTTTAATATTCCAAATTATTTTCCTCTTATAAGTATCCATCTAAATTGACTTTTCACACTTGTAATTACACTCAACCAAAGCTATCTTGGTATTTAAATTTTTTAAATTAAGTTTATCAACAAATGTAGATTTTTTCCATATGGGGAATTTCTACTTTTTAAATATAAAATAGGGCAGTTACGTAGTATTGTCATACCATTTCCACTTATTATGTGGAAATAAATTTTAATCTTATCTCTGCCTGGTCTGAAAGGTCCTTAGGAATTCTGACATGGGAAAGTCTGAGACCCTTTGGAATTGTTCAGTTACTACTCAATAGTGCTCTCATTTAATAGTATACAGCAGTGATGATGAGCCTTTTAGAGATGGAGTACCAGGCCCCACCCCCACTTTACCCTCCCCAGACTGAGTGCCATTCCAGTCTTCCCCCACCGACCAAGTGGCCTGCCCTGCCCCACCCTTACCCCATGGTGGATAAAGTGAAAAAATGTCAGGCACAATGGAGAGGGGGAGAGAAGCATCTCTGTCTGAGTCCTTCTGCTTTTCTAGTAATGAACTTGGAGGAGGAGCAACCACATGCCCACAGAGAGCTCTCTACATGCCATCTTCGGCACCCATGCTATAGATTCACCATCAATGGTATACAGTATAGACTTGTAGAAATAATGTGGAATTTGGAGCCAGGGGACCAATTCTAGCCCTGCTAATAAGGCTATGTGTGATCTGAAATTATTTCATTTATAAAATGAGATGGAATGGATGACCTCAAAAATCCCTTCTAGCCTTGATATTTTCTGTTTTAAAACCCACCCCCCATGCTTTTACCTTATAAGGACAGTACTTGTACTCATAGTTATTTCTTTATTATTTTCCATATATGGAAATTTTCTGTAGCATATAATAAAGAGAGAAAATAAGAGAATAAGGTAAATTTTTATTACTATACTAAGTAGTACTTTGTTTATACAACAAATTTGATTTGTATGATAACATATAAACAACAAATCCAAATATTCCCCTTTACTCCCTTCATGAGTAATAAAAGGATGATTTGTATTATTCTGTGACTTAATGAGGTAAGGAAGATGAGATTTCCTGACTCCAGGCCCAGCACTCTATCCACTGTACTACCTAGCCCCTTGCATTAGAAGTGGTCTAAAATATAACATACAAAGGTTTATAGGACTGAAAAAGGAGGAAGGTCCTGGCTCTCACATTGAAAACAAAGGACCAAGAATGCTGGACATACTGACCACTACATTAGTAGTCAAGGAATGTTTAAAGACCTAAAGAAGATTTCTTGCATATTAGATTCTCTCTGGAGGATTTATAAAAAGACATGGATAATAAGAATAAGGAGATATGGAAGTAATATGATTCACTTCAGTGGCAGGACTACCTATGTTGATGAGATCGCAGCTCCATCAAAGAATGTGAAACATTCCTTTCAAGACTACCTCCAATTCCCACTTACATTGGTGAAGTATATCACCAGAAGGTGGTAATTAATTTTCCCCTTCAGGGATTTATAGATAACACTGAAGGACTGTGAGTAATTTTCTAACATTATCACTCGCAACTGCTCATGAGTATGTACCCTAATATTGATTAAACATTTGATATCTTTCCAATATCATACATCGATTAGCTTTTAAAAAAGAAATATTTACTGAAAATGTATAGAAAGGGCTAAAGTACAAATATCCTCCCAAAAGTATAGAACACTTTCTCTCAAGTGTACATACAGAGTCCAGGGGAAAGTGGGTTTAAATTCTGAAAGAGGACAAAGGATAACTGATGACTTTGGGTTATTAGAAGTCTTTTTTCCTTTCCTAGAGTCTTCATGAAATTCCCCTTTGTTATTACTCTCTGTTGGGCTCTGAAGGTTGGTACTTTTGTAGAATGCTGAAGCTGCTTTTCTTCACAGTGTCTAGTTTATCCTTGGTTCTCAATGCAAATGCTGCTATCAACCTCCGGGGACATTCTTACACTCACCAAAGAGAAGTCCAAATCTTCTGACCCTTCAAAGTTCAAAAGATCTCCCCCAGGCCTAAACAATCGGGGAATAGGAATGAATCTTTCTTCTTCCACTAAGCAATTCTCTCTGACTTGGCTAGTAGTGTTATATACCACTAGGCTGGTCTGCTATTTGAATACCAGATTCCAAAATGGCTTGCTGTTTTATCAAAGCCCCAAGAGGGGAAGACCAATTCTCTTCAACCAATCTCAGTACACTTTCTGTGTAGCATCATCTCATTTTATACAGTAGTTTAAAGCATTTTACTCTTTCCATATTAGGAACTTTTTGACCCCTAGTATATGCCTTTAGTTAATTTGTTTATTCAATAGAGGCATCTAGAAACTGTTCATACTTATTTTATACATTTGATTGACTGACTGTAACTAGAGGTGTTCTAGCCTAATAAATGTATAGAGCATCTTCTTAGTAATATCAATTGGGCTGGGATGATTGATTGATACAATCTAAGAAGTCTAGATATTTTATCCTCAAATTGAAGTGGTCAGGCTCTAACCCTTACAAAAATTTCACAGATACTTTAATGAAGACTCTATAAGGTAATAACATGTGAACTACACAGTTAACTCCTTTTTCCTATAGGTTACTGATTTGCATAGCATATGTCATCATATGGTTATTTTAGCTTTGGTTGGGTTTGTGTTTGGTTGGATGTGATTGCATCTCTGTGGGAAACTACTTAGATGGAAATTCCCTCTACTTATGGAAATCAGAAATTTATCTACAACTAGAAGTTTCTAGAAGTTTCCTAAGAAGTTAAAAGGAAGAGTATAAATGAGAATTCTTCTGCCTCCTTTGCTGAAATCTGCTACTGATTCTAAGAGTTGTCTAACTTGATTTTCTCTGTAACATGATTGCTAACAGGATTTCCTTTCAGTCTTTTCTTCTACAGAAAACCTCCCCAGTTTCTTCAACTTATCCTCAAATAGTATGTCATTTCAGGCCAGTCAGGTAGACAATGGAGCAAAGTGATGGACTGAGATATGAAGAGACTGGATTAGTGGGACAAATAGGTTTTTTTACCCTTTACTTAATGTAAACACTTAGCAAGAATATAAACGAAGATACAATTCTCTAGATTAATACCCATGAGAATCCACCCAGATTGATAACATCGCCTGAATAAGAATAAAAAGTTGATTTTGTTGTAACAAAAAATTGGAAAATGAGGGGTTATCCCTCAATTAGGGAATAGCTGAATAAATTGTGGTATATGATGGTGACAGAACACTACTGTGCTATAAGGAATGATGAATTGATGGATTTCTAAAAGAACTAGAAAGACCTACATGAAGCACAGTAATAAGCAGAACCAGAAGAACATTATACACAGAACCTGTAATATTGTGGGACAATCAAAGGTAACTGACTTTGCTACTAATAGCAATGCACTGATACAGGACAATTCTGTGGGTCTTATGAGAAATAATGCTATCCACATCTAGAAAAAGAACTGTGGGAGTAGAAATCCAGAAGAAAACATGTGATTTATCACTTGTTTATATGGGTGTGTGATTTGGGGTTTTGGTTTTAAAGGATCACTCTTTTATAAAAATGAATAATATGGAAATGGTTTTGAGTGATAATATATTTTATATATGTGTAACCCAGTGGAATTGTCAACTCTAGGAGCGGAGAGAGTTGAAGATTGGGAGAAAACATGTATCTTGTAACCATGGAAAAAATTTTTAATAAATAAATCGAAGAAAAGAGAATAAAAAGTTGATCAGGTCTAAAGAGCTGCACCCTCTTCTTGACATTGGTTTTATAGGATTCATCCTAAAAGTGAACCTTTATACATTTAACCAAACATCTTTCTATGTTATAGCTGCCTATGTGCTTTACATCACCAATGCCATGCAGAGTCCGAAGACTGGGCAGAATGAGCAACGCCTGAGACACATGATCCTGAGGCTTTTCACTATTTCATTTAATCTCAGCATATCTCTGGTTTATCCATGTCTGTCCTAAAATGAAACTCTCAGAACTAAACACAGTATTCAAGGTGGTGCAATCTGATCAGGAGAGAAAACAGTGCCACTATCAACTCCTTCAATCTGACCACCATATTTGTTTATTGTAACTTAAGATGACATTATATTGGCTTTTTCTGGCTGCCACGTCACACAATAATGAACTTAGAGCCCTAAATAAGTTGTTCTCTTGACACTTCTCTTCTTATATTGTATCTATAAAGTTAATTATACTTATTCCTTGGAAGTCTTTTCCATTTGAATTTAGTTAACATAAGGATGGAAGATGCAACATGAAATTGTGAATCTCTATTAGGAATGGTTTAGTTTTTTAAATGTATACAGCATAATTTTATGGACTTTGGGGATGCCCAGTACTAAATTTAAAAGAGTAGTAATAAAGCTGACTTATTTGTTTATTCCTTCCTGAATTTCTTTCAATTTTCCTCTGTGTATGACCTTTTAAGATGTATTGATATATTATGTCCTTTGTTAATTTTTAAAATATCTCTATTATTACCTACCAAATTCACCTTTCCTTTAGTCCACCACAACAGAAAGCCTTCATTGTAATGAATAGGTATAATCAATTAAAACAAATGACCACTCCAGCCATTCTGAAAATGCATGTCTCATTCTGGATCTCTAGTCCAGCACATCTCCACAAAGAGATAGATGACATACTCATCTTTTGGAATCATAAATGACCATTGAATTGACAAAGAGCTCTAGTTTTTCACAGTAATTTTTCCTTATTATTCTCTTGATTCTATTCTTTTCACTGTGCAGTCCCTGAGATTTCTCTGAATCTGTTAATAGAGATAAGATAAGATAAGCATCTTATCTATATTAACCTCATTTCTTATAGAATAATAATCTTCCATTATATTGAAAATACCATCATTTGTTCAGCCATTCCCCATTTATGACACCCACTTTGTTTCCAGTTCTTTGCTTCAATAAGGATTTCTACAAATACTTTTGCATATGTAGATCCTTTCTCTATTTACTTTAACCCTTTGGGTTATACGTCTAGTAGTGGTATTGGGACAAAGGGTATACAAAGTTCAGAGACTTTTTGTGTTTAGTGTGTCTCTCTAACCAGAGGAACTCCCCTAATAATTCCTTATTTTGTCCTCTCTGCTAATCTAATAGGTGTGAAATGGAAATTAGGAGTTATTGCAATTTTTCCTACTTTTAGTGATTTGAAGCATTTTGCTATAGAGTTATTGATAACTTCAATTTTTTCATTTGCAAACTGCCTATCATAATCCTTTAAGCATTTATTTAAGAGGAATAGTTTCTATACATTTGTCATTATTATATTATTATGTGCTATTTTTCATTATTATTATATTTGATTGATTCCTTATGTAGCTTAAATAACAGACTTTTGTCAGATAGATTTTTTCCCAGTTAATTTCCCTTCTAATTCTAACTGTACTAATTTTGCTTGTAAAAAACCTTTTTAACTGCACATAAGAGAAACCAGTCATTTTATCTTCTTGTTTTACATGAAAAATTTTCATCTTCCCATATTCACATTTTGAAAGCTGTCTCCTTCTATATTCCTCTAATTGGCTTATGATATAATCTGTTATTATCATGTAGTCATTTGGAGCTTACTGTTATTCTTAGTAAGTTTCATTCAACCTATTAGCTATCCTTCCCAGCTTTATGTCAGCTACAAATCTGATAAATATTCCATCTATTCCTCCTTCATCCAAATCATTAAATAAAATTTTGTTAAATGAAGCACAAGACCAAGGAAAAATCCCTAGGACATTTCACTAGAAATTTCATGCCAAGTTGGGTTCCAAACATTCAACCTATTTGAATCCATTTGCCTACACCTTTTCATCTTTTCCACAAAGATAATGCGTGAGATTTTGTCAAATATTTTCATCTTAAAGCTTTCTACTTTAGGGTTGTTTTTTTTTTCTTGTAACCAGAGGAACTATTATTATTATTTTGGCAGATATGTATATATATATATATGTATATATATATATATATGTGGTATTTACCCTCCTAATTTGGTATCAGTTTACTATTTCTGTCTGTCTTACATGTTTATCTTTGCCAACATTGCCTTCAATTGTAAAACTCAAGGGAACATGATCTAGTGCAATGTCATGCATAATTAGGCACTTAATAAATGCCTTTAGATTGCAATAACAATGGCAGTAAATCCACTTGGACTATAAAATCCCCAAAGAAATCAGTCACAATCACAAAATATTTAGAGCTGACATGGCCCTCAAGAATTTAATCTCATTTATCCTACTCCCTAGTATTAAGAATGCATCAAAATATGACTGGCTTACTTATTAAAGTTTTGTAGCAGGGGTCTTCAAATGATAGAGATCTACTGTTATATCTTATTTACTGTCAGATACTTAAGCAAATATATTTATTTACAAGGGAAAGTCTAACTTCAGAAATAATATTTCAGATTTCAAGTAATTAAAAGTGTGTCTAGAAGAAAACTATCCAGTAAATATGAATGCATAACATAATTCTGTTTGGCCAAAAAGTCATCCAATGAAATGAAAAGTCAATGAATGTGCTTGAGAATAGATAATGGAACATATCTCTGCCTTCGTAGTAGAGAAGTGGCGAGCTATCAGGATCAAATACAATCTAGATTATCAGATTTGATTATCTTATTGGATGTTTTTTGCTTAATTGTTACTCATAATTAGGGAGGGTTCAATAGGGAGGTGGAAGGGTCTTCGGAAGGTACAAAATTTTTTTCAAACTACATTTAAGGCTCTTAAAAACTAAATGACTTTGTAAGTTTTAAATCAGTAATGGGCCATAAATTTAAACATTCAACTTTTAAAAACCTGTAGTGGGTGGCAGCTGGGTGGTTCAGTGGATTGGGAGCCAGGTCTTGAGATGGGAGGTCCTAGGTTTAAATCTGGCCTCAGACACTTCCCTGGGCAAGTCACTTAACCCCCACTGCCCAGCCCTTACCACTCTTCTGCTTTGGAGCCAATATATGGTGTTGATTTTAAGACAGAAGGTAAGGTTTTAAAAAATAAATCTGTAGTAAATTTATAATTTAAACTTCTACAAGTCAGCAATCACAATAGATATAGGTACCTTCAGAATTCTAAGGATTCTCTAAAATGTACCTGATGGGGAGAAATGCACCAAAAGAACTTTTTCTAACTTCCTTATCTACTTAAATAATATTCATTCATTCATTATTTATTTATATTTATTTAATATTTATTGAGTTCCTTCTATCTGCAGGGGATGGTGTCAGATATTATGAAGTATACAAAGATGAGTGAGAAATGATGTGAGTGAGAGGGTGATGAATCTATTCTCAAAAAATTTTGCACCAATTAAGTCAATTTAAGAAACTTAGATATAAGAATTACAAACCAGGTGCTATGGAAGTTCGGAGAGATGAATAAACTAAATTGAAAGAAACTATGGCATTTTCAATGAGCAATAAAAGGAAATCGAGTCAATTTTGGAGTATTTTTGTTACCTTTCAAATAAATTATAATGATTTGATAGGAATACTGTATGGAAAAACTCAATAAGCAACATAAGAGTAAATAGTATTTGTTAACCACAATAAATAAGATCTCACTCTTCTAAAAAATTTTGCAATTTTGTGGGTGAAGCATGTCTCTTTAATGTTGATGTGGAAGATATCTCTCACTATAACAAAAAATAAGCCTAAAATGTGGCTATCTTAATTCATTAACACCAGTTTTTATTAATCTCTATTATTGTATTTGTTTTCATTAAATATGATTTTTGCAGAAAAGTCTTCTCATTTTACTTTTTTAACTTTTATTTTTCTTTTTTTACATCTACCTGGTAGGACTCTTTCCAAAGTTAGGACTAAGAAATGTTTCCTAAATTAAGTTGCTCATAAAAAGTTAATAAATGTAGGGAGAACATCCAATATAACTTGAATAAAGTATATGAGGATCTACCATTTATTTTTTTTATTATGTGCCTTAGGACTACAAGGATTGAAGTGTTTTTACAAAAACAATAAAAGAGGAGTAATTTGATGGTTTGTTTACTCATTCTAACCTTTAGAAAGTGTCATGCTTTTTTAAAGTGTTTGCTTCAGGCTGTAGTTTTACAAGATGGGCTGTGCACTGGTCAGGCCTCTTCAATTCTTGACCCTGAACAGATTTAGGAAGAAAGTACAGCTGGCTCATGACCAAGCAGCCAAAATTGCAGCTAGGTACTAGTACTATCTTTTTCAGACTCATAATGCACCTCCTACAAAATTGAACTATTCAATTTCTCATGCAGTTCCATCAAATGGTTATCACTTTCAAAGGGATATGGATTTTGATGATGGATCAAAGAAATCTATCTCAAATAAATATATCACAGAATAAAAGTTTTAAAATAACTTTCCAAATTAACATTTAATATTTGTTAAAGACTAGACTATCACATTTAAAAAATTGTTCTAACATATTTTAGAACCACAGTGAACATATATGGATAATATGAAAATAATCCATTATTATAAGTATAATATATTATATGTAATAAAATGTAAATAATAATCCATAGTATATTTATCCATATCTTTTAAAATACTATATAGCAAATAATCAAATTTTTAAAATATTTTCAAGAAAGCAACAAAAGGAAAAGTGTATTCTGGCATTTATTCAAGTATTCATCCTAGTGCTAAAGAAAGCCCAATTCCTTCTCTTTCACTCTATCATAAATCAATCTGCCAATAGTTAAAGGAGAAGAGAATGATAGAGTACAGGTTAAGAAAACTAAAATGCCAATCTTTATTTCATCAAATCAATTCAACTGGAATTTATTAAACAAATTAAACTTTATTAAGCACCTACTATGTAAGAAACATTGTGCCAGCTGCTATGGATACAAAGATGTAAAGACACTTCCTACACTCCAGAAACTCACAATTTTATCAGAAGGGAGTAGGAAGGAGCTAAAAATGGAAATCAAACATGTACGCAAAAAATGTGGCAGAAGGTAGACTATTATAAGAAGAGATCCATAGGTGATTGTTTCTACTTTAAAACAGATTAGAAAGGTCAATCCATGCCTGAGCTATTTCCTTAAAAGAAGAAAAAGACTATAAGTAAATTAGGTGAACACAGAATAGTATACCTGTCAGACCTTTGGGATGGGAAAGATTTTAAAACCAAGCAAGACTTAGAAAGAGTCACAAAATGTAAAATAAATAATTTTGACTACATCAAATTAAAAAGTTTTTGTACAAACAAAACCAATGTAACTAAAATCAGAAGGGTAGCAACAAATTGGGAAACAATCTTCATAAAAACCTCTGACAAAGGTTTAATTACTCAAATTTACAAAGAGCTAAATCAATTGTACAAAAAACCAAGCCATTCTCCAATTGATAAATGGGCAAGGGACATGAACAGGCAGTTCTCAGCCAAAGAAATCAAAACTATTAATAAGCACATGAAAAAGTGCTCTACATCTCTTATAATCAGAGAGATGCAAATCAAAACAACTCTGAGGTATCACCTCACACCGAGCAGATTGGCTAACATGACAGCTATGGAAAGTAATGAATGCTGGAGGGGATGCGGAAAAGTAGGGACATTGATTCATTGCTGGTGGAGTTGTGAACTGATCCAACCATTCTGGAGGGCAATTTGGAACTATGCCCAAAGGGCGATAAAAGGCTGTCTGCCCTTTGATCCAGCCATAGCACTGCTGGGTTTGTACCCTAAAGAGATAATAAGGAAAAAGACTTGTACAAGAATATTCATAGCAGCACTCTTTGTGGTGGCCAAAAATTGGAAAATGAGGGGATGCCCATTAATTGGGGAATGGCTGAACAAATTGTGGTATATGTTGGTGATGGAATACTATTGTGCTAAAAGGAATAATAAAGTGGAGGAATTCCATGGAGACTGGAACGACCTCCAGGAAGTGATGCAGAGCGAGAGGAGCAGAACCAGGGAAATATCATACACAGAGACTGATACACTGTGGTACAATTGAAGGTGATGGACTTCTCCATTAGTATCAATGCAGTGTCCTTGAACAATCTGCAGGGATCTAAAAAACGCTATCCACAAGCAGAAGATAAACTGTGGGAGTAAAAACACCGAAGAAAAGCAACTGTTTGACTACAGAGGTTGAGGGGATATGACTGAGGAGAGACTCTAAATGAACACTCTAATGCAAATACCAACAACATGGAAATGGGTACGAGTCAAGAACACATGTGATACCCAGTGGAATTGCGCATGGGCTATGGGAGAGGTGGGGAGGGGGGGGGGGAAGAAAAGAAAATGATCTTTGTTTCCAATGAATAATGTTTGAAATGACCAAATAAAAATTAAAAAAAGAAAAGAAAATGGAATTCCATAGAACACTGGAATGAAGGGGAAAAAAAGAAAAGAAGAAAAGAAGAAAAAGATATCGAGGGATGGAGGTAGGTAAGGAATATGTTCCAGGCATGGGCCTTCTGTTATACACATAGAATATGTGTAGATCCATAAATAAAACATAGATACTATCTAAGACTTTTAGGCCTATTCTAGGGCCTTATCATTTTAGCCAGAATTATTCCAACAATCTCCTAAAAAGAATTAAAGTCTATACAATTTCTCCCTTATCCAGTCCTTCCTGTATGCCTCTTCCACGTTAATTGTTTCGCACCGTTGTTTTCATCTCAGCCTTCCCATTTCAATAATCTACAATGACTCCACTGTCTTATTAGAAGAAGTCTAAATTTCTTTGCCTGGCTTTCCTAATCTGATCTCACCCTACATCTTCAATTTTATTCCCTACAAATAATAATTAACATTTCATGTGATATTAGGATTTTAAAATTTATTTTCTTCACAACAGTAAAATACTTTTTAACAGTAGGCTTCATAAGGAAACAAAGATTAAGTTTTTTGTCTGGGATCTCATAGTTACTAAATGTCTGAAGTAGGACCCAAATCCAGGTTCCCAAACCCAATTCTCTCTCCACCAAGCCACAATTCAAAGAACATCTCCTCTTCAGGGGAGTCAATCTTTTCACTCTCAACTTAACATACTGTTATTTTTTAGCTCTATGATTCCATTTACAATAGCCCATTAGACTCTGGCAGTGTTTTCCCTCTTGCCCGTTTATCAAAATCCTAATCTTCCTTCAAAGATTAATTTAATTCCTAATTTGTACAGGAAGCCTCCTAGGATGAAAATACATCTTTTTCTCTCTAAACTCAAAATAACAGAATTTCAAGTTTACAGGGAACCTCAGTGGACCTCAAGCCTAGCCCATATCTAAAAAAAAAAAATTCCTCTACACAATATAATTCCTAGTCATACCTGCAGTCACTTAATTGCTCATTACTCCTTCAGAAGAGAGAGACCAGAAAAAGCATTTTGTAGTGCCTACTATGTGCCAGGTGCTAAGTGCTTTTTACAAATACTATCTCATTTGAACCTCACAACAATCTTGTTAAGTAGGTACTATTATTGTCCCTGTTTTACAGTTGAGTTAACTTCATGTTAGTTTTAGCTCCTCTATTAAATTATA
Organism: Monodelphis domestica; assembly: GCF_027887165.1. Classification (NCBI taxonomy): domain Eukaryota; kingdom Metazoa; phylum Chordata; class Mammalia; order Didelphimorphia; family Didelphidae; genus Monodelphis; species Monodelphis domestica. Next base: position 43,662,945 of record NC_077232.1, on the reverse strand, counting down.
AGCTCCTTGAGGCAAAGACCATGTTTTATAACTCATAGTCCCTAACACAGCAGTGAGTGCTAAATAAAATATCTGTTGATTAATAGAAATCAATTGAAATGCTGTGCCTTTGTAAAAATGGAACACATACAGAATAGGGCATCACATGTAATAATTAATGAAAATAATAGTCACATAGAGGAAGCAATTTGCTTAAATAAAAGCATTTCTCATTTGTTGATGTTTACTTTGCTTTTAAAATTGCAATTAATCACTACAAAAATAAATCTGAAAAGTTTGTGATTAAAAAACTTATTTATTTAGCATAGATAACTTATAAATGAAACAGTAAAAATAGAAATATAGTAGTAACCCTTTCAATTCCCTAACAGAGAAGTCTGTCTTAATGATATAAATAGGACAAAAGTTTCCTTTCTAGTACATAATAACAGGAAATTAAAAACTCATAAAATTCTTTTAAATTTAAAAGTCATTTTTACAGGTTAGCACTCTAACCAAATATTATAAAGAGGTCATACTGTGTTAAAAATGTAAAAGGGCAGTAGGCCACCACAAGACAAAAATATATTGGCCTTGAGGGAAAACTGCCAGTCAGCTTGTCTGATAAATTATCAAAAGGAAAAAACCCCAAAGCCCATTTTTCTATCCTACATGTTCTCTACAAAGTTCACAGCAAATATGTATGCAGTACAGTGTTTTTTAGTTTCACAATCTGGAAAAAAAAAACACAAAAGTAGCTTTATCTTATAGAATGATGTTTGAGTTTCCTTCAAACTGTCACCAGAATATTTATTTCCTATTTTATATATTTTAGATTGAAAATATTTTTAAAACACTAGCAATTTTTCTTGTTTTGTGTACAAAAATACTTTCATATAATATTTCAAATGTCCACATTTGTAAAGTTTCTTTTAAATTTGTTTACATTGCAAAATATTTTGTTTATTTTATTGTTTTTCCAAAATTCAACTGAAATGGGACCACTCATTTTTATTATACAAAATACACCTGAGTTTCATTGATCAAAATATAATCATTGCTTCTCTAAAAATAATTTCAAGTAAATGTAATGAAATTTGAGAAATCTATTTTCAGAGTTTAAATTTTTAAATCATTCATTATGAAACTTCTTACAATAAAATCAAATCCAATGGAATTTCTTGAAATTGTTTTTGGCTTACTGTTTTCTGAACCAAATTCCAATTTTTAAAAAATGATGAAAAATTTCTCAGGTAGCTTCTTCCAAAAAATTTTTCCAGCTAGATACTTACCATTCTACTGCCTTTTAATACTAATTTTAGTAGTCTAAGATTAACATCTCCAGCTGTTCCCTAGGCCTTTTAGTCAATCCCTGCCCTCATGTTCTTCCATCTGTCAGAAGAAAATGTAATGCTAAAATTAGCCCTCTACTTTAGATAGGATATGGTACTAAGCAGTCTAGGATTATCCTATGAATGATATACTCTTGTTTTTCCACAGATTTCTACAAGGTAAGGGTTCTGCAAGCCCTTTTGCTTTCTTATAATCTGGTTTATGAAATTTCCTCCCCAATCTACACTGAGATAGCAGTCGAGTTATCTCCCAAGAACTCCCTCACTCACTATCCATTCTCCCCAATTCAAAGTATCTTCTCTATCAAGGTTTCAGAGGAAGCATTGTCTCTCCTCCTTTCCAAGGCTAACCCTTTTTACCCATGCTATCAATCTCATCCTTCTCCCCTAGAATCCTGTCCTTAAATTATGTACCCTTTTTTATTTAGTCTCTTCGGTATTAGGCCTCCACACTGTCTTCATCCCTTACTCAAATACTCAGATGTATCTGTGGCCATATTAACATCAGAGTTTCCTCCAACAATGCAGATTGCAATCCATCCATATTTATCCATCCTGTATTACTCAACCATTCTTCCCATATATTTACTACCTAACACACAGGAAATATTTCTCAATTTCTCCTGACATTTCAAGGGGACTCGAAATTTCAAGCAACACTCTGGCTCTTGTTCTACCTGTCTTCCCCACTTTTACCATATGGCCAACCCATCTTCACTTACTATCATACAGTTCCTTGAAGAAAATCCATTTCTATTTATCTTCCAAATTTTTTCATCATTTGTTCAATTTGTTCATACCTATCATGTATTTCTCCACTGTCCTCTGGGATATGCATTTCTTTAACTACTCAAACATTATTGCATTCTATCTCTCACTGCATATACAACAGAAAATTGGTATTAAAAAAGATAAGCTTTTGTTTCTGTGGGAAACTTGGAATCATTAAAAGAATTTTGAAATTAAACCACTAAAGAAATTTTACAATTTTCCAAAAGTAATCCAACCCAGTCTCTTCCTAATCAAATTCATGCCAAACCCCTTGACCATCTGTATTACCTGTCTCAAATACTTATCTTGATGATAGGTTTTCCATCCAAATGCATGTCATAATGTGGGAAACAGACATTCTTCATTCATTTGGTCTTTCCTATGTAGATGGTAAGATCAAACTCTTTTGAATAACACAGATCTCTTCCAAGAACTTGTACAATATTTCAGTTTAATGCAATCAATACAATGTCATCCACAAACAGAAGCATCTGAAAGAATTCTCCATAAATCAAGAAACTATCTTTCAACTTGGACTTTGTGAAGTTTCCATCATGGTGGGAAATACCTTTAATGAATATACATCTCTCTTTTTTATGTCTCACTTGATACTTATAATTGGTGTTATTGATTAGAGTTATTTTTTTTGTTATGTCTTTCAATAAATCTTGCATGTTTTCAATATGTGAATAGGAAATACTTCATTGGAAAAGAGCCTCTAAGGAATTAGCAAATCCATTTTTTCATAACATAAACAATAAGCAATACAATAATGGGAACTTACATTCTCTATATCTTTTAGTCAATTGCAAAAATGGTAAAGATAAAGTCCATTACTGACTACAGCTTGCAAAAGTCTTCGTATTCCTTACTAATACCCTCATGTATGAAGTCACCAATTTTTATAAATATGACTTCCATGAAAAGTTTTTATAAGTAGAAGAGTTGGCATGCAAGGTAGGACTTTTTGTTATTAATAAGGTCTCAGATTTTTTTCCATGCTTTTGGTTTCTTTTCCTCCTACAAATTCCTTTCATATAGATCCCTCAATATTCTCACAATAATGTTTCCTCCAGCAACGTGTCCTTAATGTATACTCGGTCCAAGACACTTTTCACATCTTTGTTTAGTGACATTTCTATCTCCACAAATGGTTCCATTGTTCATGATGGCAAAATAACTTATTATGGTACTATTTATAATATCTTATAAATGTAAGCATCTTATATAATATATAAATATAATAGCTTTAAAATATAAATTAATATAACAGTAGTATAATCATATTTATAATATATATTATCTTTTCCATTTTTCTTCTGTTTTATTCTCATCCTTCCATTTTTGTCCTTAAATTCTCTTGGTATGACTATGCTTAATTGAACTTCCTGTCAAGCTTTCTCTAAGCTAGCTTTATCCTCTATTGCTTCTCTCTGCTTTATTAAATTGTTTATACATTGGTTCAACACCCATTTTCGTAAAATTTTACAAACAAGTTCTTATTTGAAATTGGTGTTGCCTCTGTCCACAATTTCATTCACTTGGCAAGTGTAGCATCCCAAGCATATTCACATCTATGAAATATAAATGACTGTATGGCGACTGTGTCTCCAAGCATAAGGTTATACCAATGAGGCTTGTGAATGTAACCTTGAACTGGCCATGCGGCCCTTGGCTAAGACAAACTCATTAACATGCTCGGACTCAATTCCCAGGGAAAGCAGGGTTTGCAATCTACACGCCCAAAGGTGTTCCCTCTACCTTGCCACCCAATCTTAATTGTCTATACTTTGTGATGTGGTTACTACGTCCTTGGGAGTACCGCCCAAGCAGGACAGGAATAAAATCCAGAGGCAATCCCATGAACTTCCTCTTGCCTCTTGGCTCTTGGCCTTTCTCCCCTCCATGGAGCTCCACTGGGCTCCTCAATGACTATGTCTCTCTCCTCTTGACCTTCTCCTTCCCCGAGCCTGTAACCTTCTCGGCCTGCATTTCCTATCTTAATCTCCTCATCCACCTCGTGTTCCTTTGTACTCATACTCTCCTATCAAAGGGAGTATCATAGGGATTGCCTGCCCTATCCAACCACTGACTTGTCCGAGTCTTTCATTCTCCACCCTGGTTCTCTGTTCCTACCTCTCCTCGGGTGTGCCCCTTCCCTTGTGGGGCCCTGCTGGTCAGGGAAGTCCATTAAGGAAAACCCCACAGCAAGTCAAATGTTTGCTAAGGTACTTTCTGGGTTCTTTTGGTCCTCTTGCAGTTAAGTGAATTGCAGTTGGTGCTGGTGTCATTTCTGTTATCAAATTCCCATTTCTAATTACTGATTAATTGTTTAAATGGTTTAGGATTGACCAGTTTCAGCTGTTTTGCTGTATCTTTTCCCCATTGTTACTCATTTTACTTGCTTTTATTTTTTACTAATTCTGATCTTTGCACTGACAAGTCAGCATACATAGATATTAAAATATACTCCCCATACAAATTACAAGTCTTTTCTCGTCTATTAAAATATGATTGATTCAATTTTTTACAATGTTATTTGATGATCACTATGTCTAGTATCTATCATTTCTTTTCTCAACAAAAGTGGTCATTATTAAAAGTGTGTGACTTCTAGGTAATCTTTAAATCTGTGGCTCTTGTGTTCCCTTTTTCCCCAGAACCATGCTTTCCTCATACATGTACTTTCTTCACCAATTCCTACATTTGCATCAATATCACGTCTCACACCATATAGCAGGATAAGATCAAAAGGAGCACATGATTCAGAAATAGAAGATATATATATGTATATATATATATATAATAAAGGTATAATAAAGATATAAAAAGCAAATTATGGAAGTAAGGGAAATTTTACCTGTCAGATCTATGGCTAAGGGAAGAATTTCTGACCACACAAGAGATAAATAGCATGATGGGATATAAAATAGGTAGTTTTGATTATACTAAATTAAAAAGGGGTTACACAAGCAAAATCAATGTAGCTAAGATTAGAAGGAAAACAGGAAACTAAAGGAAAAAATGTTATAGCAAATTTCTCTGATAAAGGCCTCATTTCTGAAAAATATAGAGAGAATTGAGTCAAATTTATCAGAATATAAATTAATCCCCAATTGATAAATTGTCAAAGGATATGAACAGGCAGTTTTCAGAAGAAGAAATCAAAGATATTTATAGTCACATGAAAAAATGCTCTAAATCACAATTGATTAGAGACATGCAAATTAAAACAATTCTGTGTTCTACTACCTCACTCCTATCAGACCAGCTAATATGACAAGAAAATAAAATTACAAATGTTGGAGATGTGGAAAAATTAGGATACTAATGTACTATTGTAGAGTTGCAAACTGATTTAATCATTCTGAAGATAAATTTGGAACCATGCTCAAGGGACTATAAAATTGTGCATATCTTCTAATCTGGCAATACCACTATTAGTTTGGAATCCAAAAGAGATCAAAGAACAAGGAAAAGAACCTATATGTACAAAACTATTCATAGCATCTTTTTTGTAGTGGCAAAGAATTGGAAATTGAGGGGATGCTCATCAATTGGGGGATTGCTAAATAAATTGTAGTATATGACTGTGGTGGAATATTATTGTGCTATATAAGAAATGAAAAACAGGATGATCTCAAAAAATTGGGAAAATTTCTATGAGCTTATGAAAAGTGACATGAGCAGAACATTGTAACAGTAACAACAATATTGTATGATGATAATTAACTGTGATGGATTTATCTATTCTAAATAATTCCATCATACAAGACTATTTCAAAGGACCCATGATGAAAAATGATATCCACCTCCAGATAATAAACCAATGGAGACTGAAGCATAATTTTTTCACTTTCCTAATTTTTCTTGTTTGTTTTTGTAATGTGGCTAGTATGGAAATATGTTTTGCATGATTTCACAAGTAAATTGATATCACATTTCTTGTCTTCACAAAGACTAAAGGAGAGGTGAAAGAGAGGGAAAGAACTCAGAACTCAAAAAGTTTTTAAAACTAATTTAAAAGTAAATAAATATTTTTAAGTACCTGTGACCCATTTTCCCATTAGCCTTCAAATTCCTTCTCTATTATTATTCATTTTTAGCAAAAATACTGATAATATGATGCCATTTCTCCAGTAATATCCGCATTCATTCTTTGGTCAGCAGACAAAGATATCACATTTAAAATAATAACTCTCAAATTAAAGTTTATAGATGCTTTAAAAACTGATTCTTACCACCTTCTTGTCCCTTTTCCACCGTTTACCCCACTTTTACTGCAAAAGCTAGGTCAGCACAGGACTAAGAGTCATTTTGCAATTTTCTTTGATTCATGAGTAGTCACATCAAAAAAATTAATCACCAAGTAGCTAGCTTATGACTTCCCTTTTACCTCCAGATATACTCATCTCCTCTAAACTAAGAAAAACCAAACCCGCATCCCATTGTCCCCTGAAGCTAACATTCTGTTTCTTTCCTCTCAAATTTATAGAATGTGTACTCTATACTCACTGCTTTCATTTCCATATCCATTCATTCACTCTAACCTCCTTGTAATTCTCTCCTCCTAAACTGAAATGCCAGTCAATGGCAAACTCAAAGGATTGTTTTACTCCTCAGTTGTCAGTTCTCTATGACTTCTCTGGAGCAACTGATAACACTGTATCCTGATTCTCTTCTTATCTCACGGATCTTTTTCTGTCTCCCATCAGGATTTTCAAACCATAATTGTGATTGGGTTTTTTTTTTTCCTTAAGACTCACCATTTCCTTTATTTCTACAAAATGATAAGTAATCATAACCAGACTGATAAAAAAAAATGATAGTCTGGGGTTTAAATAAGTTGTTCTACCTGAAATTTCTATTTTGAAGGCTTTGGACTAGTAGCTTTTTAGATCAAAAAGATACTCTTTAAATTTGGTTTTTTAAATCCTTTCATATCCTAGCAGGTCCCAACCTACTTTTCCAAGTTACTATCCCATCCTTTGTGGTTCAAACTGCCCTTCTTGCTTGTCATCATACACAACACTCCATTGTCCATCTCTGCACCTTTTCGCTGGCTAAGCCTCATGCCTGGGATTCCCTCCCTCTGATTCACTCATAGAACCCCTTGTTTCCTTCAAACTCATCCCAAGCACCACCTCCACTCAATCTTTCCTGATCTCTCTAGCAGCTAGAGACCTTCTGACCAAATTACCTTATTACATTATCTCCTCCAAAGGACTGTAAGCTCCTTGAGGAGCTGTTTCATTTCTGTCTTTGTGTCTCCAGTGTGTGGCATGGTGCCTAGCACATAACAGTGCTTGATAGAAACTACATTTGGGAAATTGCTCATCTAGTCAATGATCCTGAGTTGCTCCCTGAAACAAAAAGTCATCTTTGAACAACTTTATTTTCATATTGCCACATACCACCAAGAAATGGAAGACCACCATCTCTGATGAATCAGAATTCTGGGTGACACAAGGAGCAATGAAAAGCACATGTAGTGAATGCAAAGAGAATGAACATATTATCAGAGATAACTTGCACAGAATAAGCAAAATAAAAGGCTATTATTCAGGTAATGTATGATTAGAAAAGGAAGTGGCCTGTTATGTAGGAAGTGTAAGGAATAATGATCAAGGTGTGCTGGCAAAAGTAAAAGACCTAGACAAAGATGTCTTGCATGGTGGGCAGACCCTAAGCAAAAGTTCAATAGAAAGACATGGACAGTCATTCAGAGTCATCCAGAATGAGACAGCATGAATGGGTTTCATGCTTTACACTTGGAGAAATACCCGTTCTGAAAAGATCACAGATCCAGAAAAGCATTGAACCAGAACTGATATTTTAATGAAATAATTTCTGAAGTAATTAAAATAAATATAAATAGGCCAAAATAAAAATAAATAAATAAAAGATAAGATCAAAATCAAGTACTTTGTTTAATAAATCATAACAACTAAAAAGCGCTTACCCTTCTCATGCGTAATTCTTCCAATGCCTCTAACAAACTGGTCTTGAATTCTAATACCTGGATGGAAAACAATGGTTCTGAAGAACTTTGGAGAGAATAGGAAGTTGGTTCAGTCTTCAAGTCTTTATCCATAACATAATTTGGTTCCTGTAATATAAAAATTTTTTTAAAAAGATTTAAATACGTTTGTTGGAAAAAGTAAAATTACAGTAAAACTCCAGTTTGTACCAATCTCCACTTCTACACCTCTGACATAAGATGTAGCATGGCATTGTGAATAATAGTAGCTAGCTAACAGTTAGGTGGTATTTTCCCATTTGATCCTCACAGCATTTTTGCAAAGTGAGCACTATTATTATCACATTTTACAGATGAGGAAATTGAGGCTGACAAATGTCAAGTGATTTGCACAAGGTCACATAACTTGCAAGTGTCTGAACTCAAGTCTTTCTGACTCCCAGTCTAGAACCTTATCCACCTCTTCACCTAGATTCCTCTAGAGAATGGAGAGCTGAATTCAAGAGTCCTCAAAACCCAGGTTCAATTAGTACTTCTGTGTGACATGTAAAGTCTGATTTACTTCACCTCTCAGTGTCCTGGGCACTAAGTAGTGTCTATGACCCTGAGCTGCCCAGCAGTCATCAATCTGAATTTGGAGGGAGAGGCCATATCCAACCTCTTCATTCGAGAGATGAGGAAACTGAGGCCCTGAGAAGTAACCCAAGAGACTTGCCCCAAGTCACACAAATAAGTGGCAGAGCCAGGATCTGAATTCAAGACCTCTCAGTGCAAACCCAGTGGTCTTTCTATTGGACCACTTGAGCTCCAAATACCAGACACTGACACAACCACATTCAAATCTGTACATAGTACACAAAGCTCTGTCCCGCAGAACTATTCTTCCCTATAGGCAATGGAATCATCGTATTGTTTTTAAAATGTCCAACACAGACTGCTGTAATATTCCAGATATCTTCTCTACTTAATGAAATACTATCTATCCTTCAGCACCCAGCTCAATTCCTACCTCTTCCATGTAACTGTCTCCAACTTACTGTAGCTCTGGTCTCTCCCTTTTTTGACTACCTATGGACTGAACTTCAAAGTTGGTACTAGAATTCGTAACTCAATAATTTTCTAAATATTCACCTCATTTGGGGTTTTTTTGGCAAAGATTCTGAAGTGGTTTCTCTTTACCTTCTCCAGCTCGTTTTACAGAGGAGGAAACTGAGGCAAACAGGGTTAAGTGACTTGCCCAGGGTCATACAATTAGTGTGAGGATAAGAAAGAGGAGTTGTCTTGACTCCAGGTTCAGCACCTTATCCACTCTACCACTTAGTTGTCCCCGTAGTCCAGTAACTTGCCTAGAGTCCCACAACTAGTAAGTGTCTAAGGCCAGATTTGAACTCAGGTCTTCCTGACTCTGGGTCTAATGATCTATCCACTTCACTATCTACCTGCTCAGAGACTGAACTCTATCTTTAACCAAAAACAGTTACTTTAATTCTCAGAGCTTCCATTATGTTTTTCATTTGTAAACATTACAATGGTTTGATAAACAGAGAAAAAACATGAGCTATTAGTAAAGGTATAGAACCTAATGAGAGCCCTAGTTTAAATGAGCTAACCCATAAGTTATCAGCTAACCCATAAGATTGGGAACAGAATGGATAGACATATAGATTCTGGTACTTTACAATATTTCCACTTTCCATATTTTGTTATTTCTTTTAAGTAAAGCATATTTAATATCATTATTTTTGGAGTTCTGCTGATGTTTGACTACAAAATTATTTTCTTATAAATATGTAGTTTTTAAAGGTTTGTCACGTTATCACATGTGATTTTTTATTATTGGGATTCAAAAATACTTAACAAAATACTTCTTCAAATTTATCATAAAAATCAATGAACTCATACAGACACAGAGAGCTAGGAGAGCCCTCCAAGGACATCTGATCAATCCCCTTCATTTTATAGATGAGGAAAATGAGGTCCAGGGGCATGCAGTGACTTGCCTATAGTCACATAGGTATGGGGCTCAAGCCTTCATAATAAAGATCCAATGGACTTTCAATTGCACTATGAGAAAATATTACCCACTTAAAAATAAACTTGGCCACAAATTCCCTGAAATGCATTTGAAAACAAAAGAAGAGACAAGAGGTATAGGAAATACTCTTTACTTTCAAGAAACATACAACCTAAATGGGAAGACAGAACTAACACTCTCACCACAATCTTTCAATGTCATTTCCTCAAAAATTAAATCTCAGTTCAGAACCACTTTCAATATGAAATCTTTCCTGATTCCCCGAGTAAAGTGTCTTCACACTCAAAATTTCCTTTCATTTAGTTATATGTTGTCTCCTTCAATAGCATTTAAGTTCCTTGAGGAAAAGACTATTTTGTTTTTGTCTCTGTAGCCCAGCACTCAGCACAGTGCCTGGCCAAGAATTAGAATTATTGAATGCTTTTTGATTGAAAATTACCATATCATGGTGTGGTATAGTGTGGTAGAGTAGCATGATATAGCAGAAACTGCAATGATTTGGAGTTAAAGTAGTAGAACTCATGTTCACAACTCTACCATTCATTAGCTGACTATGGTGCTAATAGTAGACTTGAGTTTGAATAGTAACTCTGCCATCTACTGCCAGTCTGAACTCAGATAAATCGCTTAATTTATCCAGGACTCAGTTCCTCAAATGTAAAGTGGAAACATTTTTCCACTACCTGCCCCACATCTTTGCTATGAAAAAAGGAACTGTGTAAACTCTAAAGTGATATATTACTATGAATGTGAGCTATTACTGTTATTATTATTACATATGCTATTACTTAATGTTAATATATTATTATTTCATGTTATTACTGAATGTGAGTTATTTTCATTATTATATTTGGTGCTGTATTCTATTTATCAGAGAAAATTATAAACACAATGTACAAGAATAGAGGTAACCCTTTTGAATCCATGTAAAATTACCCCCAAGTGAATGTTCATGCTCCAAAATAATTAGCATGGTATCTACATAACATTGAAAAAACAAATAAGCATCTCTCTGTCCAGAGTTCAAGATTTAGTATTTTATCTCTTATACTCAATGATATGATTAAATTACTCTAAAGACAGTAGCTGCTTATTTGGCCAATGAACATCTTAATAACAGATAACATTTATATAACCCTTTAAGGAAAGGCTTGCAAAGCACTCACATATATTATTTTATCCTCATAACAATTCAAAGAGGTCCATGTTATTATTATACCTATTTATAGATAAAGAAATTGAGTCTGAGAGTGATTAAGTGATTTGTCCAGGAATACCCAACTAACAAATATCTGAGGAGGGATTTGAATTTAGGTCTTCGTACAGTCAAGTCCATGGTGGTCTATCTACATGGTCATTCTGACTCACAATAAAAAAGAACTTAATAACTATAAACATGGAAAAGGCTTTCAATTTATTATTGTTGTTTTAGTTGCTGTTAACTTTTCAATTGTTGATTTTAAAAGAATACATTTAACTCTGAGAAATTTTATCTGGTAAAAGAAGTAATGAAATACTTGGTAAAAATGAATTTTTTTAAATTACATAAAGAATTAACAGAAATTAACCACAACCACCAATGGCTTTGCCATTGTCCAAAGACTTAACCTAGCATCCCAAGCTTAGTAATAATACAGCTGTGGAACAGAACTACACTAAATCAACCAATACTGGAATCCTATGACCCTAACTTTATTATCATCATATTCTCACCAAAACCAGTTTTGGTTTTGGTGAGAATATGGACTTCAAATTACACATTAAAAATTCACAGGATAAAAATAATTATTTTCTATTAAAATTGAATAAAATCCCTAATAAAAACATGTATCAATGACATTGGACAACTAGAAAGAGTAAGTCATGCATATGCAAAATATGCCTATTTCCTTCTGTCTTAGTAACATCCTTAATTTGAAACTAGCATTCTTCCTTACTTTTGGCCACCCAAACACCTTTTATAATCCAAACTACTTTTAGTGCAAGGACCCTTCACAATGTATATAACTATGCTAAAAGATTCACAAGATTTTATCATTTTCTAATCTTTGACTCCCAGTTGAGGTAACAAAAATTACTTCCACAGAAAAAATATCCCTAGAGGAAAAAAAGACAATTCCTATACATTCCACAATTATTATTAAAGTGTCCCTAGAGGGATAATTGTGAGAGAAGGGGGAATTTAAAAAACATACAGTGCTGTCTTCTTCTTTAAGTAGATATTATAAAAATAAAAATACTATAAAATTTTAATGGTTAAAACAACTTCTTTGACACATTCATTGCACTTGCTTTTCTACTACTTTATATAAATGGAAAAACTGCTTTCTTTAAAACATATAATAACATTCTATATTTTACCACATTTTAAGTGCTATAAAGGTGATTATATCTTTGAACAGTACTTATTAAAAATTACATCTTAAATACTCTATAGTGGAAAGTAAGTTAGCCTATAAGCCTGATAGGGGTCAGAGTAATAACACAGAATGGACAAATTACACTGTCATTCTACTTAAATTATTTAAGTTATTTAATTTGACCTGTAGATAGTCTCTTGTCTTCTCATCATGCCTGACTTTTAAGTGGGAGGTCTTCATTCATGATGATCCTTTAATGGAAGCAAAGCTTTCTCCATTTAACCCATAGTGTTATCAATCATGTACAGGGATAAATGAGCCTGTAAGATTTTGCCAGTATCACAAATGACACTGTGACCTGAGGCCAACATCTTTATTTGCTTCTCCAGTGATTCACTTCAGCAGATATTAACCAATTTTATAATCCATGAAAGGCAAAATTAAAGGACACCATCCATAAAACAGAATAATTCCTATCAGCAACAAAGTGATGTGTGTATTATCTTATAAATTATATGGCCATACAGTGTGGTAATGTAATGAAGTAAAGATGGTAATAATCAAATGCCTAGGGCAAACGCTAATATGCATTTAATCACACAGCATGAAGCCATTTGTCACTACAGTTGAATGCATGTGTACATAAAATACATGAGTCACGTCCTTATTGTTATACTATAACAGCATCAATTTCACACTATCATTTCACACAATAACAATTGGTAGGCTTTTGACATTAGCTAAAACATCCAAACAGTGCAACCACAATTGTTAACACCTTCAATATAGAAAGATATTCGCCTTTTCAGTAACTACATTTTTTATGAAAACTGCTTTGTCATAATTCTGACAGCAGAATACAAATGTTGAGTTTTCTTAACAAAAACTCTAATAGTTTGGCTACAACAAGCTACACTATCTCTTTTTTAGAGCTGAAATAGCAATATATGCACAACAGCTTTATTTTAAAAAATGAAGATAGGTTTATATATTATTTTAAAGCTTTGAATATTTATAACAAATGTTCTAGGAAAAGTAGATCTTTCTGTGTAAAAATATATATTCATTCATGATATACAAGTTGATGTATGTAAAGATTTCAAATTTATGACAACAAATCAGTCTGATCTAAAGGACATACATGATGAAATAATAATGAAAGAAATATAGGTATTTACATATGTTTGTATATGTGTGCATATATAATACATATATGCATACAGTGTCATAAATTATACATATACATATGTGTGTGCTTATACATATTTATTAAAATTTCTTGCAGTCATATCTTCAGTTTGAAATATCCATCATCATTTTTTCTCCTTAAAATCCCTTGATGCTATTATTATAAATATTATTTTCCCAAGATTATGAGCTTTTAGAGGTCAGAGTCCAAAATGTCGGTATGTACTATACAATTGTACAAAACAGAAATGGAGTTCAAATGTTGTAGTATTGGCAACACATGAGTCTGGGGAAAAGCAGGAAGGAAGAGTTTGGGAACCATGGGAAAAAGAGAAGGAATCAACAACCTACAATACTTTATAGGATTTTTATATTCCCTACCTATGATACTACCTTCTGTATGAATGGTAGATATATTTCAAGAAAGATTTCAAAGATCTAGAACAGTTCTAAGAAGAATCACTGAAATAATAAAGGAAATAGCCTAAAAGGGATACATTTTAGGACTACTTAATCTGGGAAAATAAAGACTAAAAGGAGTATGATGGAAGGTTATAAAATCTAATCCTAATATTCTAAAATTGGGAGTAGGGTGGGGTTGGCATCCTTTGAAGTTGAAAATTAAAGTTCTAGGAAAAACAAAAAACTGCAAAGATGGAGGACTAAATGTATTCTCTGATCCACACAACCTCTCAAACTTCTCTAAAACAGAAATTACACACACACACACAAGCTATACAGCAGCTGTCTCCATGACCTAAAACACCCAGAATCCAAAAGAAGGTTAAAAATTAAAGCAGGAACTGATATTGACCGTAATCTCACAAAGCACTCCTCCCCCACCTCCTATACAATGGTCTCAAAATTGTACTAGCTAACCCAAGGCTTACAACACAACACAACTCTATACCCTGGTACTCAGTGTAGAGAAGACACTAGATCTAGGCTGCGGAAATTTGTTCTGCTTGGGCAGTAATAGACAGCCAGAGTGGCAGTGAGCAGCCCATCAGGAGCATAAACCTGCTGGGGGCCACAACCCCATAATATCAGCACTGCAAAGCTCTGAGAACTGAGGAACAAGGTAAGTAGGACAGAACCCCGGGACCAGTCACCACCAAGTGTGTGAGGGAGGCTGTGCAGCCCTCCACTAAGCCTGAGAAAAGAGCAGAGCACCAGATGGTACCAGTTCTGACCACCCAAAAGTCACTTAGGACAGAGACCTCGACTGGTGAATCATGAATTTCCTAGCATGGGAGGAGGCCGAGATGCTTTGAAATCTAGCCCCCAAGGAAATCATCATCAGAAGGGACAGTCAGGAACTGTAGGGAGAGGGGGGAGACTAAAATTACCAAAGATTTCAGGAAGAAGAAAACTCATAAACCCTGAACATAAGCAGATAAATCAAGAGGAAAACATTAACAGAAAGAAATGTGGACTTCAGATCCAGCAAACAAGTTCAGGAATATCTAAATATATATACTGCAAAACAATGGATAATGACCCAATACTTGGTGAGGCAGAAGACTTCATGGAATATAAAAGTATTGTTCCTGAGTGGTTCAAAAGAGAAATGAGAATTATAAGAGCAAAATTTAGGGCCTGCACAATAAAAATAACAAGCAAAATAGAAAAACTGAAATCGTCAATGGAAATTCTCACCAAAGAAACAAAAGAACAATAGGTTGAGAATGCAAACTGAAGGACAATCTAGAAGAAGCAAAAAAATGATAACATTAAAACGTAGCCACTATGCAAATAAAGCATAGTTATCTTGAAGACACAATACATACAGACAACTTAAGAATCATAGGTATCCCAGAAAAAACATGATAGGACAAAAGATCTGTGAAAGGGAATTTTTATTTCCTTTGTCTAGTTTAAGTTAATCTATCAAGAATTTAAGAGTATCCCTACCTAACACTTAGTAAGTCACTAACAAAGAAAGTTCACATCCCAACAGGTCCCCCTGGGCAATGCTAGGCAAATTGAAAGGCCATGATTGATTCCTGAGGTGTGACAAGGAGAGCTGATGGGTAAAGAAAACTGTATAT
Organism: Monodelphis domestica; assembly: GCF_027887165.1. Taxonomy (NCBI): domain Eukaryota; kingdom Metazoa; phylum Chordata; class Mammalia; order Didelphimorphia; family Didelphidae; genus Monodelphis; species Monodelphis domestica. The sequence continues at coordinate 43,647,229 of NC_077232.1, read as the reverse complement.
AAGCAGGAGCCTGTCTTTATTCTAGCTCTTCATTCTTGACAGCCTTTAGCCTAGGGAGCATGGGCTCTGGTGGGATTCTTGGTGGTCTTGGTCTCTTGTGTTCTGAAGGTTCTCAGCGGTTTTTCAGCATTTTTGGCTCTTCGGATTTTGGCTTCCAGATCCAGACTTTGGATTCTGGTGAGATTCTAATTCAGATTTAGATTTGCGGTCTGGAGGCTCTAGGATTAGGACTTACAGTATTTTTAGCTAGGATATATTTTCTACCTCCTTCCTATATTTCCCACTTTAATATCTCTACCTTGCTATAAATAAAGCTACTAACAGTCTAGTGACTCATAATTTAACTTTAACTTTTGTAAACGGTGACAACAATTCTTTTTTTTAACCATTATTATCTTTGTCAAACCAAATTTTTAATTATTACATTTGGCCACCCAATTTTCATTATTACAGATCTTAACCCTATTATAAAGGAAATAACAGAAGTGAACTGCCCAGAACTTTTTAATATAGAAAATGAAGTCCCAATTAAAAATTCATAATCTCCAGAAACTGATTTGACTTAGATAGATAGTAATTAACTTTAACTATTGAATTCATACACAAGTCTGCAAGCCATTAGGATAAAGACTTTCAAATACAAAGGAAATAAATTTTAATAATACACCTAGCAGAAAACATAGGATCAAATGGAATAATGTGTTCCAAAGAGCAAGGGAAATCAGGATGCAGTTCGGGGTGGTCTATATTACAAATTCAACTATAATTAAATATATATATATATGTGTGTGTATATATACATATATAATTAACTATAAATGAAAAAGATGAACATTCAATAATAAAGAAGCATTTGAAACATTTTTAGAAAGAAAACAAGAACTAAAGAGATCATTTAATTCATGAACAACCCCAAAAAACAGAAATGTAGGAGTGAATAAATGCAGAAGCCAAGAACAGCAATAGCAAAAGAGTAACAGCAGAGACTAGTAAGAAACTGGGTATAGAGAAGGGGAAGACTGAAAATGAGAGGAAAGGAAAAGGTCATTGTTTTGGTGATGGGAGAGGATTCCATTGATGAATGCTCTTATAGGTGAAGTGAGATAGTCTGTGAAAGAAGAAACATTGTGCTGGATGTGACCAAAGGGATTTGGTATTTTGTTACAATCCAAAGGGATTGTACTACCTTGGTAAAGGAAAAATGGAGCTCCTGGGAGCACCTGGCACCAAAGGGAATGGGAGAGCATAGTCCCAGAAAGGAGATTTTGAGGCAAACAGAGGTGGGGAAAGGGAATCATGGGAGGGTATAAATCAGAATGAGCTACATAATCAAGGATGTGGTAAAGGAGTCCTAGCATGGATCAGTGTCCTCTCTGACCCCTATAATACCTGGCAATGTTCTAGAAATGAGCCACAATGGAATAAGGGAATCCATGGGGCAATCTCTACAACATAATGGCAGAAAGAATCTAGAGAGAGAAGCCTAGAATGGATAACTTTTAAGTTTTGATTGCATGAGGATCACAGGGGAAAGAGAAATTAAGTTATTAGTTATAGGAGTCACAAATCAGGGAATGAGGATCTAGAACAGGCAGAAAAAGAGAACAAATAATGGGGAGAGTGAAAAAATTCCTTTTGGAAAGAAACAAAAGAAAATAAAAATTTAAAAACTAATAGGGGGAGGAAGACAGGTAGTGGCTCAGTGGATTGAGAGCCAGGCCTAGAGATGGGAAGTTCTGAGATTAAATCTGACTTTGGATTTCCTAGCTGTGGGACCCCACACTGAACCCCCATTGCCTAGCCCCTACTGTTCTTCAATATACAATACTGATTCTCATATAGAAGGTAAGGGTTAAAAAAAACTAGGACTAGTTGAAGGGAAAGAGAGGAAGAAAAAATTCATTTGACTAAGAAGAAAAAAAGAAAGGAAAAATTATAAAACCAGATAAAAGCAAGAGAAAAAGATTAAGTAAAATCTGAAAGGGAAAGGGATAACAAATAAGAAGAAGGGATCAAGAAAGAGGGGGAAAACCAGTGTGAACAGGATTACTTTTTTAAAAAGTTAAACTGAAGTAACTGAAGGAACATAGTACTGTGTCTATGGCAAAAAAAAAAAGAGGGGGAGGGAACTTCACAATTTGAGGAATAAACAATGTTAGAGCTAGGTAGAGGAAAAAATAAACCTAACTCATAATTTGAAATGTGAATGGAGTATACAATTGGATAATAAAACAAAATTCTACAATCTGCACAGTTCAATAACATCCATCATAAAGTAAAACTGAGGGAATAGGGAAAAATTTAATTTAGCATCAAGTGAATCCAAAGAAGTGAGAGTTATAATCATGCTGACAAAGAAAAAAAAACAAACATGCAAAAAATTGAAAGGGATAAACAAGGAAAATATATTATGTTGAAAGGAATCTTAACCAACCAACCATTATTAGTAATAAATATACATTCTGTCTTACCATCCAAGTTCATATAGGAAATATCTGCACTATAGGAAGATATAGACAGTAACATGTGAAGATTGGATTTGGCTATCTCCTGATTATAACATTGAAGGTACTTAGCTCTTCCTTTATTGTGAATATTGAATTGTAATCCCCAGTTTATTTTTAGATTTTAATCCCCAAAAGTGTTAACTCAGTATTTAAAGTAATCTACCCATTTTAACCACAAGAAGGTGTGAACTAACCACAAAAAAGATGTGAACACCTATTTCATGCATTGAGTGGAAGTTCTGTGACTCAGGTGTGAAAGAGTGGGAAGTCCTGGAGAGGGGCATCTTCTGTGATTGATAGATGTAAAAATTTAAGGGAGGTGACACAAGAGAAAAAGGTCTTTAAATAGAGGAAACAGAAGCACACAAGGATCATTCAATTCATTCAGTCACTCAGAGTTGGATTGGAATCAAGGATTCAGTCACTCAGAGGAGAGACTGGAAGATCAGTCACTCAGACTTGGACTGAAGACACTTGGCTGTGGAACTGGACCCCTGGAGGAGCTCCTGCAGGAAATCTCAGACTGCTTTCCTTTTAGATGGTCACCGTGGTGAGTGAAAGGCTGACTTAGTTTCCCTGCCCTTTCTGGAGGTGTGAACCTCCAAGAAAGGCCCATCATCTTAAGACTCCTTCCCCCCTGGTTGGGGCTTAGAATTTCTACCTGGCTTTAAGAAAGCCAGAGTTGTCTCTCCCTCTCTCTCTCTCCCCTTTTCTCTCATCCTTAATACCTTCCCTCTATTGTAAATAAACTAAAGTACTAGTAATTCATTTTTGGATTTAGAAATTAAATCCCTGGCGACCACCTATTAAACATTCAATCTAACTATAAATTTAACATAATTATAAATCTAACAAACACAATGTGGCAAGAGACTTTAAAGTCCCTCTCTCAATTTTGAATAAGTTTAATAGATAGATAAGTAAAAGGAAAACTATGGAATTGAAAAATCTTGTGAAAACTGGAGTTAAAGATTTCTGAGACAGCAAAAGAACATATAATATTTCTCAATTCCACATGGAACTTTTACAAAAACTGATCTGATCGTGTTCTGGAACACAGAAATATTACAAAAAAGGGGAAAGGGGCAGAAATAGTTAATATATCCTTTACAGGCTATAATGCAATAAAAATGGTAATTGGTTTAAGAACTACAAACAAAAAAAAAAATAGACCCAAATGGAGACTTAACAATGAAACCCTAAATAGCAAGTGAATAAAAAAAAACAAACTGTGACATAGGTTTGCACATAAGAACAAGTACCAGGCTTAATCTTTCTCCTCATTGGTGGAGGAGCCCCAGGAGGCTGGAATCTTGGGAGTCAGAAGGTTCCTTCTGAAGGGCAGTTGGTCTCTCACTTTTGAGAAGCTGAAGAGAGAGGGCTGGTTAAGACTTTCTCCTGAGGGTAACCCACCTTTTTCCTGCTAGTGACTGGAAATCCTTCCCCCCAACATTTCCCAATTTAAAAGACTACTGAAGACGAACCTGAGAAAGACATTTTTGAATCTCTGTCAGACTTTACCTCAGCTCCTGTTGCCCTGGGTCTGAACTGTGGCTAAGGGGCCAAACCAAGGATCAGTCAACTTGACTATCTCTCAGGGGGCTCTGGCTGCCAAAGCCTGAGTTCCTCCCAAACTCAAGGAGGGAGGGAAAGGGGTTAGTTAGAGAAGGGAAGCCCTTTTCCTTTCACATTTTTTCCCTGTCAGTCATTCCTTTGTATTATGCTAATTGAATTAATTGACATTAAAATGGTTATCCTTTCCCAAATTTGAATCAAGTGTAAGTGAACAGATTCAAGGGGTGAGATATCTTCCTAAGAAGAAACCCTTTAGTCTATAGTAGTGGAGGGGGACAAGAGGGACAAGAGGAAATCTGGGAGAGCAGCCATCGCTGAAGAGGGAAGGCTAAAGGGGGAAAATCTTCAAACCCCCTCTCCTTTCTCTGAGCCAACCTTGAACATCAGCTATCTCTCCTAGATCCTGTTTCTTTTTACCACCAACAAAGCTTCTCCATTACAAAACTATAGAAATAATTAACTATGTTAAAGAAAATTATAATGATGAAACATTTCTGGCATATAACTAAAACAGTTCTCAAGGAAAAAAATAATTTCCTTTACAAACATACATTAACAAAATAGAAAAAAACAGGAGTTAATGAAATGAATATGCATTTTTAAAATTACGAAGCCAACAAATAAACCTAAAATAATCCAAAAGAGAAGATATTGGAAATGAGAAGATAAATTAGTAAATTAGATGAATAAACAAAGGATAAAAACTAAATGCTCTCTCTTCTAAAAGACCAACAAAATGTATAAATTCTTAGTTAATCTGACAAAAGAAACACAACCTTCTGCACAGCATATGCTAACTGTATTGATTTAGAATCTGGAACCCTAGAGACTACATTTCCAACAATCCGTTTTCCTTTTCCTGTTTGTGCATCTCCTTATGGATTGAGTTCTGAGTTTCTGTTTGCAGCCCACATGGTCACTCTGGCTGGTAGAAGCAGTAAGGAGGGAGTATTTTGGGTGCTTGCTGGAGTTTTTTTAAATTCCTCTTTGCTCTAAGTTAATTTTAATAAATAGTATTAAAATAATAATTAGAGTATTGAATATTAATTTTAATCTTTACATAACAAAACAGAAAATGAAAAAGAATTAGGACAATACCTTCAAAAATATAAAATACTCAAACTAGCAGACCATTTAAAGATCTCAAATAATTCAATAATAGAAAAGAAAATTGATCAAGTTATAAAGGAACTATCAAATGAAGAAAAACTAATAGGTTCACAGGGAAATTCTAGAACATTTAAAAATAACAATTAGTATTCATACTCTATAAATTGTTCTCAAAAATTGAGAAAGTACCTAGCCAGAATTCTTTTATGAAACAAATATAGTTTTAATACCTAAACCAAGGAAAGATAAGACCCAGAGAGAACACTATAGGCCAATATCACTAGTGAACACTGACTCAAAATTTTAATCCTATCAAAGATTACAATAATTTAGTCCAGAAACTATTCACTTGGACCAAATGGAATTTATACCAGAGGCACAAGGATAGTTCAACATTAGGAAATCAATTAACAAAAATCATGTTAAAAACCAGACCATCTAGAACCACATAATCATCTCAATAGTGGTAGAAAAAGGTCTTGACAAAATACAGTGCTCTTTCATGCTAAAAACCCTGCAGAGTATAGGCATAGAAGGACCTTTCTTAAATTTCATAAAAAGCATATGTCTAAAACCAAAAGCAAGCATCATATGCATTGGGTATACACTTGAATTTCTAATAAATATGAGAATTAAGTAAGGATGACTACTCTCCCCACTCTTCTTTGATATAGTTCTGGAAATGCTAGCAATAGCAATAAGACAAGAGAGAAATTAAAAACATTAATAAAGAGTAGATAAAACTCCCTATTTTTTGCTGATATGATGATTTACTTAGAAAATCCTAGGGAACCAGCAAAGATACTAATTGAGATATGACTAGCTCTAGCAAAGTTGTAGACTACAAAATAAATCCTCATACCTTACAAACTGGCTAAAATGACCCAACCCCCATAATATCAATGGTCAGTGTAGGAGGGAATGTGGAATGACAGACACATTAATATATTGTTGGCAAAGCTATGAAATGGCACAGTCATTTTGCAAAGCAATTTGGAATTATGCAAATAATGGTTAGTCTTAAAACTCAAGTTTTGTGTTGCAATTATGCCCTTAAAGTATAGTACAAGTCCTTTGGGCTTTAAGGTAATATCTAGACTTCACTGTTTTCAGTGTCTTCTAACAGCAGCAACTTAAGTCCCAGCAGTCTCTCCCTTGGTTTTCAGAAAGTGATCAAGGTAGAAGTATTTACATCAGTATAGTATACAGTACAATGCCTTCACACAATTATTTGACACAGTGGAAGTTACAATTCAAGTTAATATGTTTTTGTGTTAAGAATTTTATTTTCTGTACAGTGTTTATGGTACTGTAAATTTCATGTATTATGAAAGTTAAAATAATCTGAAATCAATTTTTTAATTGAGATGTTAGCATGGAATTCTGGGGAATTTATTTTGTGTGCTATAGTTTATGGGTTCATGGTTACTATGTTAGTAAAAATGCATATTATGAAAATAAATATTTTGTTATAAGAATTATATGTATAAAAGTGTATTTTCAGCAACATCTAGCAAAAGATTATAGCTTTTTGTTGGTTTCAAGATCATAACCTTCTACTTCCTATAGGTTCAATTTATCAATATTTGTATTTTTTTCTTTGGGGGACATTTTCTAGGAATATTAAAAAGTTGAGAATTGTCTATAGTTGTTTACATATGGTCTTCACTATTAGACTATGAACTCCTTAAGACAGGCACTGATTTTTTCCTTTCTTTTCATCTCCTGTGTTTAGCACAGTACCTGGCACACAGTAGATACTTGATAAATGCTTATTGACTTGACTTGACTTATGCATAAAGCTCATTATTATTTGTGGTCTGCCCTACTTAACTTACCATGCATAATCTCTCACCTACTTCTTCATTTCTGTTCAAGCAAACATAAAACTTTTCAGTTTCTCTATTTCTGACTCCATTGTCTATTTACAAGAGGAAATTTGCCATTTCTTTCATCTTGCCATCTCTAAAATAAAAGTCAATGAGCCGATTAACAAATATTTATTAAGTGCCTTATTTTGTATGAGGCATTGTATTAGGGCCTGGGATACTCCATTTATCATCTAATTCACAAAATCAATTCTCCAAAAACAAAAAACTTAAAACTTATGTATAACATTAATATTCATTTTTGCTTACTTTATGTATTAATACGTTATTTAACAACATGTCTATATGTCCATCTCGATATATTGCCAAAACAGGACCTTATCTAGATCACTAATCACTATTTTAAAGTCTAAGCTCCCAGTTCATATAAAGCTTGCTGTTACACTGGATGTGTGGGAGGATTTAATAAATGCTAGTTTGACATAAGAACTCTCTTCTGTGAATTAAGGCAATTGTTTTGGGAAACGATTTATATTTATGAAAATAAAGTGGCCCAAATATCCATAACCTTTGAGCCAGATATACTCCAAACAGGTTACTGACAAAAAACAAAACTTCCATACATATATATATATATATATATATATATATATAACAAAATATATGTAGAATAGCTCTTTTCATGGTAGCCAAAAACAAGAAACAAAGTGCATACTCATCAAGTGAGAAATAGCTAAACAAACTGTGGGACACAAGTGGAATGAAATTACTGCTAGGTACAATTAATATTATGATCTTTCTACTTCTAATTTTATTCTCAATTCACTTTGCATACTATTGCTAAATTAATCTCCCTTAAAAACACCACTATCATCATTCACTTTCATATTCCAAAGCTTTCAATGGCTATTCATTTCCTACCCCACGACATACCACACACCACTCATTCTTGCCTCAGAATTCTTGCCTTATTCATTCATTCTTGCCTTATTCATGCTCTTTCCCCAGCTTGTAAAACAATCTACAGTTGTCTCTACAGTTTACGCGCATCAATCAAGGGTTAGCTCAGTTCTCATCTCTTTTACAAAACTTTCTTTGCCTCCTAAAGCCTACAAAGATTTTTACTTTTTTCTGAACTTTTTATAAATTGTTGATTGTGCCACACAATTCAGTGCTCTATTATGCCAGGATATAATGGAACCATATAGAAAGAATACTTTCTTGTTCACCATCTATCTCAGGTCAATGTTTTAATCTCACAGACTAGATGGTAATCCTTGTAGGAAGGGGGCTATGTTTTAAAGGTGTTTGGTATCACAGTACTTAACACAATTCAAGAAATGTAGTTAGCACTCAAAAAAAGCCTTATTCAATTATTGAATATATAAATTCTTAGCATCCTCTGAATCTACATATTTTCAAATCTGAAACATTTTGAAAGACATAATGAGTCTCTTCTAAAAAAAGTGATTAAGTGCAAAATATTTTATACTATCAATAATGAATCTTTATAATTTATGGCTTAAATTTCAGCACAAAGTCAAATTTATCTAAAACAAACAAAAGAATTATTTTGCATTTAACTTGATAAATTAAAGAAAAAATTTTAATGTAATTTAGGAATGAAATAAACATTTATTAAGCACTTACTATGTTCCAGGTGATGTGCAGTTATATATCATTTGATGCTCACAACAACCCTGAGGTTATTATACCTGGTTTACAGTTGAGGAAATTGAGGTAGAGGTTAAATGACTTGCCCAGGGTCACAGAGCTAGTATCTGTGGCTAGATTTGAACTTAGGTCTTCTTGACTCTGGGCTTAGCTCTTTATCCACTATTCATCTAACTACTTTGATGTCAGTGTTTTAAAGTGCAAATTTTAAATTCTCTGAACTTAAATTTCCTTATATGAAATAAACATGTATTGCTCAAAATCTTTCATTTAAATTGTTTTTTAACACAGGACTTAACTCTTTTAACTTAAAAGAATTCTACAGAATTAGCAAGAAAGTAGCAAGAAATGAATCCCTGACAAATCTGATAAAAACTTCTTACCCTAAATAGAAATTTGTCAGAGTTTTATCTACAGAGAAGACAAAATGATTATGAAGATTACTGACTCTTCTTTTTGACAGATTAAGCCAGTAAAACAATGTGGAGAGTTGAAAAAAAATATCAGAATAATTTAGGCACAATATCTGCTTCCATTTCAAGTACTTACACAAAAAGCATTATTTTTGCCTGAATTATATTGATAATTGCCTTCATTATTCATTTCATTTTGTAAGTATAGTTGTGACTTGGTTCAAGTATTTTAAATGCTGTTTTCAGATTTAATGCACAGCCATTAGTGTCAACAATGCAACTATACTGAAACATATAAAATAGCAGTATTTTTGAATTTGTTAACTGTGATACATCTGATATATCTAAGTATAAACCAATTTCTTTTCTTGAGCCAAAGTTCATGCACTATCTCATTAATTAGTAAAAATCATAGATACAATTAAATTCAAATAAATTCTCATCTTTCTGCATCCCAATAATAAATTTCCTCAATTCAGTTTCTACATACTTAGAGAGTTACACTAGGTCCATTTGTGCAGTCATAAAGAATTTCAGAATCATCACTGAAGACAGAAAAGAAATAAAGCTTCCATTAACATGAAGAGGATAAGGACATAAAGATTTACCTGGACCCCTGAAAAGCAGAGCAGTTTGAGAATTAAGGTTAATTAGTAAAAATAAGACAGTTTAGAATCAATCAACAAAGAAAGGTTTCATCAAGACAGATATTTGCATATGTTCATATTTCCTTTATGTTATGTGGGGCACTCAATGCAAAGGGATATGATTATGTTTCCAAACACAGTTAGGATATAACTTTTTTTTTGTCATGCTTACAATGAATATTTAATATCAGTGACCTTGAGGATCCTGCTGATTTCAACAAATTCAAATAATATGCATTAATAGATAATAAATTGCTTGAAAAAACAGAATTGTTGAAAATTTGTGTCTGAAATGTCTAATAAATTAAAAATATTAAATATTGTATAAATCTGATAAATTATCTTATCCTTTATGTTTATCCTTGTACATATCCTTTATGTAATGTCCTTTATGTTTATTATGAAAAATGTTGGCCCCACAATTAATGTTATTTTTTTCCTTTCTTTTTTTAGAATTAGCATTAAAAATATACCACAGGGGCAGCTAAGGCGCTCAGTGGATTAAAAGCCAGGCCTGAAGATGGAAGATCCTGGGTTTAAATCTGGCTTCAGACACTTCCTAGTTGTGTGACCCTGTGAGACACTTAATCCCTATTTGCCTTGCCCTTACCAATCTTGTGCCTGGGGAAACAATAAACAGTACTGATTCTAAGATGAAAGGTAAAAGTTGAAAAAATAAATACACAACAAACTTATGTAAAGCTATGTCTTAAGCGTTATTCCCAGCAAAGGTCTCATGACAATGTAATTCAAGGTAATAGTAGACTGCCCATTGGATTTTAAATGAAATGCGACACATTCTTCAAGATGCCCTTAACCCAAAACACTCTGCTGCCACCTAGTGGGCAGGACCATGAATGTTCATATAAGGGTCATTTTTGACATGAAACTTAATTGTTATTCCCACTACTAGATTATACCTAAAAAAATAAAGATATACAAAAGAGATGATGCATGGCCACTCACACAAAGCTTGGTCCCCCTTTCCATCAATACACAGAGATTTTTGACACATCAAGCTGGAAGATGTCAGCTAACTCCAAAGAGAAAAGAAATAGCCACTACAAAAATTCTCCATCTACAGACCTCAATAGGGCAAAAAAAAAAAAGCAAGGGAAGGAAGGAGGGCCAGGAGTATTGTCAGGAATCGATTTGGAATGTTTGAATGAGCTAAAAATTCTAAAATGGAACATATGACATTTGAGGGTTTTTTTTTTTAATTCACCATTATGTGGATCTTTATATTTTTCCCCCTAAGGTGAATAGTGATTTAATGAGTCTCCCCAAACCCACCAACAATCATAGAAAAAGTGAAGTGGAGAATTCCAGATCCAGAATTTGGTCTATCCTATGTGGCCCCCTCCAGCCCTCTATTGACCCTCTGTTCTGATCTCATCTTTGGTTTGCCTGTGTAGGAACCAACTGGGAAGTGGTGAATGGCAGAAAAGTATATAGAGCAAGTCAAGGAGGCAGTGTAGGGCAGAGGGAAGAATACCATATGGTTAGCCCAAACACTTGGACTGAAATCTGCTATAAACTACTAGGATGCTAAAGTTATCAGTGAGCCCTAAAGTGCTAGATCTAGTGGCCTTTTCTCAATTCTCATTCTCCATGAATGACCTCTCTTGTAGCATTGAACAGTGATGATCACCAACTTAATATTCTCCTCTCTAGATTTTCAGGACACCCCTCTCTTTTGGCTCTTCTCCTACCTATCTGTCTACTCCTTCTCAGACTCTTTTGTGAGATCCTTATCCAGAACACATCCTCTGGCCATAAGTGTCCCTCAGGGTTCTGTCTTGATCCTTGTCTCCCTTTATGATGATTGATGATTTCATCAGCTCTCTTGAATTTAATTATATCTATGCTAATGATTCTCTCTTTTCTGTTAAGATATTTTCCCAATTACATGTGATAACAATTTTCCACATACTTTTTCTGAAGTTATTGGATACGAATTTTCTCCCTCTCTCCCTTCCCTTTCCCTTTCTGGAAATGGTAAGCAATTTGGTCTGAATTATACATGTATTATTATGCAAAACACATTTTCCATATTATTCACTGTTGTAAGAGAATAGTCATATAAAGTCAAAACCCCTAAATAAAACCATAAATAAACCAATGTGATCTAGTATGCTTTGGTTTGCATGTAACTCCAACAGTTCTTTCTCTGGAGGTGGATAGTATTTTTTGTCATAAGTCCCTCAGAATTGTCCTGGATCCTTGTATTGCTGAGAATATACGCTGATGATTCTCCAATCCACCTTTCCTATCCCAATCTCTCTGCTGACCTTCAATGTCACATCAGCAACTGTTTCAAACTGGATGTCCAGTAGACATCATGAATTTTTCCAATACAGAACTCATTATCTTTCCCCCTAAACCCTCCTTTCCCCCATCCCTATAGTAATCATCTTCCTAGTCCTTTGGGCTCCGACTCTACAAGTCATCCCTGATTCCTCACTATCTCTCACCCACCCGACCCTTCCCAGATGCAGGTCACCATATCTAAGCTAAGGTCAAGGGTCTGCCATTTTTATCTCTGCAGCATCTCTCCACCTTGTTCCCCTTGTCTCCTCTGCTCCTTGGAGCGGGTCTTCTCCCCTCACACCTGGCCTATTACAATAGCCTGTTTGGGGTCCTGGGCCTCAGAATGCCGCCTGTCTCTTCCCCATTCTCCTCCATTCAGCCACCAAAGTGGTTTTCTTTCTACAGGAAATGTTTCCGTATCTCTCTCGGTTCCTGCTTTCGCTCTGGAGAGTCTCTCTAGCTTATCCTCATTTATATGGACATGTTTGCGCGTTATTCCCCACATAGGTTGTGAGCTCCTGCAGGGGAGGGCCTGGAGCCTAAGGGTATCTGCCGGAGAGTGCCCTTGGCCAGATCGGGTGACCTCTCTGTGCCTCGGTTTCCTCATCCGTGGTATGAGAGACCAGGCCTCCCGACCCTTCCCAGATGCAGGTTCAGGCTCTTAAGAGCAGGTGACCGTAGTTGGGTCACGACAGCTCCCCGAGCCTCGGTTTCCCCCTCTGTAATATGAAGAGCCTCGGGGCTCCTCCCGATACCCGGATATGACCTACGTTCATTTTTGGACGCAGCCCCACGGGACCCCGGAGCACTGAGACGCAGTCACCGCCAGCGCCCGACCTGCCTTTTCCTCAGGCGATGCTTCGACGGCGTCTGGCTTTTGCCGCCAACACCGCCGGAGCATGCTCGGGGGTGGAGCAGGGGGAGGGCGATGGGGCTAGGGAGGAGCTTGGGTAGGCTGAAGAAGAAGGGGACGAGGCTTTGAGGGCTACGGAGGAGAAAGGGGGTGGGGCCTGGAAGAAGCGGGGGGCGGGGCTTATAGAGGGCTACGGAGTTGCTGGAGAGAGCAGGAGAAGAAGGAAGAGGCTGGGACTGAGCTTGGGAAGCCTATTGAGAAACGGGGAGGGACTTGTCGGGGCAGTGGGGAACACGAAGGAACAAAGGGGTGGGGCCTGGGAGAAACAGGGGCGGAGCTTGGAATAGGCGGCAAGGGAACAAGGGGTGGGGTTTAGGGAACGCCATGGAGGAGCAAGGAGGAGGGACCTACTAGAAGATGCTGGGCGGAGTTTTGGGGCTACAAGGTTGTTTTTCTCTATAATGCTATTATCATTGTAGAAATTATTGTCCTATTTCTGCTAACTTCATCCTGCATCGGTTCATAAAGATCTTCTAAAAAGATCTCAAACTGTACTGCAAAGCAGTGATCATCAAAACAATCTAGTACTGGCTAAGAAATAGAAGAGAGGATCAATGGAATAGACGAGAGGTAAATGACCGGGGCAATCTAGTGTTTAATAAACCCAAAGATCCCAGCTTTGGGGATTAGAACTCACAAAAACCTGTGGAAAATTGGAAAACAGTATGTCAGAAATTAGTACAGATCAAAATCTCACTCAATACGAAGATAAGGTCAACATGGCTGTATTATTGAGACATAAAGTAAATTAGGGGAACATAGAATAGTTTGCCTGCAGATCAATGGAGAAGGGAAGAATTTATGACCAAATAAAAGATAGAGAACATTACACGATGTAAAATGAATAATTTTGATTATATTAAATTAAAAGGGGTTCCCCACAAACAAAACCAAGGTAATCAAGATTAGAAGGGAGACAAGGGGGGGGGGGTTATAATGGGTCTCTCTGATATAAGTTTCATTTCTCAAATATATAAAGAGCTAAATTATAAGAATCCAAGTCATTTCCCAATTGACACGGTCAACAGATATGAATAAGCAGTTTTCAGATGAAGAAATCAAAACTATCAATAATCACATTAAAAAATGTTCTAAATCCCTCTTGATTAGAGAAATGCAAATTATAACAACTCACATCTATCAGAATGTCCAATATGACAGTAAAGAAAAATGATAAATGTCGAAGGGGATATGGCAAAATGGAGACACTAATACATTGCTGGTGGATCTATGAACTGCTCCAATCATTCTGGAAGGCAATTTGGAATTATGCCTAAAGGGTATAAAACAATGCATATCCTTTGATCCAGTAATATCACTATTAGGTCTGTATCCCTGCAATCTTAAAAATGGGGGAAAGGACCTACAAGCACAAAAATATTTATAACTGCTCCTTTTGTGCTGGCAAAGAATTAGAAATTAAAGGGATGTCCATCAATTGGGATGGCTGAACAAATTTTGATATATGATGGTGATGAAATACTATTGTGTTGTAAGGAATGATGAATAGGAAGATGTCGAAAAGAGTGGGAATGGATTGATGTAGAGTGAAATAAGCAGAACCAAGAAAACATTGTACATAATAATGCAATATTGTCAAATGATCAAATATGATAAACTTGGTTGTTATTGGCAATACAATGATCCAGGACAATTCTGAGAGACATATGACAAAGAATGTTATCCACCTCCAGAGAAAGAACTGTTGGAATCAGAATTCAGACGAAAGCATATGATTTTTCAATTATTTACTTGGATTTATGTTTTGGGGGTTTGGTTTTATAAGATTACTCATTTACAAAAATGAACAATATGGAAATATGTTTTGCAATTGTGAAGATGAGATCAACTCACCCCTGCCCATTTTTAGATTTAATAACCAGAAACTTATACACCCCACTTATCCTTAAGTATGGGGAGGTCTGTGACCCACTTGTGTGAAAGTGGGTGATAAATCAGAACTCACTGACTTCCCTCTGGCAGTCCTAAGCAAAACTATAGCTATAATTGGTCCCCTTAAAAGTGGAAGGAAGACACAGGAAATGAGGAAAGGAATGGTCTTTAAAAGTGGCACGAACTTCCTATAAAGAGGTTTTTCACCTTCAACTTCACCCTGGAGGAGCTCTGTCTGGGGACCTCTTACTGCTTTTGAATTTTCCCTTAGAACTACCACAGGGAAAGTGAAAAAGACTGACTTCCTTTTCCTGGTTTTCCAGAAAGCTCCTCCGTCTTGGAGGAGGCCTTGTGGCTAAAACCCTTGTTTAATTTACCTCTGGGCCCCCTTTGCTGGGACTTCTGAAGCCCTGGCAGTTCAGGCAAGTGTAAATATCTACTCTCTGATTTCCTTAATTTCACTCTTTCTCCTTTTGTAAATAAACTACCATAAAAAGCAATTCTGACTTGAGTAATAATTTCTGGCAACCACACTCTCATACATTTAGTCCAACCCTATAATATTTTGTCCCTTACACAATATAATACATGTATAACCAGATCAAATTGCCAAACAGCCAGCATCAGGACAGGGAAGGGAAGGGACAGAGGGGGCAGATAAGTTTGATCATATAACTTAGGAAAATTGGGTGGAAATGTGTTATTACAGATAATTGGTAAAATATATATATATGTATATATATATTTAAAAGGTCTCAGTTTCCTTTGAAATTGTCCATTTCTAATGATATATTGTTATATTCACATAACATAATTTGTTTAGCCATTTCCCAATAGGGCACCCTCTTAAAGTTTCTAATTTTTGGCTACCACAAAAAGAACTACTAAAACACATTTTTGTGCAGATAGATCCTTTCCCTCTTCCTTTGATTTCTTTGGAGATACAAACCTAATCATGCTATATCTGAGTTAAAGGATATGCAAAGTTTGCTAACTTTCAAGGCATAGTTAGAAATTGTTTTCCAGAATAATTGGACAAATTCATAGCTCCGCTAATAATGCACTAGTATACCTGTTTTCCCACAGCCCATCCAACATTTACCATCTTTCCCTTTTGTCATCTATCCCAGCCTGAGATATGTAAGACAGAGGCTCAAAGTTACTTTAATTCCTTATATAATGAATACAGATTGTGTCTTACTGATGCTATCCTCATTTTTATCTGGTATCCATTGTACAGAAAAGCCCAAGTTTCACCTGAAGCAACTTTAAAATTTTTTTCTAGTTGTTAGTGATTTATAGCATTTTTTCACATCTACAGATAACTTGGATTTTTCCCTTTGAAAACTGCCTGTTCATTTACTTTAACCATTTCTCTATTGGGAAATGGCTTTTGTACTTAAAATTTTGAATCAGTTCCTTACTTTTATATCCTGTGAGACCTTTATCAAAGAAATTTATTGCATAGTTTCTTTTTTCCCCAGTTGTCTGTTTTCTTTCTAATATTTAAATTAGATTTATTTATGGAATTTTTTAATTTTATATAATCAAAATTAGTCTCTATCATTTCTCTACTCCTTAATGCTTTCCCTATTTATTGAGCTGACAGGTAATTTCTTCCTTGTTCCTCTCTTTTGTTTATGTTGTGACCTTTTATATCTAGGTCATATAACAGTTTGGAGTTTATCTTGGTGTATAAAGTAAGGTATTGTTATGTATAAACCTAATTTCTACTAGACTTCTGTCCAGATTTTCCAGGAGTTTTTCTCAGATAATAAACCCTTTTTCTCAGTAACTGGGGTCTTTGGGTTTATTGAACACTATACTACTATATTTCTTTGCTTATGTAAATTATCTATCTAATCTGTTCCAGCGATTAACCTTTTTTTTAGCCAGAATTAAGCTATTTAAATGATTACCACATTATAGTAAAATTTGAGATGTAATAATGGTAGCTCCACTTCCTTTTTACCTTTTATATTGGATTTTTAACCTTTTTGTTCCACTCTATGAATTTTGTTATAATTTTTTCTAGCTCTATAAAAACTTTTTGGGGAGTTTGATTAGTACAACATTTAAAAAGTAAATTAATTTTAAAATTGTTGTCATTTTCATAATATTAGCTCAGGAACTTCCATTCGAATAGGGAAATATGACACATATAAAGGAGTAGGAGCTGGGAAAGAAGTTTGGGTCCAATGAGTGCCAGAGACGAAAAAGAGAGACACAGGGCAGTTGATTGTCAAAGGTTTTGTAGTAGTAATGGTAATATTGATACTTTACCAATCGTTCTGCTAAACTCCATGCAAAATATATCTACCACATTCCCCAATGATCTGCCATCTTTGTAACCCTATCAAAAAAAGAAAGGAATCTGGCATGATCTATTCTTGATCAAACCATTTGGGCTCCTTGTTATCACCAACTTCATAGTCCATAACATTAAAATGATGAAGATCTGCCTCAAAAAACAAATTTCCAAACACAGCTCTCCAATTATAGGCTAATTTGTCTTGGGAAGTAATGATAAGACTTACAGTCCTGGGAAGAATTCTCGACCTGAAACCAAAACCTGGCTTCAGATGCTGCCTCTGACACTTGCTATGGGCAAGTCACCATATTAGTAAAATGGAGATAATAAAAGCATTCGTGCCTACCTTACGTGATTATTGTGGGACTCACGTGATATCATGTATGTCAAGTGTTTTGCTAACTTAGAGGGCGAGAGAAATAGGAATGATTATTGGAGACTTCTCTGCCACTAGTCAGTTAATTTCTATTTGGTAAGCACCTGGAGCCTACAGGGTGTTCAGGAAAGGCTGTGAGGACCTACAAGCCCTCTTCAGGATTGCTTTTTCCCTTGGTGTCTACCCGTCATCCAGCTTTCTCCTGTGACTCCAAAAAGCTGTAGCATTTGCTATGGATGACTTTAAAGACTTCAAAAAAAATTAGAGGATTTTCCTATTCAATTCTGTACTTAAAACAGAGGCTAGAAGACAACTCAGCGTAGGTGTTAAGGAAGGATGGCTCGACAGATACAGTTTGGACTGGGTGACTTTTTTTTTTAATTGAAAGTTTTTATTTAATTAATTAATTTTGAATATTTTTCCATGGTTACATGAACCATGTTCTTTCCCTCCCCTCCCCCCACTCCAAAGACATCGTGCAATTCCACTGGTTTTACATGTATCACTGATCAAGATCTAGTTCTCGACTGGGTGACTTTTGAGGTAACTTCTGTAATAGATGATATTTGAGGGTGTGTTTTGATGGATACTAGATAACTAATGGCTTCCAACACCAAATTTGGATTCTAAATATTTGTAATCATGAGTGAATCCCTGAGTCTTGATGTACTCATTTTCTTCTCCATGAAATAAAGAGATTCGACTTGATGATTTCTAAGGTCGCAGATCTAATGGATGATCCTATTTATACATTACGATAATAAAGGATTAAAAAGCATTTCTCATGCATTCTCAGAAAAGGCCACTAGGTGGTGCAGTGGATAGAGTGTCGGGCTTGGAGGCAAGAGGACTCTTCTTTTAAGAGTTCAAATCTGGCTTCAGACACTTGCTGGCTCTGTGACGCTGAACAAATCATTGAACCCTGTTCACCTCAGTTTCCTCCTCTGTAATATGAGCTGGAGGAGGAAATGGCAAACCGCGACAGTATCTTTGCCAAGAAAACCCTGAATGAGGTCACACGATTGAAACAAGTGAACAACAATGTATCTCCACTATTTACTCAGCAGAGAGTCCAGTCTATTGTAGGAACTTAATAAATGTTTGTTGACTGACTAACGTCAGTCTCTAGGTGCAACATTGAGCCTGAGACAATGGAATAAAAAGTGAAGACAGGTTAATGACTTTCACATTTTACAGAGACAGTTTTATCACCATGCTTCATCTTGGCATGCTAATTGTCCTTTGTTATTGCAAGAATCTACAGTTAAAGTGGAAAGGAAAAAAACTGGCTTGTATCTACAACAGAGATAACTTGGGCAGCATTAATAGCTAAACTGGGAATGTCTGGTAACCCAGAAGGACTTTTGAGGACACCATGCAGGAACTTTATATTAATGGGGCCCCAGAAATAATTATGATCTTGATTTTAGTAAATGTGCAACTACTATGATTTAGATGACTTTTAATGAGATCTTCTGGGAAAGGAAAATTATTTCGTATCTACATAAGATGATAGGATTATCACTCAGAAATGAAGGACCTTAAAGGCCATTTGATCCAACTAAAGAAACTGAGGCCCTTGTAGGTTGTTATAAAAATAATATAATACTAGCATTTGTATTGTACCTTAAAGCTTGCAAATTGCTTTATAAGTGTTTATTTTATCTTTGCAACAACCATGGGAGATAGGCCCTATTATTATCCTAATTTTACAGGTAAAGAAACTGAGGCAGATGGGATTGAGTGATTTGCCAAGGGCCATAAAATTAAGAAGTCTGAGGGGAGGATTTGAATCAGGTCTTCCTGATTCTGGGTCCATCATGCTATCCACTGTACCACCTAGCTGCTTCTAAAGTATTTACACTAATATTATCCCCATTTTACAGATAAGGAAACTGAGGAAAGATAGTCACAATTAAAGGACTTGCCCTATGTCATACAGATGTAGAAGTATCAGAGATGGGTTTTGAACCCAGGTCCTATGACTCTCATTCTCTTTACCCATAATCTTCTTGAGAACAGAGACTTCATATTATTCTGGGATGACATACTGTCACTTACCCCTAAGCTCTGATCCAACACAGAACACACAGCCATTAATGAATTGGGTCAACTGAGTTACAGCTACCCAAACAGATGAACTATAGAGTATGTTTAATTATCTTACTCAATTTAAAGGTACAATCCCAAATGCCATTTCCATATTTGCCTAATATTATACCACTTGATGTTAAACACCCATGTTGTAACATTTGTTATACCCTGCACAAGGAATGATTCCTAACCTCAAAAATTTTCCTAATGGTAAAGGGTATTAGGGAGTGGGAGTACAGAACATTCTCATTTTGTTTTTCCCCACCTTCATGAAATAATAAAATTAAGAAAGGAAAAAAAAAACCCTAATAGCCATCTTTATTTGAGAGATCTGATTTTTTAATTTGTATTTTTAGTAATTCCATCAAAGTCCTCTGATATTTCATTATAGGAAGTGGCCTCCGCCAAGGAAGAGTCTGGCCACTCCATCCCAGAGAACAGGAAGGTGCCAAGCCTCTCATCCTGGAACAAAAACTTCAATCAGTAACTAAGGTTGGAGAGAAGAACTGAAAAAAGGTGCTGAACACTATGAAGAAATATTGTGAGACACTCAGAAGGTAAAACCACCAAAAAAAAAAAGATAAGGATTGGTCTTCGAGGGAGAAAAATGACTTGGTCACAGGGACTAAAAAAAAAGCTGGAAGAAATTAAGTAAGAAATAACAATTGAAAAAAGAGCTCTAAGGGGAAAATGGAGGGGAGGTAATAAATAAGATAAAAGATTTTTTAAAAAACCTTTGCTCTAGCAACAAACTCCCTAAAAATTAGAATAGACCAACCAGAACTCAAAGATTCCGTAAGACAATAAGAAACATTAGAGAGGAAAAAATAAAATAGTGAAGATTTAATAGGATAAAATAACTTTGTTCTAGCAACAAACCCCCGAAAAATTAGAATAGACTAATGAGAATTCAGTGATTCCATAAGACAATAAGAAATATTGGAAAGGAAAAAATTAAATAGTAAAGATTTGATAGGACAAAAAGTAAAAACAAAACAAAACAAAACAAAAAAAAAGACTTGCTCTAGAAACAAACTCCCTAAAAATTAGAATAGGACAACCAAAATTTCAATGATTCCATAAGACAATAAGAAATATTAGAGAGAGAAAAATCAAATAGTGAAGATTTAGAAGATAATGTAAGACATCTATTATTAAGAAATAATAATATGGGGCAGGGCAATTTGGTGGTTCAGGAGATTGAGAGCCTAGATGGAAGAAATGGAAGGTCCTGGGTTCAAAAGTGACCTCAGGCACTTCCTACCTATATGACTGGAGGTAAGTCACTTAACCCCCATTGCCTAGCCCTTACCACAATTCTGCCTTGGAACCAATACATAGTATTGATTCTAAGAGAGAAGGTTAGGGTTTTTGTTTGTTTGTTTTTTAGGAAAAGAGATTATAATATGGAAAATATGTTAGGGAGGGACTTTTAAAATGATGGTAATAATAGCAATAATAATAATAAATAATATTTGCATAATACTTTAAGTTTTGCAAAGCATTTTATAAACATCTTATTTTATTCTTATAATTCTGGGAAGTAAGTGCTATTATTATTATGCACATTTTACAAATGAGGAAACTGAGGCACAGGTTCTGTGTCTTGCCCAGCATCACACAGTTGGTAAGAAGTGCCTGAGGCCAGATATGAATTTGGGTCTTATTAACAGTGCTCTATCCATCATGCCATATTTTAATATATCATAAATTAGAACTGCCCAGATTTACTAAAACTAGAAAGCAAAGTAGAAAGAGAAAGAGAATCTACTGGCCATTCTACAGAGGGGAAAAAATGAAAACTCCCAGAAAAGTCATCACCAAGATTCATGGTATTCTGGTCAAATAAAAAAATGCTGTAAGCAAATAGCCAGAAAGAAATAATTCAAACACAAAAGAACACATAGTGAGAATCACATAAAATTTGGAAACAACTAGTATAAAGAAGAGACAATCTTGGAATAATATATTCTAAAAATCAAATGATTTAAGACTCACAACTAAGTGTATGCCACCCTGAAAAACTTAGTATAATCCTGGGACTGAAGGGAGTGGAGAATTAGATATTTATGGAAATACAGAACTTTTCAGCAATCCTGATATTTAAAAAAAAAACAAATCTGAGTAGAAACTTTGAATTGCAAACAAGAAAAACCTGAAAAGATAAATACACTTGAGCAATTGGAAGGGACTAAACAATGATGCAGTATTTGCATTATGAGAGGGAGAAAAGAAACCATTTAACCTTCAAAAATGCCAGTGTATTCAAGTGTCCCAGAAGCAAGCAAATAAAACAAATAGAGGAACTAAAGATGGTCTTGTTCTGTTCTGATGGTCCTAAGAAAGAAAAGGAATGGAAAGGGAAACACACTGATGAAGAATTAATGAGGAAAGGGGTGGAATTTACCATGTGTCATAATTGGGAAGCATAAGAATAAGTCTACAAATATGCAACCATGGAAAAAATAGATATCACATGAACCTTGCTCATCCAAACCAAACAAAAGAGAACAGAATATGTACTCACACATTCACACACAAGCATGCAAAGAGATTGATGTAGAAATGTATTAATTACAACAAAGAAATGGGCAGGGATAGAGATAGGTGAGAGAGAAGTTTAAGACAGTGTGTAGAATTGGAGAAGAAACTGTCACAAGTAAATTAAATTTCAATTTTAGAGAATACACTGAAATTGAAAAGGGGAAATTAAGAGGAAAGAAAGGGAGTGTAAAAGCCAGTGATTAGAACCTGGGTGAAGAAAAGAGAAGAAAAGCAATGGAATAGGAGCAGATCACTTGAATTACAGATGACTAAAATTGATTATATTCCTTCTTTTTCATTGCCTTCATCTGAAAATAGGAGAAAGGGGGGAAAGTGGGAAAAGTATGAATATATAATGAAAGGAAATATACAATTAACAAGCAGAAACATGAATGTGAATGGAATGAAGTCACCCATAAAACAGAAGAGAGAGCAGATTGAATTTGAAAGCAAAATCTAATATTTTGTTTATAAGAAACACTTTTGAAACATAATGATTCTGTTGTCAGAACTGTGAACTGGTACAACCATTTTGGAGAGCAATCTAGAACTGTGCCCAGAGAATTATAAAACTGTATATATGCTTTTAGACCCAGCAACACAACTGACAGGTCTATTTCTCAAACTTCAGGGGAAAAGGAAAAGAACACATATGTTCTAAAATATTTTATAAATATTCCTTGTGGGGGCACCAGAAATTGAAGGCATGCTCATCATTTGTGGAATGGCTGAACAAGTAGTGGCATATGGTTTTGATAGAATAATATTGCATAAAATGAGCAAAGATATTATATACAGCTACAGAATTAATGTTTGAAAAATAGCTTCTGAAGGTTCACCTCCAGAGAAAGAACTGATAAATAGAAACACAAAAGACATAGTTAATATATACTTTTTTTTAAATGATACCCTCTCTAGTGCAAGGAGGGGAGGGAAAGAGGGAGCTACCTGGGAATTATAATGTAACCAATAAATAAGTAGAATGTTTAAAAAGAAACATAATCATTTATCCTGAGTTAAAATAAAAAGTTTGGTCAAAATATATTATGTTTCATGTAAACGCAAAAGAAGGATAGCAATCGTGATCCCAGACAAGGAAAAAGCAAAAATAAATTGGTCAAAAAAGATAAATAAGAAAATTACATCATGCTTAAAATAATTTCATTGACAATGAAATAATACAAATATTTATACATATATATGCACTAAATGGCATTATTTTCTAAATATTTAAAGGAAGAATTAATTAAATTACAGAGATAGGCAGCAAAACTACAATTGTATAATTTGTTAGGGATCTCAATGTAACCCCTCATAGACCTACACAAATTAAACAAAAAGATAAACTAAAAAGAAGCTAAAGACCTTAATAAAATGTTTTAAAGGGTTATATGATAGCCTTCTGATGATTAGTGAGAGGAAATAGGAAGACATGTACATATTGTTGACTGAATATGGCACTCTTAGAAAAACTAACCATGTAATATGGAATAAAAACCTCATAAAATGCAAAAAAAAAATATTAAAGAAATCTTTTACCAGCCCTGACACAAGAAAAATGATATTTAGCGAAATGGCTTTGAAGAAATCTCAAGGGAAATAAAATAACTAATTCTAAAAAATACTGGTGTCAAAGGAAAAAAAATCATAGAAATAATAGATAATTTCTTCAAAAAATGACAATGAAACAATAGAGACAAACTTTTGGGAGACAAAATACGCCTTAGGAAAAAATTATGTCTAAAAAAAAGCCACTTTTATCAATAAAAGAGAAAAAGAACAGAGCAATTAATTGAATATACAACTTTTTTAAAAGAAAAAAAACAAAAATTAAAAAGACCAAATAAACATTAAAATAGAAATAAGAAACCCCACAGAAAAGCTTAACCAAATTGACAATTTTTAAAAGTTCATTGAATTAACAAATTAAACAAGGATCTCATTTGTTTTAATACATAAAATAGAAAAAAACTTGAACTAACATTTTTAAAGTTTTTAAAAATAAAAATATCAATATTAAAAATTTTGAAGTTGTAAAAGATGAAGAGGAAACAAAGGAAATTATTAGCAAATATTTCATCCAATTATATGCCCAAAGATGATCAATTTAGTGAAATGGATGAAAATTTTCCAAAAAGATATAATACTCATATTAATAGAATAAGAAATAGAGAATCAAATAATGAAATCTCAGGAAAAAAGAGAAAAATTGAAAAGCTATAAATAAATCCTCCCAAAGATAAAAAAAAAATCAAGACCAGGCATTTTTATAAATTAAGTTTATCTAACTTTTGAAGAACAATTAATTCCAATTTTACACTGCAAAAATAGCATAAGAAGAGATTCTGCTAAATTCCTTCTATGATAAAAATGTGATTTTAATACTTTGTCCTAGAGAAGAGAGAAAGCAGAGAAATAAAACTATAGACTTATACCTCTAATGAATATATATGTAAATATATTGATTAAAATATTAATTAAAAGGCTGTAACAACTTATTTTAAAGATTTCTTTCTTTGACCAGGTTGTATTTATACCATGAATTCAGAGTTGCTTCGATTATTTAATACATCAGTAAGAGAAAACTTTAATGATATGATTATATCAGTGGATATATAAAAAAAATTTAATACAACACCCAATTATGGGGGGAAAGACAACTAAAAGCACAGAAATAAATGGACTTTTCCTTAATACAACAAACAGTATCTATTTCATACCAAGAGCTAGCATTACTAGAATAAGAACAGGAGTAAAGCAAAGATGTCCATCATCACCAGTATTATTTATATAGTTGTAAAACTTCTCCTAGCTATAGCAAGAAAACTTGTAAAAGGAATTGAAGGAATAAGCTTAGTGAAGAGGAAATAAAATTATATTTTGAAGATATAATGCCCTGAATATCTAATATACATAGGGAATTAATTCAAATATATGTTATCCCCCAGTAAAGAAATGGTAGAATCAAATAAGATGAAATTGAATAGTGCATACCTTTTGACTCAGTGGTACCACTACTAGGTCTATTGGCCAAAGAAACAAAGAAGGGAAAGACCTACGTTTACAAAAATAATTATAGCACTGAGACTGGGGAGTCCAATGTGGATGATGGCTAAAAAGGAATTGTTGTACTTGATTTGTAATAAAGGATTTTTTTCTCTTAATCTACTTTGGTAGAAGGTAAGGTGGGTTCAGAGGGGGAGAAGATGGATCTCCATTTGAAAAAATTCAAAATTTAATTTAAAAAAAATTTAAAAGATCACTGTGTTCAAGAATAAGGAGCTCAAATTTATAAGGAGCTAAATGAATTGTACAAAAAATCAAGCCATTCCCCAATTGATAAATGGACAAGGGACATGAACAGGCAGTTCTCAGCCAAAGAAATCAAAACTATTAATAAGCACATGAAGAAGTGTTCTAAATCTCTTATAATCAGAGAGATGCAAATCAAAACAACTCTGAGGCATCACCTCACACCTAGCAGATTGGCTAACATAACAGCAAAGGAAAGTAATGAATGCTGGAGGGGATGTGGCAAAGTTGGGACATTAATGCTGTAAAGATTAAAATTTGGGGAAGCTGAGGCAGGTAGAAATTAGTTTCTCTCTGCAAGGAGTATTATATTTTTAGAGGTTTATTGAAGATTAAGGATTAAAGAAAATACAGGATAAGAAAGCACGTGATTATAAACCTTTAAATTTCTTAGACTTATAAATGTTGGAAATTTCACCATTGGGAAATTTCATACTTGGAAAATTTCTTACTGATAGTCTATTGGAATGTGAACCCCATTGGCATGGGAGGTTCCTTCTCCTCCTTTCTTAAGATTACTTTAGGACAGAAACCTTTTGCTGAACAATGGAAAGGGCTTTGGCCTATACTTAAGCACAGAACAGGAATTTATTTGAGTCATGATTGATTTTAGAATTGATACAATAGAGATACTTGGAATGACAGAATCAGGTCTTGGAAAATACAATTTCCACCCCACTCAGTCCTAACAGGATTTAGGAAGGGCTGCAGCATAGATCAAATTTTAATTATTTGAGAATATGACCTCCAACAGACATGTGCAAAGCCACAGACCTCTGGGCGGTCCTGGGTTAAGCTAGAGCCACCATTGGCACAGGGAAATTGATGGACAGTGATTGGTAGATGTGAGAACTGAGGGGAGGGAACTTGGATGGTTTCCTTAAAGAAAGAGGGGTCTGAGGACTAGGGGGTGGTTGGAGAGTTTTGACGCTGAGTGGTTGGAGAGGTGCTCTGAGAAGCTTGCTCTGAAGGAAGCTGGAGGTGGAGGCCTCTGAGACTGTTTCTCCATTTTGGTCACGTGAGTGATAGGGACTGATCTCTTTTCTTTGCCCCAGCTATCTAAGGGCTTGGGCCTTTGGCCCAGCCTAAACAGAAGGGGTATTTAAGCCCTATTTCCTTCTCTCCCCTTTCCCTCTCTCTCTCTCTATCTCTAATTCCTTTCTTCCTCCTGTTTGTAATTAAACTCTATAAAAGGCTGACGGCTGACTTGAGTTTTCATTTAGGAATTACATAGCTGAATTCCTTGGCGACCTTAAATTAATATATATCAGTCTTTTAAAAGTGATTTCCTTGTCACATGTCTAGGCCTAGGGGCCTAGACAATTATGAAAAGAGCAGCATCTGCCTGCAAGCAGAAACAGGAAAAGCCCGCAAAAACCTTTCCAATCAGGTTAAATACCCTGCCTCGATCTCGAGAAGGTGGGAATTCAGTGATATTACAAAGCATTCTGGGGAAGTGGACCAAGGACTTCTGGGGATTGAAGTCCTGGATTCAAGTCCATTTTTACAATGCATTGCTGGTGGAGTTGTGAATCGATCCAACCATTCTGGATGGCAATTTGGAACTATGCCCAGAGGGCGCTAAAAGACTGTCTGCCCTTTGATCCAGCCATAGCACTGCTGGATTTGTACCCCAAAGAGATAATAAGGAAAAAGACTTGTACAAGAATATTCATAGCTGTGCTCTTTGTGGTGGCCAAAAATTGGAAAATGAGGAGATGCCCATCAATTGGGGAATGGCTGAACAAATTGTGGTATATGTTGGTGATGGAATACTATTGTGCTAAAAGGAATAATAAAGTGGAGGAATTCCATGGGAATTGGAATGACCTCAAGGAAGTGAGTAAAGGAGTAGAACCAGGAGAACATTGTACAATCCATTATAATGGACTTCTCTTCTAGCAGCAATGCAATAATCCAGGACAATTCTGAGGAACTTATAAGAAAGAAGCTCTCCACATCCAGAGAAAGAACTGTGGGAGCAGAAACACAGAAGAAAAACAATTGCTTGATCACATGGGTCGGTGGGGATATGACTGGGGATGTAGACTCTAAACGATCACCCTAATGAAAATATTAATAATATGGAAATAGGTCTTGATCAATAACACATGTAAAACCCAATGGGATTGCATGTTGGCTACCGGAGGGTGTTGGGGGAGGGGAGGGAAAGAACAAGAATCTTGTAACCATGGAAAAATATTCTAAATTAATTAAATAAATAAAAGAACTTTAAAAAATAAGAATAAGGAGCTAGCCCTGTTTTATTAAAAAAGTGCCACATTAAATTTGGTGAACCAAATTTATCAAAGACAGAGAAGCTGAAGCTTGTCCTATACAGGATGCTGATGATGCAAAGATGATGAGAGGACTGAAGAATAAGTCAAACAAGGATAACTTGAAGGAATTGTAATGTTTATGTCATTTTAAGTATTCATTTGAGTCATTATTAAAAATACTGAAGAGAGGGACAGCTAGGTGGCTCCGTGAATTGAGAACAAGACCTAGAGCTGGGAGGTCCTGGGTTCAAATCTGATCTCAGACACTAGCTGTGTGACCCTGAGCAAGTCCCTTAATCTCCCATTGCCTAGCCCTTACTGCTCTTCTGCCTTAGAACCAACATGCAGTATTGATTCTAAGAGGAAGCTAAGGATTTAAAAAATATTGAAGAGATTAAATTAAAATAAATAAAACCAAAGCCCATTATCATACCATTGAAAACTTCCACGGCAATCTTATCCATCAATCAGCACTCTTTGGGCACTTAATCATTATGACTAATTGCATTACCCAAGCCTATATTTCTTGATCTTGTTCATCAATATATCAAGATAGCATCAGAATGAGTTTTTTTTTCATCTTTCTTCTACAACATAGTGAATGCAGAAATATGTTTTATATAGCAGCACATGTATAACCAATGGCAAATTGCTTGCTGTCTCAGAAATGGGGGAGAGGAAAACGGAAGAGAATGGGGAACTTGAAATGTTAGAAAGCAAATGCCAAAAATTGTTTTTTTGCATGTTAATCAAAAATAAAACAATAACAAAGAAAAAAAGATGTTAACATGAAAAATTTTGTCAAATGTCCTGCTAAAGTAATGATAGTTGTTCAGTAAATGTTTGTTGAAAGAATTAATTTTATTGACATTTGGCACAGACCAAAAGGCATATATCTATATATTTCTCAAACTCTAGGGTTTACTGTAACTAGTCTTTGTATCTTGTATGAACAGGCCTGGAGCAAGTTAGAATTTGTCATCTTCTATTTAAAATATAATGACTTCCTATGAGTTTTATGTTGCTAAATAATAGGTGATTACATACTCACCAGCGTAAGTTGGCAAGTTTCTACTAGTCAACTCAAAATTCCTACGTAGCAATGTACTGAAACCAAATTCCTAAGTTATTGTACTGTAATAGGATAATGTACACTTGCCTATATTATAATTAAGTCCTTTTGATGCTCTGCTTTCAGCCAAAGATGAGGTTTCTATTGAGAGTAACAATACTAGTTAGGTCAGAAGCATTTATAAAAGTAGATTTTTGTGTTGTGTTTTTTCATCACAGCTTTTCCCTTTGGTATTAAAAAAACAGTCTATAAATTCATTAAATATATTAGTTATTTTTGTATATCAATATCATAATATGATTATAGATTGACAAATCAAATATGTTAATAGATAGTTTTAAATGTAATTTGTACTTAGTAAATTAAATTGTGCCAACTTAGATTTTTATTTAAATTTATTTTCTATATAAAACTAGAAGATAATTTTAGCATTGTGACTTAAAATCTATTTAATTTGGTCACCAGGGAAAATCCCAAATAATAAAATACCCAAGTCAGCTGGAAATCATGGTGATTTTAATTAATATGGAGAGAAGGAATTAAGGAGAAAGAGAGAGAGAGAGAGAGAGGAAAGAGTTAATTTAAACTGCTCTGGCTCAGGCTGAGCCAGGCAGTAGTTAAAGGCCTTGGCCAAAGTGGCCTCCCTGAGCCCAAGGGAAAGGGAGTCAGTCTTATCACTCACCACAGACCTTCTCAAGGAAGCTGTCTGAGGGAGATCCTCCAGGGTCAGTTCCTCCTCTGAACTGACTGAACTGCCTTTTGCTGCTCATATAAGACCTCCTTTTAAAGATCTTTTCTCTTGTGTCACCTCCCCTAAATTTTCACGTCTACCAATCACAGCAGATGCTTTTCTCCAGGACTGTCCACTCTTTAGTTCTCACCTTCTCTGGTTAGATTATATATCTTTTGAGCTACTTCACACTTCTTTGTTAAGCTCACCTTTTGTGAGTTACTTGACCTTTTTGTGATTAATTTAACCTTTATAGCTTTTTTGTATTAGATCTAAAAATAGACTTAGCTTAAGGTTCTAGCTTCACTATAAGGTATGAGTTAAGTACCTTCATTATTCAATCAGGAGTTTACTTTATCTTCCCCTAAAGTACTGTCTGAGTAGTGTGGAATAATTTTTAGTTTCACACTACATACATTTTCCATATACTACATACTATATATATACTACATGATAAATAGCAATCAATCTCCAAGTATTTATTTAATTCCTACCATGTGCCAGCCAGGCATAGTCCTGAATGACAGATGCTATTCAAATATTTGGCAGTTTTGATTAGAAACTTGGGGGGGTGATCATAACTTGTTTTGTTTCCTGAACATTTTTAAATATTAGAAAGGTCTTTGATTTTACCCGCTCTAATAGATGAGTTTTCACTTCATCTTGCTGGGAAACCAAGCCTTCGTGATACTTCTTGGATATCTCTATGCCATGTCTACTTTGGTATCTCCTTCACCCATCCCTACCATTACTCCTACATTCTATCTCCCCTTTGTATGTCATCTTCTCTCATTAGAATTTAAGCTCCCTAAGGGCAAGGACTGACTTGCTGGCTTCTGTTTATATACCCAGCTCTTAGCACAAAACTTGGTATCTATTAAGTGTCTAATAAATTCTTAGTCTATCTATTTGGTCAGCCTGGGGAATTCCCATTGTGAGAATTCTCTCCACTAACATGTCTGATACTAAAAGATTTAGTGACTTAAGGGTCATACAGCAGGTATGTGTCAAAGGCAGGACTATAACCCCAGATCTCTTTGGCTCCAAGACCAGCTCTCTATCTCCTATAGCAGGCTGCCTTTCTATGAGGAAGCTAGATGGAGAATGGATAAGCCACAGGCTTATCATGTAACCATGGAAAAATATTCTAAATTGATTAATTAAATAAAAATTTTCAAGTAAAAAAAGTGTTGGCTAGGGACTAAGCTTTCTATGGCTGTCAGAGAATGGTTGAGCTTCTATTCATCTCACTACTCTACCCTCTCCAGTGAGTGGGCTCACTATCTAGGGAAGGGAGAATTACTATGGATATACTCAGTCAGAATCAATTCTAGAACTCCCAGCTCTGGAAAACTCCTTGTCTCCTAACAACTCTCTAAATTTCCCTGAGGCATAGTCATGTTACCTTGCAAAATGGAGTTGCCTCCCCACAAGAACAGGTAAAACATGCTTGAATACTTTATATAATATTTCTTCTTGGCGTTGAATTCTCAAAATCAGCTATAACTTGAATATATTCTATGTGGGCTTTCCTAGAGAGAAACAGTTTCAAATGGCATTTGGGGGCACCAAATACAGGTGTCTTATGAATGGCCTCCATTTTCCATCCTTTGTACTAGCTGTCCCTCCCCATTCCAATTTCTGGATTGTATTTCTTCCTTATGTCAATCACCTCATAATAATAACAAGTACTTATAGAGCACTTTAAGATTTACAAAGTGCTTTGCAAATATTATCTCATTTTGTCCTAATGACAGTTCTGGGAGGTGTAAAAATTGACTTGAATCCAGGACTTCAATCCCCAGAAGTCCTTGCTCCACTTCCCCAAAATGCCTTATAATCTCACCTGGGCCTAGAGCGAGATGGAGTATTTAACCTGGTTGTAAAAAGACTCTGCCCTTTTTTCCTACTTCTGCTTGGGAGCAGACTTGGCTCTCCATGTAGCAGGCAAGATGTGAGTGGTCATGAATAGGCTCTTTGGGCCTAGCCACATGCCTCTCTTACTTGTATTTTCTTTATATTTTAATCTTCAATAAACCTCTAAAAATATAAAACTCCTTGCAGAGAGAAACTAATTTCTACCTGCCTCAGTTTCCCAAAATTTTAATCTTTACAGAGGTAACGACTAATATATCCCCATTTTATAGATGAGGAAACTGAGGTTGAGACTTACTCAGGGTCACAGAGCTATTATGCATCTGAAGCTGACTTTGAACTCAGGTCTTCTTGAGTCCAAGTCAATGATTCCATCCATTGTACCGCCTAATCTCCCCCATGGAAATCCCTTCTTACTTGTAGATGCAATTCAGAAACCCTCTTCTGTGTGAAGCCTATCCTGATTTCCACAACTACCTTGTATTTAATGACTTTGTATGTTTTGTATTTATTCACTTTATATCTATGCTGTGCATATTTTTATGTGTACTTATCTTCCCCCATTAGAATTTAAATTTCTTTCAAGTAGAGATTGTTTCATTCTTTGTATCTAGGACAAAGCCTGGATATAATGGATGCTTAATAACTATTTGTTAATTGATTAATTAATTGATTCAATTTGCTTAGCCCTCAACCCCACTCCTTCTATAATCTGGAAAATGAGTATAATTAATATAACACCAGGGGGGAAGGAGAAGGAAATCAGAATCCAGATTATTTACTTTGTCCCAGGTCCTGTGCTAAGCACGTTACAAACATCATCTCATTTGATTCTCCTGCACAGTGAGTGCTCTTATTATTAGCATTTATAGTTGAAGCAAACAGAAGTTTTGCCCAGGGTCACACAACTAGCAAGTGTCTAAGGCTAGATTTTAAGTCAGTTCTTACCACCTGCAGACTGTGACTCCATCCATCCCCTGTGCCACTTACCTGCCTCTAACACAGTGTGCAACTGATGCTCAATTCACTTCTAGTAAGGCCAGTCTTTGGAAGACTTGGGAAGTGTATTAATTAAAATCTTGAACCCTTGGACTTCATCCCCCACAAGTCCTTCAGTATTTCCCAGAATTCCTCTCCTTTCTCCACCATGTTTGCATGGTCATGTTTGTATATTTGGTGTAACCCATGCCCTTGCTCTCTTCTCTGGAAACTGGGCTGGGTTTAGGTAGGTTTTTTTTTACTTTAGTTATTATTAATAAAACTTTTAAAATAATATTTAATTATTGTTTATTAATTTTAATCTTTACAAAACTGTGAACCAGGATCTTGTGCTATGGGGCTTGATCTAATGTGAGCAATCCTAAAGGCTGACAGTGACCACCAACTATGGCTAGCTCATCTTGGAGCAGGGAGAATAGATTGCCAGTGGCAGGGCTCCCCAATGGAAAACCTGACCCTATGTTTCCAGTTTCCCGTTCTCAGTCTAGTGACCTTTTCCAAGTCTCTGGGTCACCTCTCATCTCTGTATTCCCTGGTAGTATATTGTACATAGTAAACACTTTAAAATAGAATACAGGAGACAGCTAGGTGACTCAGTGGATTGAGAGTCAGGCTCAGAGTTGGAAGGTCCTGGATTCAAATATGGCCCCAGACATAGGTATATCTGTGTGACCCTGGGCAAGTCACTTAACAGCCATTGCCTAGCTCTTACTGCTCTTCTGCCTTGGAACCAATATTCAATAGTGATTCTAAGACAGAAGGTAAGGGTTTAAAAAAAAAGCTTTAATACAATTTTCCTAATTAAATTGACTATAATCATGATAAATACAAAGAGGAGAGAGATGCTGGTGGGCCTGATAGAGCCTAAAAAAGTGGGGAGAGAGAATTTGTCAGTGGTTCTCCAGTACATTATACCCATGACTTCATGTGTATGATGAAAATTCAAATATTTACTTTTCCATTGGCATAAAATGGGGAAAAGATTTCTTTTTCACCTTTCCCCATGATATAAACTGGGAAAAGGAAGAAGGGAGAAGAACCTCTTATAAAAAAAAAAAGCTAAGGGGAAAAAACCACCTTAAAGAAAATAGCTGGGGAGAAAGGGGACTAGTCAGTAGAATCAATGAAGTATACAATCATTTAAATCCCTGTCCCTCCACACCCAAAAGGTTCTCCAGTTTGGTCACCCCAAGGCACTACTTTTTCGCAAAGTCTCTCTTCTAACTTGTAAAGGGGAAAAACGAGGCAGGCAAGTAGATCCACATGTCATTTCTCCTCTCCATTTCCCTGCAACTGTTAGTGTAAACTTATTCTCAGTCTCAGCTTTTTATTCTGCTCATGTCCTTGCTACTTAAAATTTTATAAGATGTTCATAAACATATAATGCCATTTATAAACTCAAAGAGTACTTAAGAAACTTTTCAAGGGCACCGACTCCCCTCATTTCAATGACGGTAAATTCCCTTGACGTTAATAGGAATTCCACATGTGCAGAAGAAGGATGAAAGATATCTTAAAACCCAACTCACAATAAAATGCATGAAAAATGCCTTGGGAGCCCCATTCCTGCAACCATGTAAAGTCAACCCAAGTGCAAGAAGCCATATCCAAAATGTGAATTTAATTTAAATAGAAACCCCAGAGTCTAAGATCATAAAAACGTGAAATCAATCAAAGGACTTCTTTGAAAACAATGCTTAGGGCCATACGTATATGATATGCAAATTAGCATTTTATCCACATATGATTTTTAATATCTATGAGAACCCAATTAAAACAATTTTGAAATTTTATATAACATGGAAAAGAGAATTATGCCTAAATAAAATTGGCGAGCAGGTTAGATTTTTCTTCAATGCCCCTTAATCTCCAATTTCGTTTTTTAATCTTTTTTTATTTTAATTTTTTCCCATGGTTGCATGATTCATGTTGTCTCCCTCCCTTCTTCCCTCCTCCCTCCTGAAATTGAAAAGCAAATCCACTGAGTTATACATGTTTAATCTCCAATTTCTTAACTCTCCTCTCTCCCTATATGTTCACATGCTGGCCAAGACTCTCCACTCTGGACAGGCCCTAGAGCCTAGACTTTTCTTTTTCTCTTTCCTGATATCAATTCAATTCCATTCAAAAAGCATTTGTAATGGCACATATAAAACCCAGTGGAACTGTTCGTTGTGGGAGTGGGAGGAGGGGAGGGAAAGAACATGAATCATGTAACCATGGAAAAATATTCTGAATTAATTAATTAAATAAAAATGTTCAAATATAAAAAAGCATTTATAAGATATCTACTTACTATGTGCCAGGTTTTGTACTAGACACTGGAAACACAGACAAAAACAAAATAAAAAGGTTTTCATAAACCTAATATTTTCCTCTGTGGAATGGCTAGGTGGCACCATGGGTAGAGTGCCAAGAAGACTCAGATTCATGAGTTCAAATCCATCCTCACATACTTTTTAGCTGTGTGACCCTAAGCAAGTCATTTCACCTTATTTGCCTCAATTTCCTCAACTGTAAAATGATCTGAAAAAGGAAATGGCAAACCACTCCAGTATCTCTACCAGGAAAACCCCAAAGGGGGCACAAAGAGTCATACACAACTGAAAACAATTGAACAACAACAAATATTCCTCAAGTTGGAAACAATACATATACAGATACAGATAAATAATAAAGAATAATGGTTAGCACTTATATAATGCTTCAAAGATGGCAACGTACTTTACAAATATCTTATTTTACAATCCTTTTACCAATGAAGAAACTGAGGCAGACAGTGATTTAGTGATTTGCTCCAAAGTCACCCAGCTAGTATCTGAGTCTAGATTTGAACTTAGGTCTTCCTTTCTCTAAATCCAGTATCTCAGGTAGAGGATATTAAGGACTGGCAAGATCATGGAAAATGTTTTGCTTACACATCCTAAGTAATCCTCTTTCAGGACCCTTTTCTTAATAAAATCATTAACTAATTTCAGCTAGAGTATCAATAGCAGATAATGGTTTATGTTATCGCTACCAGATGTTTTTTGAAACACTTGCCTTCAGCGTTTTAAAGCAAAATAATCCAGTAGAATAAATGTTTTGGTCAGGGAAGACCTTTTCTGATGCCCTTCAAATTACATCATAGAGTTAGAGCTTATCTAAGCTATTCCTCTAGATCTTACAGATTGGTTGTCTCCATAATTCACTTCATACTGATTTCATTGTTTAGGTCTGTATCTGATATGTATATATTTCATATACACAAAAATCCAACTTCTACATATCTGACACTATCCAAAAAGCCATGTAAATTATCATATAAGATTACACTTTTTTTCAGCTAGAAAGAGGATTGATAAAAATAAGAATTTAATACAAAACTTAATTGATATCATAACTGAACCGTGGTTAAAACATAACATTTGGAAAGAAAATGAGTAAGGAGTTCTGAGTTCTATGTTGCTTGTTTGTTTTGTTTGTTTGTTTGTGTGTTTTGAGAAAGACTTTAACCATCAGATTCTTTATTTTAGAAATGAAAGGGGCTGGCTAATTGAATTGAGAACCAGGTCTGAAGACAGGAGGTTCTGGGTTCAAATTTGACTTCAGACACTTTCTAGATACATAGTCTTGGGTAAGTCACTTAAGTTCCATTGCCTACCCCCTACCACTCTTCTCCCTCAGAACCAATCCATAGTATTGAGTCTAAGACAGAAAGTACAGGTTTAAAAAGAAGAAATGAGAATTTCCTTGAGATACTAATGCCACAGAAAAAAAAAAGTAAAAACAAAACATTTTATAAATATAAATTGCTTTTTCTTTCCTTAAAAACTATGAGCAAATATCCACATTCAGAGAAAGAACTGTGGGAGTAGAAACACAGAAGAAAAACATTCACTTGATCACATGGTTCGATGGGGATATGATTGGGGATGTAGACTCTGGATGATTACTCTATTGAAAATATTAGTGGTATGGAAATGGGAGTTGGTTAATAATACATGTAAAACCCAGTGGAATTGCTCATTGGCTACAGGAGTGGGGAGGAAGGAAGGGAGGAAAAGAACATGAATCATGTAACCATGGAAAAATATTCTTAATTAATTAATTAAATTTAAATTTAAAAAAACTATGAGCAAAGACTATCCTGTCTAATACTGTGTGCTCAGTAAATGTTGTTGATTAACTGAAGGGAACCTAATGCTCTTTCCCTAAAGATAAAGGTCCTCCTATAATGCTTTATCTTCACTATGGCATGAGGATGATTCCTAGTCCTTGAAAATTAAACTAAGAGAGTTGAGAGACCATTTGGTTGCTCTGCTCAGTAACCATCAGCAGCCTCAAGGATAAAATATAAACACTTCTATTTAGCTTTTAAAGCCTTAAAAGCAACTTGGTCCCAACCTACCTTTCTAGCTTCATTGGGCATCACTCATCCTACAAACTATTATCCAGCCAAAGTGACTTTGTCTCTGTGCCTCATGCAAGAAACCTTATCTCCCATCTCTGTGCCTTTGTAGTGGCTGCCCTTCGTGCCTGAAATGTTCTTTCTTATTTCCATTTCATAGAGTTTCTGTCTTCCTGTGGAGCTCAGGCCTCCTCTTCTACATGAAACCTTCCCTGCTTTCCACAACTGTTTAGTGTACTCCCTACCAAACTACCTTGCATTTAATTATTTTGTGTGTATTTTTGTTTATTCTCTTTATATTTACGTTGCATATATTGGTCTCCCTCATTAGATTATAAAGTCTTTTCAAATAGGGATGGTTTCATTCTTTGTACTTGGTTGCCCAGCACCTAAAACAAATACGCTCCATCTTGCAAGCCGAAACCTTGTTCTTCATCATCATTGTGACCTCTAATCCCTCCACCTCTTGACTCTTTCTCAGTTCATCATCATTCCTGCACTGACTACATTTTCTCCATCTTGACCCTTCAGTGAATCAGTTCAGCTTCACATGGGCTTCTTCAGTTGGGTCCTTTGACCTTTAATCCTCATGAAGACTTTGTCTGGC
This sequence comes from Monodelphis domestica, assembly GCF_027887165.1. Lineage (NCBI taxonomy): Eukaryota > Metazoa > Chordata > Mammalia > Didelphimorphia > Didelphidae > Monodelphis > Monodelphis domestica. The sequence continues at coordinate 43,609,769 of NC_077232.1, read as the reverse complement.
CATACCCTAGGCTTGGTTTGCTCTGACTACCTTCTTATTTGTTGTTGAACCAAGATGGAGAAAATCATGAAACTGAGCTGACCAGGTCTACCTCAAATTTGTATTACATAATCTCAGCTGCCCCTCACCACAGAAAGGCAATGCTTTTACACCTCCATAATTGATACCCTATCCCATTTACCACAGAGGATCCACCAAACCTTTTCAGCCCTCCTCAAACCTTTCACAATTCCATCTCATGTTGCCTCATTGCTCACTGAAAAAGGTCAGGCCATTTTCTGTAAGCTTCCTCCTCATCCCACACCACCTAGATGCCTTCAGCCATTATCCTCCCTTCACCCTGTGTCACATGAAATATGGACCTTTTCTTTGCCAAGACAAACCCTCTACACATAAAAATGATCATATCCTATCCTATCTTCTCCTTCTACGTCATCCCTACTCTCTCCTTTATCTTTAGTTTCTCCTTGTCACTAGTGGGCTTACTTCTCTACTGCCTACAAACATGCCCATGTTTTCTCTCCTACCCAAAAAAAAAAATCTTACTTGATCCTTCTGTCCCTGCTACCTATCATCTGATATTTCTTCTCATTTTCAAGGCTAACCTCCTCAAGAAAGATACTTTCCATAGTGCTCCCACTTCCTTTCCTCTTATTCTCTTCTTAACTATTTGTAATCTTCCAACTATCATTCAACTAAAACTACTATCTCTAAAGTTGCCAGTGATGTCTAAATTACCAAATTCAATGGCATTTTCCCAGTCTTTATTCTCATCTACCTCTCTGCAGTCTTTAACACTATTGATCATCTTCTCCTCCTTGATCCTCTCTTCTCTCTAGTTATCTCTCACCCCGTTGTTTCCTGGGTCTCCTCCTAACTGTTGAACACCTTCTTCTCTCTCTCTTCTACTGGATCTTTATCCAGGTCAAACATGCTGGCCAAGAGGTATCCAGAAGTATGTTGGAGTCAGATCTACTGCTAAATTTTCAGTGTGAGCTTTTAGAGCTTGGAAATTAGCCAGCTATGAATCAGGTCTTGATTTATTGTTTTACTCATCAACAACTTAAGAAAAATGTGGACCCAAAGATTCCAGCTTTGGGGACAAAAATCCACTATTCAACAAAAACTGCTGGGAAAATTAGAAAATAGTATGGGAGAGTTTAGGTTTAGATCAATATCTCACATCCTATACCAAGATAAACTCAGAATAGGTGAATGATTTGAATATAAAGAAGGAAACTATAAGTAAATTAGGTGAACACAGAATAGTATACTTGTCAGATCTTTGGGAGAGGAAAGATTTTAAGACCAAGAAAGAGTTAGAAAAAATTACAAAATGTAAAATAAATAATTTTGATTACATTAAATTAAATTAAAAGGAGGTTGTACCAACAAAACCAATGCAACTAAAATTAGAAGGGAAGCAACAAATTGGAGAAAATATTCATAACAAAAAACTCTGACAAAGGTTTAATTACTCATATTTATAAGGAGCTAAATCAATTGTACAAAAAATTAAGCCATTCCCCAATTGATAAATGGGCAAGGGACATTAATGGGCAATTTTCAGATAAAGAAATCAAAACTGTCAATAAGCACATGAAAAAAGTGTTCTAAATCTTGTATAATTGGAGAAATGCAAATCAAAACAACTCTGAGTTACCACCTCACACTTAGCAAATTGGCTAACATGACAGCAAAGAAAAGTAATAAATGTTGGAGAGGATGTGGCAAAATTGGGACATTAATGCATTGCTGGTGGAGTTGTAAATTGATCCAAACGTTCTGGATGGCAATTTGGAACTATGCCCAAAGGGCGCTAAAAGGCTGTCTGCCCTTTGATCCAGCCATAGCACTGCTGGGTTTATACCCCAAAGAGATAATAAGGAAAAAGACTTGTACAAGAATATTCATAGCTGCGCTCTTTGTGGTAGCAAAAAAAATTGGAAAAGGAGGGGATGCCTTTCAATTGGGAAATGGCTGAACAAATTGTGGTATCTGTTGGTGAAGGAATACTATTGTGCTGAAAGGAATAATAAAGTGGAGGAATTCCATGTGAACTGGAATGACCTCTAGAAAGTGATGCAGAGTGAGAAGAGCAGAACCAGAGAACATTGTACACAGAGACTGATACACTGTGGTATAATCGAATGTAATGGATTTCTCTACAAGCAGCAATACAATGATCCAGAACAATTCTGAGGGACTTATGAGAAAGAACACTATCCACATCCAGAGAAAGAACTGTGGGAGCAGAAACACAGAAGAAAAACAACTGCTTGATCACATGGGTTGAGGAGGGGGATATGATTGGGGATGTAGACTCTAAATGATCACTCTATTGCAAATATCAATAATATGGAAATAGGTCTTGAACAAGGACACATGTAAAACCCAGTGGAATTGTGCATTGGCTATGGGAGGAGGCTATAGGGAGGGGAGGAAAAGAACGTGAATCATGTAACCATGGAAAAATATTCTAAATTGATTAATTAAATAAAAATTTCCAAATTGAAAAAAAGAAAAGAAAATTGTGGGGAGGGGCAGTGACTCAATTAGATAGAAGTTCTTAGATCAAATCTTGCCTCATACACTTCCTAGTTGTGTGACCTAGACAAGTCACTTGATCCCAGTTGCCTATCCTTTACCATTCTTCTGTTTTGGAACCAATACACAGCATCCAATCTAAAACAAAAGGTAAAGTGTTTTTAAAGTAAGAAAAGAAAGTTATGGAGAAAAGTTATGGCTTCATTTTAAGAAAGTTGTGAAGAAAAGTTCTGGTCTCAATTTAAGGAAGTCATGGAGAAAATATTAATAATGTTTATTAAATTTTAAAATTATGTGTCCCACTTTTGGAGAATCAGTAATTAAACATTTACCATTTAGGGGAGTTAATTTAACATTTAATCCCAAAATGTCTCAAGTCTCTCTTTTGGGCTCCCTTCTCACTACTTATAGAGACAGACAGCCTGAAATTCTCTCCCTCTTCATCTCCACCTCCTGCTTTCCCTGGATTCCTTCAAGTTCCAGCTAAAGTCCCACTTTCCACAAAGAGCACCTTTCCCAAGCATCCTTGGTTTTATTACTTTCCCTCTGAGACTACCCCTCTCCCAGTTTATCCTATGTCTATCTTGTCTATGCATAGCTATTTGCATGTTGTCTCCTCTTATTAGACTGTGTGCTCCTTGACAGTAGGGATTCTTTTTTTTCCCCTTTCTTTCTTTGAATCCCTAGTATTTGGCACAAGACCTGGAATATAGTAGGTGCTTAATAAAAGTTAGTTAACCAACTGAGCACAGCCTGGAACAAATGAGATGCCCAATAATTGTGTGTTGATTGATTGATAGAATTTGCATCCAGCAAATTCTTCCAAGCTGAAGGGCTTTATGCCTGGAGCTTGGCAACAAGCCATCTCTTCTCTGAGGACCAGCCTCTCACTAAGCATTTCATTCTGTTGCAATAGTCTTGACACATAAAGGGAGTTTCACAGAAGAATTAGACCAGCACAAAATAAATAAATGCTCATTGATTGATTAATTTAGCTAACGATTCCCATTGTCATTCACATAAGAGAAGGTTGTGGTGTAACTTGACACACATAAGGATAGGAGCTAAAAAAGAGAAGGCGAGAGCAACAGGGAAAAGATACCAGAGTCACACCTGCTCCCCAAACCAGGGCATCAGCTAACATCTCCATACCAAGACAGGGAAGGGATACATTCAAGAATGCCGTCAGAGATTTGGACTTGATAGTCTCCAAGTTACAGCAGGAACTGCTTGCCATACTCCTTTGAGAGGCTGCCCTCTGGCTTTTCAGAAGAATATAAGTTCCAGAATAAATCTATTATCGGGAAGATTGGCCAATGAGGGTCCTGATCTTACACTACATTCAGTACTCCTTGCCTAGCATCAGTGCTCAGAGAGATTTGGCAAGCCTGCTTCTGGAAATGCAGAACCCCTTCCCTCTCTAATTAAGAACATACTCAGGCATCTTGACTATTTCCTGTTCATTTACTACATACTGCCAAAAAGTCTTTCAATGGTCTGCTAAGCCAGAACTGCGTATACATAGAAAAAGTTTCAACAGAGAAACTCAACCTGTCTTCCCTGATGGTTTTCAAGTGAGGAGGGGGGAAATGATGTAAGTTTCTGGGCAGAGAGAATGGCAAGAGCAGCCTGCTAGAATGACTACGTTTCCTCTCTACATACCTGCTACGAGGCCCTGAACATTTGGTGCCAACTTTGTTTTTGTATTTATTGTGTGTTTTCTTTCTTGATCCTAGGTAAAGGAATAAAGGAAATGGAACAGACCAGGTCTGATCTTGGAAGGTTTGAAAGGATGGAAGAGCCACCAGAGACCCAACAACGGGAATCCATAATAGAGTCTACCATTTAGGCATTATGGCCAAGCCCAAAGAAAATCCAGTCCTAAGTAGTGGACCAGTGATCTGGCAACTGGTATTCATAGCAGAGTCTACCATTTAACCATAATGGCCAAACCCAAAGAAAAGCCCATCCTGAGTCGTGACCTGCTGGATGCATTCAAGTTTCATTAAGAGGTGTTCAGGTATCTCTAACTGGCTTCCTCTAATGTCAGAAGAAGTGGGACTGCGTGAAAGATGGAAATGTATCATCACGTGTAAGGTTCCAGGTATAGAAGATTCCATAAGAGGAGGGAGTGAATTCCAGGCAGGAGTTGGAGATACAGCCTATTGCAACAAAGACTAGGCCAAAAAAAAATTTGGGAATTTTTTGTGCTAACCTCTAAGCACCACCAAAGAGGCACAAAATGATGAATTTTTTTGGACACAGAGACCCTTGATATAATAGCAAGAGAAAAAAACAGAATCCTAACACTTATGAAATTAAATTTAACAAGAAGTTTAAAATATTCTTACCTAACTTCTCTTAAGGTCATTATGTGAAATACAGATTTTACATTTGGAATTGGAAAAGGAAAAGATGCATAAACTGTTCAGTTGACTGGATCTGTTACATTAATTTCTCAGTGTGTGAAGGAGTGGATTACCCCTTGAGTGGTAATGGAAAATTAGCTTCTTTATTTCTTCATTAAGACTGTGGGAGTAAAATTAATGCTCTCATGCACTTTCCCAAATTAATAGAATATATCTTTATTAAAGTGATAAATATACATGCACCCTTTTGGGGGGTTGATTGGATTCTCTAACTTAATTAATCATTGCCAGAGAATTTTAGAAGTGGAAAGAGCCTTAGGAATCATATAATCTAATCCTCTTGCTTTAGAGATAAACAAACTGCTACTGAGATCACGGTGAGGTGATTTGTCCTAGGTCACATTAATGGCAGGACTAGGAATGAAACCTATGTTTCCTGACTCCCAGTATTTTGCTCATTTCACTAGAATCTAAAGTCAAAGACCACCCTGTTTTGAAAGAAAAAAAAGTGAGTGAAAAGACATTCTGGGTTTTCTTTAATATTCCCGGTGTCTCTACAATATGGTTTTTTCCTTTTTCTTTTTCCTTGTGTGGGACAAGAAATAATCCCTAAAACGAGGAACTCAATACTGAAATGGATCTGTGATCTCATCAGCAAAGGAATAACTATTTATTGAGAAAGAGAAATGGCAGTACAATGTCTGGCTGTTGAGAGTTGTACTATAAGGAAAGCTGAGCTTTGCAGAATTGATATTTTCAAATTATGGTGCTAGAAAACTCTTTGTAGTCCTTTGGACAGCAAGGAGATCAAATCAGTCAATATTAGAGAAGTTGTCAGACTATCCACTGGAAGGCCAAATACTGAAGCTAAAGCTTAACAATTTTGGCCACAGAGTGGGAGGATAGGACTCATTGGAAAAGACTCTGATGTTGGGAAAGATTGAAGGCTAATGGAGTCAGAGGTAGCAGAGGATGAAATGGTTAGATAGGGTCATGAAAGCAATGAATATGAACTTGGGCAAACTTCAGGAGAGAGTGGAGAATAGAAGAGTCTGGCATGCTGTGATCCATGGGATCATGAAGAGTCATATAAAACTGACTGACTGGACAGCAACAAAAGAGTGGATATTGTGTTGTTTTTTTTTAAGAATAGAAGAAATGTGGACATGTTCATAAGTGTTAAGGAGGGAGACCGTTTTAGAGAGAAAAAGGGGAGTGATATAAGGGAGGAGAGAGACAAAAAGACACAGAGAGAGAAGCAGAAAGAGAAATACAGACAAACGTAGACCAAAGAAGAGACAAAGAATAATCGTGAGGCAAGAGGGAAGGATGGAGTCAAGTCTACAAATAGAGGGGTTTATGTTGGTCAGTAGAAGGATCATCTCTTCAACAGAGACAGAAGTAACAGAGGAAATAATGGTGAATGAAGTCAAAGAGATGTGAGTTGAGGAGTACCTTGACTCCAAGAAGATACAGAGGCCACACTGTAAACTGCCTCAGCAGATGGAATCAACCAGATTGAGGGTAACCGACAAGCGTCAAACCCATCTTTGAGTTAGGGGAGTGTCTACCCCAGACATGGGAAGACTTTCCCTGGCAGAACAAGCAGATGAAAACAATTTGTTCCAATGGTCAGGAAGGTGGTAGAAGCAGGTTCTATGGAGTGTGTAGAGCTTGGGAAGATATCAGGGATGCCAAAGTCATCTCAAGTAGCTTCTAGTCAGACTGTGGAAAGTGTGCATTTCATCCTAGAGGTCATAGGGAGCCAACAAATGTATTTGAGCTGAGAACTGGCCAGGTTGATTCCATACCTCTGAACCTTCCACCTTCCCTTCTGTCTCACTCCTCCTCACCATGACCTGATTCAGTCCTTCCACCTCTTCTGGCTCTGTCAGTCCATCTATAATATTTGCTTGTTTTCCCTTCACAGTGCTGACCTTATGGTTGACCTGTTCAACTATATACTATTCTCTAACTTTGAGTTTCTCACTCACTTTTCATGTAGCTGCTCAAACTAAAATAAACTCTGACTCCTGATTATTCCTACCATTTATCTTCTCCATTTTTCTATATCAATTATTAATATATTATAACATAATTATGTTATAATATATTATAATATAATTATATACTATATTATACTATAATATAAATTAAAATATATAAATACATATTATTTATATATATAAATATGATATAAATATAAATATATATAAATAAAAATATAATATAAATAAAATAAAATGATTAGCATTTATATAGAAAGCACTCTTTTGATGAATTGAGAAGAACCGAGAAATCATTGTGCCTGATAGTAACAGTAGTGTTTTATTGATAATCAACTATAAAAGACTTAGCTACTCTGGGTACCCTGATCAATATGATGATCCAAGATAATTTCAAAGAACTTGTGATGAAAAAATACAATCCAACTTCAGAGAGATAATTGGTGAACTCTTGAGTGCAGATTAAAATATAATTTCCTTATTCCTTATTTCTTGGGGTGTTTTTTTTTGCAAACATGGGCATATTTTTTGCATGATTTCACACTTATAATTGATACCATGTTGTTTGCCTTCTCAGTGGATGGAGGAGGGGTTGGAGGGAGGAAAAGTACATGGAACTCAAAATTTAAAAAGAAAAGAATGTTAAACTAAATAACAAGTAAATAAAAAGAATCTGGAAAAATAAGCACTTTACATGTGTTAACTGCATCGTATGATTATACCATCTGGGCATACAAGTCTATGAGTCTAATTATAAACTGTATACTTATTGTTACATGGCAACCTTTGATTATTCCTTGATTGATTTTCTTTTACATTCTCCATCATAGTTCTTCCAAATCTCCAGGTGGTCAAGGGTACTATATTTGGAGTAAGAGGATCTGAATTCAAACTCCAACCGTACTACTAATTACCTAAATGACTTTGGCTATCTCACTTTCTTTCTTTGGGTCTCAATTTCCTCATCTATAAAATGACAAGGTTGGACTAGATAGCTTCAGGAGTCCCTTCCAGCTCTAAATCTAGGATTTTATGACTTCTTTCCAAGACTAAGTATGATACCTCCTTGCCTCCTCCTCAGCAGAAGACTTTGATTCCTGCTTTACTGAGAAAATCAAGACCATTATTATAAATTCCTCTGCTACTCTAGAAGTCAAAATACCTCTTTTGGGTTTCTCCTCTCCTCTTTTGTTCTGGTATCTAAGGAAGAGCTGTTCCTTCTCCTTGGCAAAGTCAATTTCTTAATCCCACCCTTTTCTGTCTCTTCAAAGAAGTTGCTACCTTGATTACTCCCTCTCCTTTTCTTCTTATATTTATTTTTCTACTGGTATCTTCCTTGATGCTTAAGAATGTTCCCAGAACTCCTCATTCTTCTAAAACAAACAAAAAAGTCCAATCTTTACTTGTTTTTGACATTTCCTTAAGCTATTATACTAAAGTTTTCCTCTCTTTTGAAGCATAATTCCTAGAAGTGATCTACCCTGATTGTTTCCATTTCCTTGTTGCCTACTTACTCCTCTGCCCCTTGTAACCTGCTTTCTGACTCAAACACTAAGTCAAGCTGCTCTCTCCACAAATACTAACAGTCTCTAGATCACTTCATCCAATAACCTTTTTTCAGTCCTCATCTTCCTTGACTTCTCTTCAGTTTTAGACACTACTGACCACTCTCTTCTTCTTGATACACTCCTTTCCAATGGCATTTTGGATACTGCTGTCTCCAACTCTCTTCTAATCTGTCTCCTTCTCAACCTTCTTTGTTAGATCAGCAGCAGTTCTAGTGCACATCAATCTATCAACAAATCACATCAACAAGCATTTATTGAGAACTTAGTTGGTTCTAGACATTGTTCTAATAGCTGGGGATTCAAAGAAAGACTGAAAACCATCCTCTGCTCTTAAGGAGCTCATAGTCAAATAGGAAAAATAGCATGTAAATAACTATGGATAAACAAGCTCTGTCCAAGATAAATTAGAGATAATCAATAGAGGAAAGGCTCTAGAATGGGAAAGACTTCCTATTGAAGGTAAAATTTTAGTTGGGTAATGAGGATCTAAACAAGGGTGGTGGCAGTTTCAGAGGCGAGAAGAAGTATATACACAAGTTAAAAGTAGAAGATACAGAGTAAGAGTAAAATCAACAGGACTTGGCAACTGGTTAGATATAAAGAAAAAAAGAAGGTGAGAGAGAGTGAGTAGTCCTGGGTGACACTTGTAGCCCTGGATGACTGGGAAGATGGTGGTGCCCTTTCCTAGGAAAGTTGGGAAGAGGGAGAATTGGTGAGAGGGGTAGATAAATAGTTCAGTTTTTTAAATTTTGCATTTAATTCTTTCCAGTAAGATCAATAGTGAAGCAAGGATGCCCATTATCACCACTAATATTTAATATTGTAATAGAAAGGCTGACTTTAGTCATTAGAGAAGAAAAAAATTAAAGGAATTAAAGTAGGCAATAAGAAATTAAACTATCATTCTTTTGCAGATGATATGATGGTATACTTAGAGAATCTTAGAAAATCAACTTAAAACTAGCTGAAATAATTAATAACTTTAGCAAAGTTGCAGGATATAAAATAAACCCACAGAAATCATCAGCATTTCTATATATTTCCAACAAAACTCAGCAGCAAAAATTAGAAAAAGAAACTCTATTTAACATCACTCTAGACAATATGAAATACCTGGGAATCTATTTTCTAAGACAAGCACAACAAAACACTTTTCACGCAAATAGTTAAATCTAAACAATTGGAAAAACATTGATTTCTCATGGGTAAATGGAACATTAGTTATAATAGAAAAGACAATCCTATCTAAATTAATTTATTTATTCGGTGCCATACCAATCAAAATAAAACAAAAAACTAAAACAAGTTTATAGAATGAGAAAAAAATAATAACAAAATTCATCTGGAAGAACAAAAGATCAAGAATATCAAGGGAACTAATAAAAAAATGTGAAGGATGGTGGCTAAGTGGTACCAGATCTTAAAGTGTATTATAAAGCAGTAATTTTCAAAATAATCTGGTACTGGCTAAGAAATAGAAAGGCAGATCAATGGAATAGAGTAGGAGCAAATGACCTCAGCAATTTGGTGTTTGATAAACCCAAAGATTCTAGCTTTGGGGATAAGAACTTACTATCTAACAAAAACTGCTAGGAAAATTGGAAAACAGTATGGCAAAAATTAGGTTTAGATAAATATCTCAAACCCTATATGAAGATTAGGTCAAAGGGATATATGATTTAAACATAAAAGGAGATAGTATAAGTAAATAAGGGGAACATAGAATAGTTTACCTGTCAGATCTATGGAGAAGGGGAAAATTATGACCAAACAAGGGATAGAGAACATTACAAGATGTAAAATGAATAATTTTGATTATATTAAATTTAAAATGCTTTGTACAAACAAAATCAATGCAACCAAGATTAGAAGAGAAATAACAAACTGGGAGGAAAAATTTTATAATAAATTTCTCTGATAAAGGTCTCATTTCTCAAATATATAATGAACTAAATCAAATTTATAAGAATCCAAGTCATTCCCCAATTGATAAATGGTCAAAGAATATGAATAGGCAGTTTTCAGATCAAGAAATCAAAGATATCGATAATCATATAAAAATGTTCTAAATCCATCTTGATAAGAGAAACGTAAATTGAAACAACTCTGAGCCACCACCTCATGCCTATCAGACATCATGACCAATATGACACTAAAGGAAAATTATAAATGTTGGAAGGAATGTGGAAAATTGAGACACTAATGCATTGCTGGTGGAGTTGGAAACTGATCCAACCATTCTGGAAGGCAATTTGGAATTATACCCAAAGGATTATAAAAGAATGCATACCTTTTTATCCAGTAATACCACTATGAGGTCTTGTATTCCAAAGAGATAAAAAAAATTGGAAGGTCATGTTTGTACAAAAATATTTATAGCTGCTCTCTTTATGGTGGCAAAGAATTGGAAACTAAAGGGATGTCCCTCACTTGGGGAATGGCTGAACAAATTGTGGTATATGATTTTGATAGAATGCTATTGTGCCATAAGGAATGATGAACAGGATGATTTCAGAAAGAACTGGAAAGACCTACATAAACTGATGCAGAGTGAAATAAGCAGTACCTAGAGAAAATTATCTCAAGAACTACAATATCGTGGAATGATCAAATGTGATAGACTTTGCTACTAACAATAATACAAGGATCCTGAATAATTCTGAGGGACTTATGGAAAAGAATGCTATCTACCTCCAGAGATAGAGTTGTTGAAATAAGAATGCAGATGGAAGTATGATTTATCACTTGTTTATTTCAGTATATGTTTTAGGGTTTTGGTTTTATAGGATTATTCACTTACAAAAATGAATAATATGCAAACATGTTTATGTGAAAATATATGTATTACCCAGATTGAACTCCTTGTCATTTCTGAGAAGGTGGAAAGAAGAAGAGAAGGAGACAATTTGGATTATATAACTTTAGAAAACTGCTGTGGAAATTTGTTATTAAAATTAGTTTTTTAATTTGATTTTAAGATGTCTAAGGAATATGTAGTTCAAGATGTCCAACAGGCAGTTAAAAACACAAGCAAAAAGGTTAGGACTGGAGAAGTAGATTTGAGAATTTTCAGAATAAAGATGATAATTGAATCCATGGGAGTTGATAAGCTACCTAAGTGAAATCATATAAAGGGAGAAGATCTAGGACAAAGTCCTGGGAGACTGTACCATCAGTTGTCATGACCTGAAAGAAATTCCAGGAAAGAAAAAAAGTATGAAGAGAACCACAATAGCAAAGCGTCTTGGAATCTAGAAAAAAATAGCTTATTAAGGAAAAGAGAATATAGACAGTGTCAGAGGCTACAAAGAGATAAAGAAAGATGAAGATCAGGAAAAAAGACATAAGATTTCACAATTAAGAGATCAATGATGATAAGTTTAGAAAGAGCAGTTTGGGTTGAATAATAAGGTTAGAATCCAGATAAAAGAGAGGTATGAAGAAAGGAAAAGGAAAGGAAATGGAGGCATTTATTGTAAATTACTTCTGAAGTTTAGCCACAAAAGGAAGGAGAGTTATAGAGGTGATAGCAGGAATGGATAAATGGATGTTTTCTGAGAATGGGTTAGACTTGGACATTTAAAGGCAGTAAGGAAGCAACATCAGACAAGAAGCAATTGTCTCAGATGAGAAAACTGAGAAAAAGAGAGGTTAAGTGACTTGGCCAGGGTCAAATAGATGTCTGAGACAGAATTTGAACTCAGATTTTCAATGTTCCAGTACTCTATTACCTCCTCTACACACACACACACACACACACACACACACACACACACACACACACCACCTCACTGTCTCAGTCTTATATGGGAATCAATTGTTCTTTGTGTTTGGGAATAACCCAGGACATTCAGTCCTCTGGGCAAATTTCAGGGTTAGAACAGACTCAATTAAAACCTTGTTGCTCTCTGGGACCCGGTTCATGACATGTTAATCAGCCATGCAACTTCCTGTGACTCCTTCAAAAACCCTAGGAGGAAAATGCAACTTCACAAGAGGTTGAGCTGGCAGTGAAACTCTTGGCATGAGATAATCAGATAAAATACCAAGATAAGTAATTGATGACATATGAGATGTGTGAGGCAGCCATACAAAGGGGTCATACTTGAGAGAATGGATGAGGCAATAACGTCTTCTGACATTTGAAGAGGAAACCTCTATAGCTCATCCATGCTCTAGATAAGAGAAAGCAATTCAGATATACTTTCCCAAATTGAGGCTCTGATCAGACAGCAAAACTAGAATCCACCGGTTCACCTATTCACTCAACAACCAGTCGTCAAATGCCAAGTTTACTCAAAGGCTTGCACTAGAAGTTGTGGGGAGGAAGAGAGATAATCAAGGTAGAGTCTCCAGCTTCACAAAGCTTAATTTTTTTCCAATTGCACAATGTATTAATAGAGATTTGACTAGATGGAGCAGAGGAGAGATGGAATATCAAGTCAGGTGGATGTTATGAACCAAGACACAGAGGAATAAAATCATAGGGGAAAAATATATATATATACAGAGATCACTGAGTAGATTAGTTAAGCATAGTGAAGAGTTCACTATTGAGAATAGAAGATGAAAGATAAGTTAGGACCAGATGATGGTTGGCCTTGAATAAAATACTAAATGAACTTTGTAGTCCATGGGATGTCTAGAGAGGACTAGCACTTCTGGTGTGAGGGCTTATCACGTCCTTTTCTGGAATGGTCATCCTCCTTTGGTGTCCACCTTTCACCTAATTCTCACCTATGACTCCAAGAAGCATACACATGAGCAACACCTCAATAAAACCATCTTGGCAGGTAGGCTAAACCAAGATGAGAGTAACTGATAGACTTCAGACTTCATCAGTGAGTCAGCAGGTTGTCTACCCCAAGCATGTGAAGATTTCCCCTGGTAGAATGGGTCAAGGACATCCACTACCTCCTGGGACATCTCCAGTCATCCTGAATGTTGTCTTGCCATTGGACTTCAATGACTCTGGAAGTAAGAGTGAGGCAGATGACCTTGTGCAGCTCGGTGTCATTTAAATCCAATTCATGTTCTAGTCAAGACATCACCCCATGATGTCATTGGTCCTCTGCCCCAAACAAAGGACAAATAACAAGTGAACTTTAGTCTGTAGACAGTAAAGAGCCATTGAAAGTGCTTTGAGAGGGCAGATGGGCTCAGTGCAGTGAAAGCCAAGCCTAGAGATGGAAGATCCTAGGTTCAAACCTGGCCTCAGACACTTCCTAGCTCTGTAACCCTGATCAAGTCACTTAATCCCCATTGCCTACACCTTACCACTTTCCTGCCTTGGAACCAATACACAGTATTAATTCTAAGATAGAAAATAAGGGTCTAAAAAAAAGAAGAAAGTACTTTGAGTAGAAGAGTCAAATGTTCAATCTTCTGAAGATATATACTAGAAGGACTAAGGATTTGATGCAATTTTTAAAATAAGTTTACTATAATTTTTCCTGTTGATGCAAAGAGATTTTCACTATAAATAATTATAAGTGAATATTATAATTTTACTTTTAAATAAAAATGTTTACCCTACTATCTTTATTTTTCTTTATACCTAAGAGGTATTATGAATAGAGCACTGGGCATGAAGACAAGAAAACCTAAGTTTAAATCTATCCTCAGACACTAGCTGTGTGACCCTAGGCAAGTCATTTAACCTCTGTCTACCTTGGTTTTCTCAGCTGCAAAATGCATATTATAATAATAACATTCATATCTCCAGGATGGTTAAAAAGATCAAATATGTAAATATTTGTAAAGCACTTAGTATAGTATCTGGAATATAGTAGGCACTTGTTTCCTTCTTTCCTTCTTTAAAAAAAAAACCCATTGTGTTGATTGACACATCTTCATCCTTCTAAGTATTCTTAAATTCTGTGTCAACTGATGTACAATGGTCTTTCAGGGTATTCATATCTGATCCTTATATTGATGGCAGAATTGGATAGGGGGCTTGGTTCTGGAGGACAAATAATGACATACCTTTTCCTTCTCTCAGGAGAAATGGACTGTCATATGCTACGTGCTCATCAGGATGAGTTTTTCTCAGCTGCTTTTCTTGGTTAGTACAGAGGGTTCCATTAATGGAGAGGACATCAGGAAATGACCCTGTGATAAAGAACAAAAGGCACTAATAAAACTTTTTAAAATATAGTCTATTGAAATAGCCGATAGGCATAGAAAGGCACAGTCAAGATTAGGATCTAACTGTTCTGACCTCCAGTCTCCTGCTCTTTTTATTTAAAAAAACAGTCAATAAAACAAAATTAGGACAGGATTTGTCTTGAATGAAATATTTATTGCGTGAGAGACTGATTACAGTTTAATCATATGGAATATTGAATAGAGCATCTTAAACCATGACTAAAAGCAAAAGAAACACTTCATGAGTCACAGGGAGTGAATCCTAAATGAAATTACTGCATGATTAATTATCACTCAAAAGGCAGGGTCTGAGAGTGGAAAAGTACATTGATCAGAAACCAGACACCGTAGTTTCAAGGCTACCCCTGACTCACTGTATCACCTTGGACAGGTCCCTCTATAACTCTGCACCTGTTGGTCCATTCATTAAATGAAGAACATGTTGTATTGTCAGGATTAAGGAAGATTAATGAGTTAGTATTTGAGGCTACACTAAGTGCCTTGAAATTATCATTGGTGTCAGCAGGACTGGATTACCCAATAGGCACATGAAAAACATGCTTCATAGAACTGGATGACACCTGAGAGTTCATCTCTTCCAACACCTTCATTTTATAGATGAGGGAACTGAGGCCAGAAAATTTGAGTCACTTACCTAAGGTCACACAGGGTAAGCAACAGAATAGTAATTGAACCTAGGTCCTCTGACTCCAAATTCACTGCTATATTACAAGAAAGATGCTAAGTTTTTTAGACAATTCAGCATATCTAACCTCAGGGGTCTGATGATCTATTAGAAGGATATTTTTTTTGCTCTGAAAAATTAAACCTTTAATTTGATTTGAATCCAGATCAAAGCAAACTTTTTTCTTTTTTTCTATTTGTTTCCTTCCACAAAATGATTTATTATTATTTTAAACAAAGTAATAGAAACTATTTTTTAATTTAGCCATTTTAATTTTTTTCATAAATGAAGCAACCATTTATTTTTATTTCCACAGTAGTCATATTGAAAAAACATAGATTGAAAAATGAGAAAAAGAAAGTAAGTTTAAAAAATAGTACGCTTCGATCTGCATTCAGTTCTTTCACTGGTCAGATAAAATTTTACATCATGAGTCCTTCAGAATTGTGTTAGATCATTGCGTTGCTGAGAAGAGCTAAATCATTCCCAGCTGATTATCATATAACATTGTTGTCATTGGGCACAATAGCATTTTTAATTTCTAATATGGTAAATATCAATAGACACAAACAACAAAAACAAGAGCTCTTCAGAGTCACCAGTGATTTTTTAAATTTAATTTCTATATAATAATATATTACATAATATAATAATAAAATACATGTGATTTATTGTTAATATGTAATAAATTAGAATGAATATGTTTATTCCAGAGAAACAAAGTCTCAGATTAGTTATGTCCAAAAATCTCTCAGTCTTTTTTTTTCACGCCCTTGTCTCCCCCATCCCAGAGAATGTAGGTAATGTGATACAAATTGGATTCCTGAGACCAAATCACAAAATTAAAGAATCATTCACGCTTTCTACCTATTGTGCATTTTTCCATGCTGTCTCTCTTTATAGCTATATATCCATATATATTATTTCACATACAAATTCATATCTGTGTATATATTGATGTCTATAATAACAGATAAAGACACAGACATGCATGCATATTAGTCATGTTGAAAAAGAAAACATAGACCAAGAAGTGAGAAGAAATAAAGTTATTTTTTTAAATAGTATGATTTATACAACC